>NC_134781.1:61298530-61311030 GCF_046742065.1 Oratosquilla oratoria | reverse complement strand
CTCTCTTTCTCTCTCTCTCTCTCTCTCTCTCTCTCTCTCTCTCTCTCTCTCTCTCTCTCTCTCTCTCTCTCTCTCTCTCTCTCTCTCTCTCTACCTCTCCCTCTCCCTCTCCCTCTCCCTCTCCCTCTTCCTCTCCCTCTCCCTCTCCGTCTTTCTCTCCCCCTCCTTCTCCCTCTTCCTCTCCCTCTCCCTCTCCCTCTCCCTCTCCCTCTCCCTCTCCCTCTCCCTCTCCCTCTCCCTCTCCCTCTCCCTCTCCCTCTCCCTCTCCCTCTCCCTCTCCTTCTTCCTCTCCCTCTCCCTCTCCCTCTTCCTCTCCTTCTCCCTCTCCCTCTCCCTCTCCCTCTTCCTCTCCCCTTTCCTCTCACCCTCCCGTTTCCAAGTCGACGTCGTGTATCTTTGCCAGTCATATAACAAAGCCGAGCTTTATGAGACACGAGCGTTTTCGAAAGGCACCTCGTCCTGGATGCATAAAAAAGTAAAAAAAAAAATGCATTGAATTATTGTCTGGGAATATTTGGCACTAATGAACAATGATATGGAGTGACATAAAACAAGGCCAAAGTAATAAAAAGAAAATGTGGTTTGCGTCAGTGTAACATGTGGACATGACTACATTGTAAAATTTTAATGAAAGATGATCCATGGTTTTAATATTGTGCTGATATATATTAATCTATATACCTATGTATCTATCTATCTATATAACAAGGTAGCCAAAAAACAAAGGCATACAATCCACTCCCATCCATTCCATCCCCTTATACTCCATTCCCATTTACCCCCCTCTCTCCCTCATATCTTGGCTCCTCCTGGATGACGGGTCATCCCTGCATCTCGCCCACTGCCCTGGGTTAGAAGCAGTGTTGCAAGACACAGCACATCCACAGCAGGGCCAATTCATTAAATCGGCGACCCCCCCTCTCCGTCCCCTCATTCAGAAAAAGAGAAGACGGGGAGAAATCCCTTCGAGCTGTGTCAAATTATTTTTTTCACACATACTCCCTCACCCCCCATCCTCCCCACTCTCTTTCATACATCACAGCATTATCCATAATCCATACACAACAATTCTCCATTCACCCCTATCTTCTGTCTTCTCCCGTCCTTTCTCAACAGACATTCCCTTTTTTCCCAATGTCCCTTTTATCCCATCCATCCACCTCATCCTTGGTCGCCCCCTCATGTTTACTCCGTCTACCTCTGCCTTCCACACCTCTTTTACTAATTTTTCTTCGCTCATTCATTCCATGTGTCCAAACCATCCCAATACTCTTTTACCAGCCCTATCTCCCAACTTCCTTTCCACCCCCGTTCTTCTCCTCACCTCCTCGTTTCTCACTCTATCCAGTCTAGTAACCTATATCATACTTCACAGGCACCTAATCTCAAACACATTCAAACTCTTTCTCTCTTCCTCTCTTTTGTTTCATGTTTCTGCCCCATACAGTGCTGCTGGGACAATCACTCCTTCATACAATCTCCTCTTAGCATCCATTCCCAAATATCTATTTTACATTATACTTTTTAATCCCCCAAGGCATTTACTCGCTTCTCTCTATCTAAATTCTACATCCACCTCCACTCTTCCCTTTCCCGCCACATTCGCACCCAAGTATCTAAAACTATCCACTTTCTCCAATCTCTCTCCCTTAATACTCACTTCCAGTCTGCTGCCACTTTCTCCCCTTGTACATCTCATCACCTTACTTTTACCCACATATATATTCAACTTTCTTCTTTTACACACCTTCTCAATCTCTATCACTAACTTCCTCGATCCCTCCTCTGATCCTGCCACAAGCGCAGTGTCGTCAGCAAACAACAGCTGACTTATCTCCCACTTTTCTCCATTTCAATTAACCACCCCATACATGTATGAACTGAATACCCACATAACACATCCCTGGCAAAGTCCTACCTTTACCTCAAAACACTCAATCTTTCCATTTCTGATTCTAACACAAGCTCTACTACTCTCGTAAAAAACCTTGTCTGCTCTTAACAGCTTTCCTGTTATCCCATATATTTTCAATACCTCCCACAGTGCCTTCCTGTCTACTTTGTCATAAACCTTTATCAAATTCATTAAGGCCCAAAATACATCCTTACCTTTTCCTAAAGCTTTCTCCCATATCTGTCTTACCACAAAAATCTGATCCACGTAACCCCAATCTGCCCCAAACCCACAGTGTTCCTCACAAATTACTCCCTCTGTTCCTCTCCTAATCCTCTCAATCAAAACCCTCTCATAAGCCTTCCCAACTACAATTGACAAACTGATCCCTCTGAAACTATTATACTCACATTTGTCCCCTTTACCCTTGTAAAGTGGAACTATACAGGCACTCTTCCAGTCCTCCGGCACTCTATCCTCTGTTAAACAAAAATTAGATAACCTCACCAGCCAGTCCACTATCACTGTACCCATTCTCATCATCTTAACAATTGCCTTCACCTCATCTTTCCTTATTTCTCTTCCATTTTCCTCGCTTACTACTGTCATTTTCTTAGTGCTACCCACTGCAACTGCTTTTCCTTACCTATCCTCCTTCACATTTAGCAACTCCCTAAAATAATCTGCCCATCTTCCTCTTATTGCCGTCTCTTCTATTATCATCTCTCAATCTGCACCTTTTACCTTTTCTTCTCTACTTGATTCGCCTCCTCTTCCTCTCTTAATTTCTTTCCAAAACATCTTTTTATTACTTTCAAAAATTTCTGTCATACTCTTATTCCATTTGAATCTGCTTTCCTTATCTCCTCTTTACCTTCTTTATACTATGCTTTACTTCTTTTTTCTTTTCTTTTTTTCTTTTCTTTTCTTTTCTTTTCTTTTCTGTATCTCTCATATGATTTTCTCGTCCTGTTTTGTAACCAATATGTGAATGCTCACTTATCTTCTACAACCTTTTTTGCTTCCTCATCCCACCATCCACTACCCTTCCTTCTATTTCTTTCCGTCCTCCTTGTTCCACACTCCAACTTTGCACACCTTGTGATTCCCTCCTTGAACCATCCCCATTCCTCCTCCACTGCTAATTCTACTATATCCTTCACTCCCTCCCATTCCTCTCTTAGCTTCTTATGCTCCTTCTCCTTTTCTTCCTCATTTAAGCAGTTTACTTTAAGCACCTCTCTACCTTCAGTCCTTTTCCTCTTTCTCCATCTATCCTCCACTCTCAACTTACCTTCCACCAAAAAATGATCTGATATTTCCCCACTCTCTCTCTTAAGAACATGTACATCCTTAACTCTTCCTACTATTCTCATGGTTATCATTATATAGTCCATTAACGCCCTAACTACCACACTTCCATCCACCACCCTCTATCATGTGTAATTATGCTTGACTTTTTCCTAAACACTGTATTTGCTATCATCAACTCTCTTTCTAGACACATCTCCACCATTAACTCTCCACTACGATTTTTTCCTGGAACTCCACACTTCCCAACCACTCCGTCTATTGGTTCCTTTCCTACCCTAGCATTAAGGTCTCCCAATACCACTACATTGACATTTCTCCCTAAACCCTCTATGCACTCATTTAAATCTATCCAAAAAGCCTCCCTTTCCTCTACACTCTTCTCACTACCAGGCCCATGTGCACTTAAAAACAAAAACAAAAAGTCTCCCTTCCCAGTTTCACCTTCATTCACATTAACCTTGAAGAAACCTTCCACTCAACCACACGGTTACCTATTTCTTCACTTACTAGTATAGCCACACTTCTCCCTCGACATATTGCCAATCTCTCCCCTTTTACTCTCATCTGTACCACATCCACGCACATTAAAAGACCCAAACCTTAGGGTTCTAGTTGGAAAACTCCTCCCAGACCCTCTTATGCCTTTGCTTTTTTCTATGAATCTCCCCTTTGGGGCTATAGGGAGAAGGATGCCTAGTCCTATCGCCGTCCCCTTTTTGTCTCCTTTTACGACTCAAGTGGAAATACTTGGTGTCAGTATTCTTTTCCTCCACCACAAAATTCGACGAAATGAGGAAATGAATATTCAGAGAACTGGTACAGGACAGTAACAAGAGTGGGGGGACAGCATAACGGAGGGACAGTCGCAGTATAATAAAGTATCATCAAATCTCTGTGAATAGAGATTTCCTCTACCACAAACAAAATGATGTGTGATTCTGGTCCGTAGGGGAGCCCCATATAAACACTTAAGTATCAGCTGCACACTACTGAGTAGCTTTTAACCCTACAATAACATGCAGCCAATACCGCAGACGGAGGAGGAGGAGGAGCAGGAGCAGGAGCAGGAGCAGGAGTAGGAGTAGGAGTAGGGGTAGGGGTAGGGGTAGGGGTAGGGGTAGGGGTAGGGGTAGGAGTAGGAGTAGGGGTAGGGGTAGGAGTAGGAGTAGGAGTAGGAGTAGGAGTAGGAGTAGGAGTAGGAGTAGGAGTAGGAGTAGTAGTAGTAGTAGTAGTAGTAGTAGTAGTAGTAGTAGGAGGAGGAGGAGGAGGAGGAGGAGGAGGAGGAGGAGGAGGAGGAGTAGGAGGAGGAGTAGGAGGAGGAGTAGGAGGAGGAGGAGGAGGAGGAGGAGGAGGAGTAGGAGGAGGAGGAGGAGGAGTAGGAGGAGTAGGAGTAGGAGTAGGAGTAGGAGGAGGAGGAGGAGTAGGAGGAGGAGTAGTAGTAGTAGGAGGAGGAGGAGTAGGAGTAGGATTAGGATTAGGATTAGGAATAGGAGTAGGAGTAAGAGGAGGAGGAGGAGGAGGAGGAGGAGGAGAAGGAGAAGGAGGAGTAGGAGAAGGAGGAGTAAGAGGAGGAGTAAGAGGAGGAGTAAGAGGAGGAGTAAGAGGAGGAGTAAGAGGAGGAGTAAGAGGAGGAGTAGGAGGAGGAGTAGGAGGAGGAGTAGGAGGAGCAGTAGGAGTAGGAGGAGTAGTAGTGGTGGTAATGATAACAACAACTATAATAATATTAATTTAATTATGAGATGTATAATTAAATCAAAGACATTTTTTCTTTTCTTTTCTTTCATTTTTATCTTATTTATTTATATGTTTATTTAGTTAACAAAACTGTTTGGTAAATGAGCTACTAAGGATTTTATCTTTTTCATGGGCAGATAGATGTATTCTTTGGCGCAATATTTCCCCCCAAGGATAGAAACGCTGGTAAATGGCAACAAAATGTAATTGGGTGGGAGA
Organism: Oratosquilla oratoria; assembly: GCF_046742065.1. Taxonomy (NCBI): domain Eukaryota; kingdom Metazoa; phylum Arthropoda; class Malacostraca; order Stomatopoda; family Squillidae; genus Oratosquilla; species Oratosquilla oratoria. The sequence continues at coordinate 61,305,869 of NC_134781.1, read as the reverse complement.
GGAATCCCCCCAGGGTTTAATAAAGTCTTCTGGAAACAGAAAGAGAAAACGCTAAAGAGAAGAAGAGAGAAAGTTAGTGTTGGTTAATGACTTTAACTCACTTTTGCCACACGGTCTCCCCACGCACGCTTCTGACATTGGGATCGAAAAATACAAAATTTCTTGTCTGACGTTCCACAAAAGCAGTGTCAAGTTCTACGAAGGACACGCCCCTGTTACATACATGACACACTCCTTCCCCCACCCACCCCCAAAAAGCTTTAAGAATCATTTAGATAAACACCTAAGCAAGATGCTGTAATGAATATAATTTATTTTATATTATTTGTTTTTGTTTTGTTATCATTTGTCTGTCTGATTTTCATTTATTATTAGTTATATGTCAATTTATTATTATTTACTATTTACCTGTTTGTTTATTATTTATCTATACCTATGCATTTATTTGTGTATTTTATTTGTTATTTACATTATTATAGTTTTTGTTTATTATTTTATTATTATTATGATTTTTTTCGCACCCGACCTAGATATGGACCAAAAGGTCTCCTGTCGGCATGCTCCGCCTTTGTAATCCTTTGTAATCCTTTGTAAAGTGACACACTAAGTAAGGAGCCTCCAGGCGAATTGACTCAGTCACCATGTTAACGTACTCAAATTCTAAATGAAACAAATTACCGTTAACCTGAATCAAACTTTCATAAAATATCATCGTAATGGAACTGTCAACTTAAAGCTAGCCCTATATGATCAATATAATTGCGCAATATCCCGTATTGTACAATATTATTGACGGTGTAGGGATAATATTTGATGTCTTCAACATATTGTGTCAATCTATGATGTTTTCAGTATATTGTGTCATTGTTCACTGCCACCCCTACACCGTCAATGATATCAAATAATACGGTAAACAGTAACTTCTTTCCCACCGTGGCGTATATCTCCGTAAGAAGTGAATTTAAAAGTGTTGTTGAGCCTCCAAATATATAAGGAACGTTATTTGACACTTGAGTAATTCAGAAAAAAAATTGACAATCGAATAATTTGGAAAAATCAATATATATTGTAATAAGTCGTGTGACAACGTTTTGTGTTCTTCATATTATGAAATTTCTCGTCACCTCAGAATTCGTTTGATTAGAAGCAACTTGAATTTGAAAAAGTTTGTCTTTCAAATTTTCTATATTTTGTTGTATTCTAAGGTAATAAGTGATCAGATGAAACTAAATTTGTTACGGATTTTGGAGGTATTGTTCGGATATCATTATAGTAATCTATAATATTTTAAGCGAAGTCTATTTTTAGCCTATCGAATTTAGAATAATCAACGAAAACTTGTCTAGTATGACATCATTCGGCTCTCTTGTCACACGAGCAAGACACATCAAGACTCGAACCTCAAAGTTCATATCTATTGGCGTGTCTCCAGCATAGCTGAACACGCCTGTACAAGAATATTTTCACTTTATCATTTTTTTCAAGATGGTAGCCATAACTAAAATAAAAAGAATAAAAAGAAAATATATGTATATATATATACATATGTATATATATATATATATATATATATATATATATATATATATATATACATACATATAAAGAGAGAGAGAGAGTCGCTGTCGCAGGAAGTCACCTTCTGAGAATATTGAGGTGATAATGGAATGAGAAACCGACACCAGAAGGAGCTTAGTTGAGGCAAATAAAATAAAATAAAATAAAAAAGTCATCTTTGCCCCATGTGCTCGCACATCTAGGGAAGGAGTCATCGGTGTCCTTTGTGAATCGGATCTGAACCTTTGCATCTATGAGGGTGATGTCACCTCGCCCTCGCCTTTGTCCTCATCCTAACTCTCGTCCTTGTCTTCGTCTTCATTTTCGTCTTCCTTTTCATCTTTGTCACTGTCCTCGACCTAGTCCTCGCCCCTACTCTCGTCATCGTCTTTGCCTTAGTCCTCGTTCTCGTGCTCGTCCTCGTTCTTCTCCCAGCCCTCGCCCTAGTCCTTGTCTTTGTCCTCGTCCTCTCCCTCTTCCGCGCCATTATCCCTGTCCCTGTACTTGCACTTGTCCTCCTTGTACATATCTTTGCCCTCCTTGTCCTTACCTCCTTTCTCCTTGTCCTCCTTGTCCTGTCCTCCTTGTCCTTGTCCTCCTTGTCCTTGTCCTCCTTGTCCTTGTTCTCCTTGTCCTTGTCCTCGTTCTCGTCAATGTCCTCGTTGTCCTCGTCACTGTCCTCGTCTTCGTCCCCCCACAAGGAATCAGGAACTTCGCTGCGGCCACTCGAGCGTGAACTCTTCGCTCACTTTATCTCGAGCGTCTTGATATATTCTTTCAAAGACCACCAGCACTATTCGCTGCTATTTTAACGCATTTTCACGTCGAAAAGTCGTCAGTATAGGCAGACTATACACATCGAGGCTGGAGTAGTAGATGGAACAAAGAGTAAAATCGACCAGCATTGGTGTCTGATTTAAAGGTTTGTGTGTGTGTGTGTGTGTGTGTGTGTGTGTGTGTGTGTGTGTGTGTGTGTGTGTGTGTGTGTGTGTGTGTGTGTGTGTGTGTGTGTGTGTGTGTGTGTGTGTGTGTGTGTGTGTGTGTGTGTGTGTGTGTGTGTGTGTGTGTGTGTGTGTGTGTGTGTGTGTGTGTGTGTACATACATGTGTGCGTGGTTACGTGTATATGTGCACGGTTATATGCGTGCGTGGGTTTGTGCATGGGTGTATGCGTGCATGTATACGTGTAAGTGGACGCGTGTATGTATAACATTTTTGTACGTATATAATGAAATGTAGTGTGTGCATTTACGTATGCATGTGGTTATGTACGTATGTAACCATGTATGTATGTATGTATGTATGTATGTATGTATGTATGTATGTATGTATGTATGTTATTTGTGCGTGGGTGTATGCGTGCATGTATACGTGTAAGTGGACGCGTGTATGTATAACATTTTTGTACGTATACAATGAAATGTAGTGTGTGCATTTACGTATGCATGTGGTTATGTACGTATGTAACCATGTATGTATGTATGTATGTATGTATGTATGTATGTATGTATGTATGTATGTATGTATGTATGTATGTATATATGTATAAACCATTAAACGTACGAACGAATAGTCCATGTTGACATTGTACCCTTCCGTACAAACGAATGTATGTATGTACTGTTCGCATGTATACATAACTCTGGCAATTGCAGACTACTGTAATCACTGAAAGTTCATCAACATGGTTTGATGTCTTTTTTATGCGAAGCCAGTAATTATTGTTTTATACATTTATTCTACCCTCCATCCCAACAGCCAGACAACTTCATTCAGTTGACTAACTACTTTCCTTTGCCATACAATTACTAAACAAGCTGTGTGTCATGAACGCACCGTGGCCAGGGCAAGGAGGAAGGAAATAACGAGAGAAAATTCTTTTGCTTCTTGTCAGGGCACTCTGATATATTCTCCGAACGACCAGTGAAATAATGTGCTTTGGCAAGAGATGCTTGGGTACAGCCGAGACCGTAACTAGTGTGCCCAGGCAGAAGAACTGGCGGTCGTTGAGGGTGAGTAGGAAAGATCAGAAGTTCTTAGAACCACGAATCGGGATCCAGGAGGAATCTGCTAAAGGAGTTACCACATGGGACTTCCACGGGTTTCACCAGCGCCGACCTTTGAGTTCGTATGAGTAAAAATGACTTCGGTTACATATACATTTTTTTCAAATCTCCAAATATCAAATTATCTTTGCGTCATATATAGCAAAGCTGAATGACGAAGTAAGAGATTGTGAACTCATATGAATGTTAGACATTCTGTTAAAATGTTCTTAGAGAAGTCTAGATTAATGTGAGAGAAGTCATACTCCAATTGTTCAAATGGAGGTTGAAGGTAGGATGTGGGAGGAAAAATACCCCAGTATGATAACACCTCCCTGATCCTTGTAGCAAGAAGACCCGCAATATTTTTAATAAAATCAAATAGAATTAACTAGAACAAAGTCTTTATAGTTTCTTAGTGTACCAAAGAGGTCATAGTTGTTATAATTAGTCTGACAGCACGGTAAAACTATTCGAATCAAGGATAGCGTTAGACGGAAAGGACAGGAATACGAAAAGGTTTCTGGAGACCAGGTTTTTATGCCCTTCATCCAAGGCTCCATCCATGCCTTGGCGTTGGTCCCCTTAAAAAAGGGTGCAGGATGGTGAGGGGGGGGGGTTACCTAGCTGAGACCGAATCCAGGAGCCACATCACCGAACACCGAAGACGGCGTTATCATTCAACCGAGGTAACTCTCCTTGGTATTCAAGTGTTATCCTCTTTCGAGTGTAGGCCTTATGGTCTCCTACAGTCTCCTTCAGTCTCCTTCATTCTTATGTTCTTATGTAATCTTGTCAAAGGTAGGATACCTATTTCGTGCACTTTCTGGTCACCGCCAGACGATGCTATTCAACCGAGAGAAATTTCCGAATTATAAAAAAGGAATCCGTATATTTTTTCTAAGTCGAAAAAAATACGTTTGGGTTTAGCCATAACAAAATAGTTACGTTACGTGTGTGCATACACAATACAACAATTTAAGAACAAACCTGATCTTGCGATATATAAAAACGGGTTACCACGAGCATAGCTCCCCTTCCCGTATAATACAACTAGGTAAATACAACTAGGTAAACACCGAAATGCTTTAGGCCCCGGTCACACATTCACGATCCTCATCAAATGTTGTGAATTTGAGAAGCAATAAGACGACTTCGCTTCCTGTATTTTAGACTTCCCTAAGGACGATACAGTAATGTGTCTAATATTCGTATAGGTTTAACTTCTCTTAGTTTGTTATTCAGCTTCTCAATATATGACGCAAACGTGATTTGATAGTTGGAGATTCGAAAAATATAAGATTGTAAACGAAGTTGTTTCTACTCAAATGAATTCACTCGAGTTGTGTATGTGTGACCGGGGCTTTAGAGAGTTCTTGCCTGTGCCAGATGTCCTTTTAGTGTAGTTTATTCTGACTGTCGCTAGGTGATTTTATTAATATGAAAAATTTACAAAGTATTACAAAGGAGGAGCAGGCCGACAGGAGACCTTTTGGTCCATAAACAGGTCGGATGCGTAAAAATTATAATAAATAGATAAATAAATAATAATATAGATAATGATGAAATAAATAAATAGATAGTTAAATAATAAGCAGGTAATATTAAACAATAATAAATGGACAGATAAATAATAATAAATAATAATCAAGTAAATAATAATAAACAGACATTTAATAACAAACAAATAAGCAAATAATATCAAATAGATGGCAGGCATTACAGCATCTTGCTTAGGTGTTTATCTAAACGAGTCTTAAAGCTTCGGACTGAACTACATTGCACTGCTTCTGCAGGAAGTTTATTCCATTCATTAACTACACGGTTGGCGAATTTTGAGATCATTATTTCTTGTCTGATTCTCATTCATTGTGAAAACTTTGTCACTTTTGATGTCAATTCCCTTTAGCATGTGTATCAAGTCAATTCTGAGTGTACGCTTTTTTATGAAAAATAGATTCATATATCTTAGTCGATTTTCGTGTGATTTATTTTTGATATTTGGAATCAGTTTTGTGCCTCGCCGTTGTACTTTTTCCAATCTGTCAGTGTCTTAAATGAGATTCGGTGACCATACGGAAACAGCATATTCCAAATAAGAGAAAGACTTTTGAAGTCAAAAGATCGCGCAATCAGTTCTAGAATCTTATCTGCCTTCTCAGAGGGTGAAATACACTGCTTAGTTGATCTGATGTCGTTACTGATAATTACGCCGAGATCCTTTTCACTATTCACTTTTATTAACGATTTTCCAAATAACTTGTAATCGTACTTACTGTTATTTTTACCTATGTGCATAACCTTGTATTTAAATGTGTTAAATATATATATATATATATACAGTATATATATATATATATATACAGTATATATATATATATATATATATATACAGTATATATATATATATATACAGTATATATATATATATATATATATATATATATACAATATATATATATATATATATATATATTTTTTCTTTTTTTTTTTTTTTTTTTTTTTTTAGCTTAAAGCTCATCTGGAAAAGTTCGTTCTGAGTTGGACATTCTTTTCTAACATCCCTTCTGGCAGCCAACAGGCGACTTTACTCAGCTGACAGAAACCCTTCTTCACCTGATGGACATTGCCCTTTTTCTCTGCCTTCAAATAGCGTCACTTAACTTTCAAAAGAAAAAAATATCCTTCTCGAAATGAAATTTCGGAAAGAGTGCGACATCGACAGAGAGGCAGACGGAGCCTTGCTCCTTAGATAAAGAAAAAAGTAAGGAAAATTAAAGAAATAACTAAAAAATATATTCTCAAGGGAAATGGTGGACGTTATCCTTGACATATGGAGGTGTTATTCTTGACATATTGAGAACCTAACTAAAAATTAGAAAGGTTAACTAAATAGGCTTAATATTATTTAGATCACCGGTCTACAAAGATCATTGTTCTTGATACCAGTTTACATCCACTGTTTACAAATACCTTAGCCAATATTGAAAAAAAAAGTATTTGGGATTCAGATGTTGTATTCTGTTATCACGACCAAGGTTGACAGTTGCAGCCTTATTAATTGTAAAAAAAAATCATCCGATCTAACGGCAGCTGATTTTATTCAGGAAAATAGACTCCAAATAATGTGGCTAACCCCTTCTATATAGCAATATATCTCAGTAGTTCTGTTTTGCCTAAGAATGAGTGATTTAATACAGCTTATGGGTGAACACTAGTCTGAAAGTTTTCACCATTGACCGAGACCCGTTCTTATGTGCAGTTACGAGTAAAAATTTTGACCCACGCTACAGTACCAACAATTTCAATATAATGTGCTTTTTGTCGATTAGGTGATGGACATTCATATCAATAGATAAAAAAAAGTTGTCAGGGAAAATTTTTAGTTTTGCATCATGAAAAATTCTGGATGATTCAAAACATTTCCCGTGACTATACATTAAAAAATTGAATCAAAAATGGTTCAACGGATCTCCATCAAAACTGACTCATGATATCAAACTTAGAGATTTGGTAAATTACCAAAAGAATCCTATCATCAACAACGACGTATAGTTTCAACTTCTTAGAAGCCATGACACAAGAATGCCAACACTATAGCTATATTCGCCCAGCAGGGCTTCTTCTGAAGAAGCCCTGCTGGGCGAAACGTCAAATATACTGGACCCCCATACTCTGCGTTTGGCCTCTTTCCTACAGTGCTATAACAACTTGCCATATACGCTGCTGCCAGACGTAG
>NC_134781.1:61291030-61293530 GCF_046742065.1 Oratosquilla oratoria | reverse complement strand
TCCCTCTGCTCCACTCTCCCTCCCTTCTCTTCTTCTGCCGCTCTTTCTTCTTCTTTCCTCTTTCCTTTTTTTCAATCTCCTCTTTCTCATTCTGCCCTTTCACCACTAAACCTTCACTCCCTCCCTCCCTTCCTCTTTCTCCCCCTCGGCCTCTCGGCCTCTCTCCCCCTCTTCCCCTCTCACCCTCTCACTCACTCCCCTGTTCTCCTTCTTCTCCCACTCTCCCCCTCCCCCTCTCCTCCTCGCCCTCTCCTCTCCCCTCTCCTCTCCCTCTCTCCCCTTCTCCCCTTCCTCTCTCCCCCTCTTCCCTCCCATTCTAACCCTCCCCCACCCTCCCTCCCCTCTCCCCTCCCTCTCTCCCCCTCTCCCCTCCCTCTCTCCCCCTCTCCGCTTCCGCTCCCCCCTTCTCCCCTTCCTCTCTAACCCTCCCTCTCCCGCTCTCTCCCTCTCCCTTCCCTCTGTCTCCCTCTCCCCTCCCCATCTCCACTTCCTTCCTCTTCCCCTCCACTCTACACACATGAAGATTTATGGGTAAACACGCACCCAAACCCATGCGAGTATGTACACATGAACAGAAACACGTACACATACACAGAACGAACGTATGCGAACACGGAAACCACATGAGCATACGCACACCCACACGTACACTCCCACGCGCACACACCAACATGCGTACACACACACACACACACACATACACACACACATATACACACACACACACACATACGCACATGCACATACCCACACGCACACACCTGCACTCACGCACCTACAGTACACGCGTAGACCCACATGCACACATGAAGACGTAAACACCCACACGCACACACACACATGCACACGCACACACAAAGGATTACAAAGGCGGAGCATGCCGACAGGAGACCTTTTGGTCCATATCTAGGTCGGATGTGAAAAAAAAAATCATGATAATAATAATAAAATAATAAATAAAAACTATAATTATGTAAATAACAAATAAAATACATAAATAAATGTATAGGTATAGTTAAATAATAAACAAACAGGTAAATAGTATATAATAATAAATTGATACATAACTAATAATAAATAAAAATCAGACAGACAAATGATAACAAAACAAAAACAAATAATATAAGATAAATTATAATCATTACAGCATCTTGCTTAGGTGTTTATCTAAATGATTCTTAAAGCTTCGAACTGAACTACATTGCACTACCTGTGCAGGAAGTTTATTCCATTCATTAACTACACGGTTGGCAAAGTTGTTTCTACCCACTTCCAAATTGAATCTATATCCGGACAGTTTGAGACCATTGTTTCTTGTCTGATTCTCATTCAATGTGAAAATTTTGTCACTTTTGATGTTGTCAATTCCCTTTAACATCTTAAAGACCTGTATCAAGTCACCTCTGAGTTTACGCTTTTTTAGGGAAAACAGATTCATCTGTTTCAGTCGATTTTCGTATGATTTATTTTTGATATTTGGAATCAGTTTTGTGGCTCGCCGTTGTACTTTTTCCAGTCTGTCAATGTCATTAATGAGATTCGGTGACCATACGGAAACAACATATTCCAAATGTGGACGAACTAACGATTTATATAGCTTGTTAATGAGTGATGGACTTTTGAAATCAAAAGATCGCGCAATCAGTCCTAGAATCTTATTTGCTTTCTCAGAGGCTGAAATACACTGCTTGGATGATTGAGGTCGTTACTGATAATTACGCCGAGATCTTTTTCACTATCCAGACACACACACACACACATGCACACACCCTTACGCGCATGGTCCCACGCACACGTCCACAAAAAACATAAGAACATAAGAAATAAAGGAGACTGCAAAAAACCATAAGGCCTACACTAGGCAGCTCCGTATCCATCACCACCTGTCATCCCCATCCATAAAGTTGTCTAATCGTTTTTTAAAACAACTGATAGTTTCAGCGCTTACTACATGGTTACTAAGTTTATTCCATTCATCGACCACCCTATTTGTAAACCAATTCTTGCCTATTTCCTTCTTAAATCTAAATTTGTCCAGTTTATACCCATTACTGCGAGTCCTGCCCTGTTGTTTTATTATGATGACCTTGTTTGCATCACCCTTGTTATAGCCTTTGATCCACTTGAACACTTCTATTAAATCACCCCGCACTCTGCGTCTTTCCAGAGAGTGTAAGTTTAGGTGCCTAAGCCTCTCTTCGTAAGGCAAATTTCCGAGTCCTTGTATCATTTTGGTCATTCTTCTCTGTACTGATTCTAGTGAATTTGTGTCCATTCTGTAGGACGGAGACCAAAACTGTACCGCATAGTCAAGGATGGGTCTAACTATCGCTAGATAGAGTTTAATAATTACCTCTGCACTTCTATTCGTTACCGTCCTAGCAATGAAGCCTAATGCCCTGTTTGCTTTATTTCTGGCGCTAATGCACTGCTTCCTGGTTTTAAGGTCCGGACTCACCAGAACTCCCAAGTCCCTCTCGCACTCAGATTTTTCTAAAAA
>NC_134781.1:61283530-61286030 GCF_046742065.1 Oratosquilla oratoria | reverse complement strand
ACATGGAGAACATACATGGACCATTAATATTTTAAAGGACGGTAGTGGAGAACATTTTGGCAGCTATAAGGGATTGAAAGTTCAAGAAGTATGACGGCTGCGAAGATTATATGGGTGGGAGACAGGGGACGTTGAAATAGGAGGGGAAGGAGGAAGGGGTTCTGCGGGAGTCAGAGGGTCATTGTCACAGTCTACACCTCGAGAGAAAAGCTTAAGGGTGTCCAGGTGCATGATGGATTCTGTGTCTGAATGCAAGTGTTTTACTTTGACTTTGTTTGTAGGTTCTAGTGCGAGGACACGGAAAGGACCAAGGAATTTTGGTGAAAGCTTGGAAGATGGAGAATGGTTCTGGGCATATACGATGTCACCTATTGCAATGTTAGATTCTCTCGCATTTTTATTGTGAAGACGGGCCATCTCGTCTTTAGCGAGAGAAAGAGACTGAGTAATTCTCTTGAAGAGAGAGCTGAAATTTGAAAGTGAAACCTTTACAAAATCATCAAGGTTGTAAATGGGACCTATTTCTGAAGCAAGAAGGTCATATGGGAGTCGTTTGTCGGAGCCAAAGATGACAAAGTGAGGCGACTCTGATATGGACCTATTGATGGCACTGTTAAGACAAGACTGAATCATAGGGACATGGTGATCCCAGGAAAGATGGAGGTCAGAAGTGAGGTGCCGGAGAACATTGAGAATCTTTCTGTTTTGGCGTTCGACAAGGCCATTTGAACTGGGGTGGTATGCAACAATATTACATTTTGTGATTTGAAAGGATTTTCAAATATTTGAAAGAATCTTATTGTTGAATTCCATGCCATTGTCTGAGAGAAGAACTTTGGGAGTAGTGAAGGGGCAAATAACTTTGTCAATGAATGTCTTTGCAATTGTTGTCGCAGTCTTGTCTGGGATAGGTGCAAGTATGCAAAATCTGGAAAAATGATCCATACACACAAACAGGTACTGGTTTCCACTAGAAGTGAGTGGTAATTTGAGAAGGTCAATTGCAACCATATCAAAGGGTTTGCTAGGAATTGGGTATGTCAATATTGGAACTTTACTCTGAATATGACCTTTATGGCTAGCACAAGAATGACAGGCGTCAATGTGGTTATGGATATCCTTTCTCATCGTAAGCCAAAAGTACTGAAGTCTGGCCTGTGTTACGCATTTGTCTTTTCCTGGATGTGCAGCAAGTGGAGAATCATGTAAAATGAACAGAACTTCAGTAACTAAGTCAGAAGGAACTACAAGTTGTTGTACAAGTCTGTTTGGTTCATGCTTGTTGGAAAGTGTGGTTTCATGATAAAGAACGTCATCGACAAGTCTGAAGTGGTCCAAGGAGGTAGGTAAGTCTGTAAGATCAGATGTATCTCCTGACTCGAGAGAGAATATCACACGTTTCCACATTGGGTCGGATCTCTGAGCTGCTTGTATACGCGCATGAGTAAGAGTGACTGGCTGAGGGAGGGTATTGATAGCAGCAACATTTCTAGAAAGTGCGTCTACAACATGGTTTGCGGATCCACGCACATAAGAGAAGGTGGGATTGAATTCTTGAATAGTCAAGAACCAGCGAGCAAGTTTCCCAGACAAGTTCTTGCCTCTGAAAAGTTGAAGGAGTGCCTGGTGGTCTGTATGGACTGTGACAGGATAGCCTAGAATGATTTCCTTAAAATGTCTAAGAGAAGAACGCAAACGCTTTGTACGGGTGGGAACTTTGAGCAAGGTAGGCTCACTAGAAGGAGGAAGTGAATTCTGAAGAGAAGGTGCAGATGATGGTTGTACAGTATCCTGGGACGTGGGAGCTAGAGGAGATAGGGAGGAAGTACTCTCTGTTTGAGTTTTCTGAATCTGGGTAGAGGGGGTAGGAGGAGCAACAATAGTGGGCACTGACACAGTTGGCATGCTGTGGGAGGGGATTTTTGCAGAAGTGGGAAGTGCAGAAGGTGGATGAGAAGTAGTCGCCAAGTGTAGGGCTGGAATAAAATGACGACCGTAAGCAATGCCATGATGTTGGGGAAAGACGCTAATTCCATATTGCTGCATAGTGTCTAGTCCCAGAAGGACATCTGCAGGAAACTGTACATCAGCCACATATAGAGGGATATGAATCTCTTGACTGTTAGGATGAAGAATTATAGGAAGATGGATCTTACCTAAAACTGGAAATGGAACACCATCTACGTTAGTAAGTTGGAGGTCGGAAGGCTCCAAGATTGTAACATGCTTATAGGATAGTCGGAGTTTGTGGAAGGTGGAAGAAGTTATGATATTTACAGGAGAACCAGTATCTATGAAGAGAGATATAGGAAAGGTATGAACCATAGCAGGAATGGAAATAGCATTGGACCATGTGTTAGAGTCAGAAAGAGTACAAATGGGAAGGGTGGGTGGTGGGGATGGGATATGCATGCTAGGAGGGGTTGTACTGAGAGAAGGAGAGGGAGATAGTCATATAGGAGAAGAAGAAGAGGGGGAACTCCGACGGGAAGAGAAAGTC
>NC_134781.1:61258530-61276030 GCF_046742065.1 Oratosquilla oratoria | reverse complement strand
TTTTCTTTCTCCCTTCCTCTCTATGTATTTATCTTTACCTCTCTTATGAGACAGACAGAGAGAGAGATGGAAGAAGGGAAAGAAAGAGAGGGAAAGAAAGCAAGAAAGCGAGATGAAGAGAGAAAAAGAAAGAGAGAGAGAGAAGAAATGAGAAAGGGAGACGTAAATAGGAAAGGCGAGAGAGAGAGAGAGAGAGAGAGAGAGAGAGAGAGAGAGAGAGAGAGAGGAAGAGAGGGGAAGAGAGAGAAAGAGAGAGAGGAAGAGAGAGAGAGGAAGAAAGAGAAAGAAGAAGATAGAGAGAGAGGAAGAGAAAAAACAAGCAAAAGAGAGAGCAAGGATAAGAGAGAGAGAGGAAGAGAAAAAACAAGCAAAAGAGAGAGCAAGGATAAGAGAGAGAGAGGAAGAAAAAGAATGAGAAAGAGAGAGAGAGAGAGAGAGAGAGAGAGAGAGAGAGAGAGAGAGAGAGAGAGAGAGAGAGAAAGTTGCAGGTGTGAGAATGTGAGAGAAGAGAGTTATGCGAGTGTGACTGTGAGAGTTGGAGAGCGCGGGAGAGTTGAAGCGGGAGTGAGAGAGGGAGGGAGGAAGGGAGGAGAGGAGCAGAAGATAAAGGACGAATAAAATGGGAATGTTCAAAGTTCAAAGGGCTTCATACTTTTGTACACAAAGTTGTTCAAAGAAGAGCATGACAGGCTATTCTGCAGGCAGGCACATGTTTTGGACCGGGCTCTGATTTTTCTTTTTTTTTTATTATTGTTCTTCCCGTTCTTCGTGTTCTTATTGTTCCTTTTATTGTTATTGTTCTTGTTCTTGTTGGTCTTACTCTGGTTCTTCTTCTTTTTATGTCCATGTTCTTGGTGTTTTTGTTCTTCTTATATACTCTTTTTTTTTCTCTCTCTTTCTGGTGTTTCTCCTATTTTCTTGTTTTTCTTCTTTACTTTCTGCAGCTCTTTTTCTATTCCTCTTCTTCGCCATCCTCTTTTTCTCCCTCCTCTTCAATTCACTCCTCTTCTCCTCCCTCTTCGTCATCCTGTTTTTCTTCCCCCTGTTGTCCTTCCTCTTCTCTCTCCTGCTCTTCTTACTCTTCTTCCTACTCTTCTTCCATCTCTTCTTCTCCCTCCTCCTCTTTTCTTTTTTTTTCTTTTTCATTTATTTCTTCAAAAACTTGTTTTCTTCTACTTCTACTTATTTTTCTTATTCTTCTTTTTCTTTTCCTTTTTTATCCTTCTTTTCCTTCCACTTTTTCTTCTTTTCCTTCCACTTTTTCTTCTTTTCCTTCTTTTTCTTCTTCGTCTTCTTCTTCTTCCTTTTCTACTTCTACTTTCTTTACTTCTTTTTCTACTTATTCTCTTTCGTCTTATTTTCTTCTTCCTGTTTTTTCTTTTTCTTGTAATGCTTCAATTTTATTATTATTATTATCATCATTACTTTATTATTATTTTCTTTACTATTGTTGTTGTTGTTGTTGTTGTTGTTGTTGTTGTTGTTGTTATCATCATCATCACAATCACCATTACTACTGTTATTAGTGTTATTATTTTCATTATTATATGTAGTAGTAGTAGTAGCATTATTTGCATTATTGTCATTATTATTACTATTAATATTATTATCGTTATTGTTGTTGTTGTTGTTATTGTTGTTGTTATTATTGTTGTTATTATTATCATTGTTGTTATTATTGTTGTTGTTGTTATCGTTGTTGTTGTTATCGTTATTGTTGTTCTCGTTGTTGTTATTACTGTTATCGTTGTTGTTGTTATCGTTGTTGTTATCGTTGTTGTTATCGTTGTTGTTATCGTTGTTGTTATCGTTGTTGTTGTTGTTGTTGTTATCGTTGTTGTTATTGTTGTTGTTATCATCAGCATATCTGGGAACAATACATTTTAGTCCATGGTATATACCATTTATATACCAGAAGCCTGAAGAACTCCACTCACAACATTTTTCCATCCAGAAGTTTTTCCATTTATAGCAACTCTATTTTCGATTATTCAACCAATCACTAGCCCAACTTAATAGGCTACCACTTATTCCGTGTGAAGCTAATTTAGGAAGTAGTCTTTCGTGGGGGACGGTAACAAAAGCTTTTGCAAAGTCTAGATATGATAAATCCATATTGTTTCTTTTGTCATAATTCGAGATGACTGTGTTGTAGAATTCGAGTTAGTCACGCAAGAACATCTCCGTCTGAATCCATGTTGGCTATCATTTATCAAACAGTTACTTTTTAAATGATGTTCGATAGCATCCCTGACGATAGTTTCTATCATTTTTCCTACGATTGAAGTCAAGCGTATAGGCCTGTAGTTATTTGGTTTCTTTTTGTCACGTTTTTTGAATATAGTAGTAATGTTAGCTAGTTTCCATAAGAGATCGGATGACCGTAAGGGACCAGATGTCCGGGATGGGGCAAATGTCCATGGGGCACTACATGTCAATGAAGGACTAAATATCAATATATAGCAAGGTGTCAATAAAGAACAAAATCATAATGTAAGGCATGATGTTGAAACTCAAAATATGTCAAAAAGAAATACTCACGAGTTTCTTAAAACCATGTATTTTAATGCTCGTAGTATTAGGAACAAATTCCAAGAAATACAGGCGTATGTCAAAAGCGTAAATCTCGATATGATAGGAATAACAAGAGACATGGTTAAATGAGCGATTTAAACACTTTCATCAGGATAGAAACCACATAAAAGAGGGCGGTGTTCTGTTATACATTAAAAGCAATGCCCATGCCTGTATTTAAGAGAAAGTAAAACAGGATGCATACGATAGTTTGTGGGTAGAACTAACCCAAGCAAATGGACAAAAATTAATGTAGGTGTAATACTCGTATATAGGCCAAAGACATTATCATTAGCAGACGACAAAGTGTTGTTTCAAGAACTGTCTACTTTCTGCAACCGGGACTTATTGATAATGGGTGATTTCAATTTTACTGACCTTGATTGGATGACCCTAGAACATGGCCATATAGGTAGTCGCCTGATAGATTTTCTCGGCGACAATTACTTAGTTCAGCATGTAAAAGAACCCACAAGACAAGGAAACTTACTCGATCTACTGATCACTAGCCGCGAAAGCATGATAACCGAAGTAAAAGTAGTTGAAACTATTGCAAATAGCGATCACAATTTAGTTTGATTCAAACGGCTAAAAAATTTAGAATAGATACTTGTGTTTCTAAAATATCAGATTTCAGTAAAGCTCAATTCATAGGACTACGTCAGGAGCTTCAGCTTATAGATTGGGTGGCAACATTAAGCGAAAGACCTGTAGATCAGATGTGGGAAATGTTTCTAAACACCCTTACTAAGATGATTTATACTTACATCCCATTTAAGGACAGACGTCCCCATATATATATACATACATAAATATTTGTGTGTGTGTGTGTGTGTGTGTGTGTGTGTGTGTGTGTGTGTGTGTGTGTGTGTGTGTGTGTGTGTGTGTGTGTGTGTGTGTGTGTGTGTGTGTGTGTGTGTGTGTGTGTGTGTGTGTGTGTGTGTGTGTGTGTGTGTGTGTGTGTGTGTGTGTGTGTGTGTGTGTGTGTGTGTGTGTGCGTTTGTGTTTATCGATATATAAAGTGATTCTTGATCAACAGGTCTTTTCCATTTTTTCGTAACCGCTCACAGAGTTATATTCGCTTGAAATATCATGTACTAAAAACAAGTTGGAGAAAGCGAGAGGAAAACCGTATCAAATGAATGGAAAAGGACTTCTATATAGTCGGATGTAAGATAGCCTAAGAGAAAGTAAAAATAGTAAATGAAAAAGATTAAGATGAAGAAATGGAATGGTACGTATCTTAATCTAAAATATAAGATCAGAAAATAGGAATATTGAATATAGTACATACTATAACAAAATAGCAAGTGAGAACAGCAAATGAATAGAAAAGTATTAAAAAGGAAGTGGCAAATAAGGATGTGTGAAATATGTGATGTGAAAGTGAGAATATTTAATGAAAGGAAATTGTCAAGAAAGGGGTACAATACACTTTGGAAAGGCAGAAAAGAGAGGATAGTAACAATAAATAAAAAAAAATGGATAGAAAAGAAATTGACGTGTCGGAACGTAAAAATGAATAAATGAATAAAAGATAACTAAACAACTTAAAAAAGAGTTCTTCAAAATAGCAGACAATGTATGATGAGGCCTAAAACAGGAGGAAGGAAAATTAAAAAGTAAAAAAAAAAAAAAAAAAAAAAAAAACAGGAATGGTCTACCAAAATAAAAGAGAATTTCAAAAAGGAAGCCTTTGGTTGATTAAGTATGAAGGAGGACGAAATGTGTGAAGAGAAGAGAAAATAGAAGACAAAATGAAGTAAAGGAGAAATTACTTTGAACAGATGCAAGAGAAGTCTAAGAGAAACTTTGAGGCGACATCGAAGATAAAGAGGAAAAGTTTAGTTACGCATAAAAAGAGGGTGAAGGTAAAAGGGACGTTGAAAATGGAGATTGGAGAAGTAGAGGAGAGGAGAGGAAGGAAGGAAGGAAGGAAGGAAGGAAGGAAAGAAAGAAGGAAGGAAGGAAGCGAGGAAGGCGAGGAAAGAGTGTGAGGTAAGTTAATTGGAAGGTGTAGAAGAAGGAGTATTTAGTATTAGCTCGTCGATAGTCAAAGCTTTTATCTTTGGAAGAAAGAAGAGATTGTAGTGACGTAAGGAGAAGAATTTAGGAAAAGAGAGAGACAGAAAGAGCAAGAATCAGAGGAGGAGAGGAGAAAAATAGTATGAGATTAAGAGTAAAAATTAAAAAAAAGGGCATGGGAAATTGAGAGAAAACAGGAAAGAGAATCAGAGAATGAATAAGAGAAAACTAGTGAGTGAATGAGAAAGAGGTAGAAAGAGAGAGAGAGAGAGAGAGAGAGAGAGAGAGAGAGAGAGAGAGAGAGAGAGAGAGAGAGAGAGAGAGAGAAGGGGGAGGGAGATAGAGAGAGAGAGAGAGGGGGGGAGAAAGGGAGTAAGGGAAAAAGGTAAAAAGGGAAATGGAGGAGAAGAGAGGAGTGAGGGGGTGAAAGAGAGTGTAGAGAGAGAGAGAAAGAGAGAAAGAGAGACTGAGAAGGAGAAAAAGAGAGAGAAGGAGAGGGAGGAAAAGGGAGAGAGTAAAGAAAAGGAGAGTGAAAACAGAGACAGAGAGGAAGGAACCGACAGAGAGAAAGAGAATAAATCAGGAGGAGCGAAAAAGAGCGGAAGAGAGAAGGCAGGAGCAAATGAAGGTGACTGAGGAGAATCGAACGAGAAGAAAGGAAAAATTGTAAGTGAAAGGGAATATGGTAGCAACTGATCAAGGGCCTTGAGCAAAAATTTGGGAACCGCTCTGTTTTCCTGGCAAGGTTCTCTTGGAACTTGCGTCTGTGAGAAAGGAAACACTGCATAGTATGCATCATTTATTGTAAACTAAGTTGAATAACGAGAAAAGAAACTAAAAAAAGAGATCAAAAAAGGACCCGGAAGAACCTCGTAGAAAGCAAATTAGATTATGTGATAACTTTAATACTGTGACATGTTGTATAGATTTTGGTCTGGTTAAAGGAAAATATTTGTATGCAGAAGAGAGGAAGGGCTTTGGTAAGAAGAGTGTGTTAGCGGGGTATGTCGTACATCATACCATTATCGTACATTGTAATTGTATGTTGCTTATTAAGGGAATTATATGTTTCCCCCTCTTTTTAAAATTGTCATATGGTTTGTTGTTTGTTGTTTTATTATTTATTGTAATTATGTGTAATCATTATGTATATTGTAATTATATTGGATATCGCATAATGCGATGCATGTCTGTTCGCGCCAAAATTGGCGGCGTGGAGTTAGTTGAAAGCCAGCTCTCGTTGTATACACACGTATTAGTTGTCAGTATCAGAGATTACAGTGTGTTTCCTACAATTGACTTTTATTTAGTAGCCACCCAACACAAGGGGTCTCGATCATCGAAGGACCCATTCAGCCGGAGGTCCACCATCTTAGCTGTATGAAATTTCCTCCCTAAGCCAAAACATATTCTTTAAGATGCGTTACCATGCTTCAAGAATTTATTGCACCCAAAGATAAAATAGAATTACTAATTTTATTCTGTCTAGCACCGGATGACTTTATTCAGTTGGAGACCCGTCCTTTCATTGTCGGACATATTGTAAGTGCTCTGAATTTTTGAGAAATACTTTTACTTGCACTTGGCCCTTCAGTATAATAAATTACTTGAAGGAAACCCCATTTGTTACCCAAAAACTTAGAATTAGTTTATTTAGAATGGGGAGGGCGGATGCATGGGAGCTCGCTCGGAGAGGCCGTAAAGCAACGCATCTCCTTAGCACCCGATGTCATTTCATAATAATGATGATACATATTAGAGCAGAACACTAGAATCTCGTTTAAAAAAATAAACTGGAACTTACCATCGTAGAAAAGAAAAACAGAAGTGTATTATGACCAGAGTATACTACTCTGGTTTTCTTCTACTAAAGAAAAGCACAGTTTGTGGCTGTAATATACAGAAGTTTCAGTACTTTTGTTATTCTTTTCTCTGACGGTGGGTCTTAGTTTAGCTTAGTTTAGTTTAGTTTAGTTTAGTTATCTTAGTTTATCATTATCATCCTCATATTCATTATCATCATTATCATTATTATTGTTATTGTTGTTGTTGTTGCTATCGTTGTTGCTGTTGTTGTTACTGTTGCTGTTGCTATTGCTATTGTTGTTGATATTGCTGTTGTTGTTGCTGTTGCTGTTGCTGTTGTTGTTGATGTTGCTGTTGTTGTTGCTGTTGCTATTATTGTAGTTATTGTTGCTGTTGCTATTATTGTAGTTGTTGTTGCTGTTGCTATTATTGTAGTTGTTGTTGTTGTTGCTGATGTTGTTGATGTTACTGTTGTTGATACTGTTGCTGTTGCTATAATTGTAGTTGTTGCTGCTGCTATTGTTGTTGTTGTTGCTGTTGTTATTGATGTAGTCGTTGTTGTTGTTGATGCTGCTATTGCAGTTTCTGTTACTCTAGTTGATGTTGTTGTTGTTGCTGTAGTTGTTTCTGTTGCTGTTGTTGATACTGCTGTTGTTGCTATTGTTATTGCTGTTGTTGCTGATGTTGCTATTGTTGGTGTCGTTGCTGTTGTTACTGCTTCTGTTGTTGTGCATGGAAGTGGAGGTGATCGTGGTGTTATTTCCCTATTAACACCACATTTCCCTTTAAACATTACACTGCAACTATTGCCAGTGTATTTCATTCATTTTGGGACTATCACCTTACCAAAAAGCGGCTATCAGTCTCCACCCGATTCAAGCTGCCATGCCAGACAGTGAATCTCATTCACTCCCAGTGGTGGAATCCCCTCCGGCCGTGAAAGACTCAAATACTCTCCTTGTGATTTTATTAACTTACATGGAGCCCTCTAGGTAGCTAAGAGCTGAGGTCTGTCCCGGCCTAGCACAGATGTAGAGAGCGACGTCTCTGTCTTTATGCTGGCTGACGCCAAGTGATTCTATTCCGTTGCGTGGCAGTCCTTCCTTAGAGAACAACTTCTGTTTTAATGATTCACGTGTGACTCGATCCTGTGCCTGTCGCTTTTCTATACCATGGAGAAATCAGGAAGGGTGATGCGACCGTGAGAGGAGGGTGCCACGCACTTAAGCACAAACACACACACACACACACACACACACACACACACACACACACACACACACACACACACACACACACACACAAATATGGTCCGAGTTCGAATACCACCCAGGGCTGAAATAATTTCAGTATTGCTGCGCTGCGGGTTGTTATTCCAACTCTCGTGGGTGGGGATTTGAGTGGGTGTGTGCATCTAAGGTTACAGCATTACCCATAGGTTGGTCATATATGAGCTCTGAGTTATCTTCCGGGAAGGAAATAGCTATCGATCACGAGTCCATCACTTGATCCAAGACCATGGTGAATCACACACACACAATTAAACACAAAAATACAAAAACAAAAACACAACCATACACAAACACACACAAACAAACACACAAACACATACAAACACACAAACGCAAACGAACACACAAACACAAGCACACAATCGCACACACACACTCATATATCAGATTGAGTTTTGTCCTTCTTCTTCATTATCTTTTCTTCGTCTTCTTTTCTTCTTTTTTTTTATTTTATTCTTCTCTGTTTTCTTCTTTTCTTCTTCCTTTCCTTTTTCTTTTTATTTTTTCTTCTTTCATCTTCTTTATCTATCCTTTTCTTTTCTTCTTTTTGCTTGTTTTTTATTTCTCTTTCCTATCTTTATTTCTTCTTCTTCCTCTTTCATCTTCTTTCTTCTTTCTTCTTCTTCTTCTTCTTCCTCTTGCTTTTTTCTTACTCTTCTCTTTTCTACTTCTTCCATTTTCCTATTCTTCGTCTTTTCCTTTTTCTTCTTCTTTCTCCTCTTCTATTTTTCTTCTTCTATTTTCTATTTCTTCTCCTTTTTCTTCTTATTCTTCATCGTTTTCATCTTCTTTTTCTTCTTTTTCTTTTTATATACTTTTTTTATCTTCTTCCTGTTTTCTCAATCGTTCCTTTTCTTCTTTTAGACTTAACCACGACATGCATTACTTCTGTTTCCAATTGCAACATGCATTTGTCGATGGTCCGACTTGCAGGAGACCCAACAAAAGACCCGAACGAGTTGCAGAAGACACAACAACAAAAAACCCGAAAGTGTCGCCGCTCTACGTGTTCAGAAAATGCCAGAAGAGAATGCCACGGTACCACGCTAAACATCGATCTCGCTCAGTACCTCCCAATGGATGCCAGAGTTCGATTCTCAATAAAAAAGCAGAAGGGAGAGAGAGAGAGACAGCCAATGGGGGAAGCATATGAGGCAGAGGCTTTGTAACAGCTGCGAGAGTTCACGTACCGTTAGTGGCAGTGCAAGGAGCCACGAAGAGAGGGAAGATTTTATGTAAGATCGAGGAGGAGAAAGCAGGAGGGAGAGAGGTAGCGATTTGGCGGAAGTACACAAGGTAGAGGCAGTATGATAGGGGCAAGGCTTTACATTCTTTAGGAGGCACCTCATAGATGCAGGAAGAAGAGGTAAAAGTTTTGGAACGTGAAGAAGAGGCAAAAAGGAGAGAGGCAGTGAGAATGGAGGCACCTCAGGCAAAGGTAAAAATTTAGACATATTGAGAGTCGGATCAGAGAGGCAAGAAAAGAGGTAAAATGTAATAGAGAGAGGGGGAGGAGGAGGGGCCAGTAGTTAGAGGCGCTAGAGAATTCAACCCTTTCGTTAAACAAGTTCGCCTTGGCTGAATAAAATGGCTTGGCGACAACCAAAACAAACGGTGACGTACTTTATGGATTTTATTCTCGCAGGTGACATATGTTATCTTATGGAGTTTAGTACCGTGGAGAGAGAGCCCCCAACCTTGAAAGTGCTTTGATATACCACGGCTCCCGTGAGGTAAGAGTCCTACGCCGTCAGCTGCATAAAGTCGACTGTTAAGAACATAAGAATGAAGGAGACTGCAAGAGACCATAAGGCCTACACTAGGCGAGTCGCGTCACCGCGTTGAAGAAATCAAAACAATGTGTGAGGGAAAGCAAACTGAAAGAAAATAAAAGAAAAAAAAAAAGAAAAGCTCCGTTTGCGAGCTGGAGAGGAAAAACTCCGTTTGGGGGAAAAAGGTAAGAAGACGCAAGAGAACGTAGGGAACCGAGGGAAGCAGAAACAGAAACAAAGAAAATAGTATTTAGAGTGAGATGATAAAAGAAATTTTGCGAAACAGGACGAAAAAGGGAAGGAGGGAAGTGAGGAAGGATAGAAGGAGGGAAAAGGAAGAGAGAAGAGGAAGGATGAAAGAGGAGGGAAGGAAGGAAGGAAGGAAAGAAGGAAGGAAGGAAGGAAGGAAGGAAGGATAGAAAAGAGGAAGAAGGGAAGAGGAGTAGTTGAAGTAAAGAAGAGATGGAAGAGGGTGGAGAGAGGTTGAGGTCAGGGAAAGGAGAAAGGAGAGAGAGAAAGAGAGAGAGAGAGAGAGAGAGAGAGAGAGAGAGAGAGAGAGAGAGAGAGAGAGAGAGAGAGAGAGAGAGAGAGAGAGAGAGAGAGAGAGAGAGAGAGATGGCGAAGGAGGAGAAGGGGAGAAAGGGAGAGGATGAAGGAGCAAAGAGTGAAGTGGGAAGGGGAGGTGGAAAAGGGAGACAAGAAGGGAAGGATAAGGAGAAGAGTGTGAAGGAAGAAAGGTGGAGGAAAAATGATAATGAGTGGAAGGAAGGACAGGGATGGCGAAGGTGGAGGGAGGGGGAAGAAGGTATGAGGAGAGAGAAAGAAGACTGGAGAAGTGGAACATGAAAGAAGAGAAGGAAAATATATAGAAAGTAAGGAGGGAGAAGGAGATTGAGGAGGGAGACTGAAATGGAAGGAGGAAGAAGAGATAGAAAAGAGACGAAGAGAAAGTGAGATGGGAAAGAAGAGAAGAATAGAAGGAAAGATAGAACAAGTAGAGAAGAGGAAGAAGGGATGAAAGAGGAGGAGGAGTAGGGTGGAAATATGAAAATGAAAGAGGGAGAAAGGGGAATAGAGGTAGGGTGAGGAAGAAAGGAAGGAAGATGGAGGAGAGGGAAGGAAGAAGAAGGAATAGAAAGACAGAGAATAGGACAGAGGAAATATAAAACAGGTTGGAGGAGGAAAATGAGTGGATATAGGAAGAAGGCGAGAGGAGGGGGAAGGGAGAAGAGAGGAGAGAGGAGAGAGGAGGGAGGAAGGTAAAGGGAGGAGGAGAAAGGAAATTCGTGAGGCACAACACCACTGGTAGAATAGATCAAATTTGATGATGGAAAACAGTAACTTTCATGATAGTGTTGTGCTGACCTTAATCATATTCATGTCTTTTTTAATTCGAGAATCTCTGTCTAGCTATTTCCATGCATCCCTATTCAGTCGAGAGGCAGATTCGAGATCTCAGTCGATCGATATAATTTTGTCCAAAGGTTACCATTCAGCTGAAGGGAATTATATGTTTTTACATAAAATAGGAGCTCATAAATATGACACCCTATTCACTACAAGTGGAAGCGCTCTCCTGTGGCTGACATCACTGCATTTGGTCTGTATACAGTACTTGTACATCATAGTCGCAAAACACTGTCACACACACAAACGCTTAGATATAAACACATACGCACGCACGCAGACACACACGTATATAAAGTCACACACACACATATGCACGTACACGCACACACACGCACATGCGCACATACACATAGGTGCACACACACATACACACAGGTGGACACACACATACACACACACAGACACACACACACACACACACAAATCCATAAACACACACACACGCACACACACACACACACACACACACACACACACACACACACACACACACACACACACACACACACACACACATACACACACACACACACATACACACACACACACACATACACACACACACACAAGCACATACATGTACATTACTACGCGAGGGCTTCTTCAGTTCTTCGGGGAGCTTGTCTTCTTTCATCCACCTCAACACACTAGTCACAATGTAATTTACACATAATCCATGCGTGAAGACTAATCCAGATTAATCTTTGATTGTTCTGGTTTGTTTTCCTTTTGCATTCCATGGCATTAAGGTTATTCCAAAATAGTAAACAGAGTTAGTTTAAGTTTTAGAGTTGACTTCAAGATACTAGGGCAAAACGATGAGGGCCAAAAAAATGGGTGGTCACCTTGATCTATGCTCTCCCCGTCGATAAAAGTACTATGATTGCTTTAGGATTTTGTATTTAACGGTCCGTATCCCACGTGTTTAGAACCAGTAATTACTGTTTCAGCAACTTCAAGTGGGTAACCCCCCTCTGCAGTCTTGATTCCAGTTAAAACCAGACGGATTTATTCATCTGAGGATAGGAGCTTGAGATGAGGAGATGAAGGTCATTTCGACTAACTCTTATGATCGGATGATGTCTAAAGATTTCATGCTGGCTAACACTGGGGAATTGTATTCAGATTTAGGATAAAATCACAGTAATCTCCATCAATTTCTTCAACCAGCTTGCCTGACTGCTTGTCTGAATGCCTGCCTGCTTGCCTACTTGCCTGCCTACCTACCATCTGAGGTCATACATAAGCCAAAGCCATTCATTGGGATTCATCTTCGAGTGACCCCACCTTCCAAGGATTCGGAACCTGATGACTGACTACCTATATGCCCACTGCTTCCCCGTTTACAGCTCTGCAACAAGAGAGGTCTGCCAACGACTACCTCGCCTGACGTCAAAGGTTCGCATTAAACCTGCCTCCCTGCTCTCTGATGTCATGCATAAGTCGAAGCCATTTGTTGGTCTCGAGCGAGTGACCTCACCCTTCCAAGGCTAGGAATATGATGACTGGTTACCTACATGGCTACTGCTTTCCCGGTGGAGTCCTTGCGAATGACTACCTCACCTGACGTCAAAGGCTCGCATTGAATCGGAGCTCAAGAGACCCCCCGCCCTCCCTCGGTTCAGGGCTTGATGATTGTGTACCTAACAATCCGTTTCCTCCATGCTAGTCAATGAGGCAAGGAGCGGACCTCAGGGCAAGGGTTCTTCATGCTTCGTGTCGTTTAACACGCCGTGAAGCATTTGACTTCAATCCATCAAAATCGAACGAGCCATTCACGTCAGAGCGGCAACGGATACGAAGCAAATGACAAACAAATCAAACGAGAACGACACAAAGCGATAAAGGAGAGGGCGCGGGGGTGAAACGAGGAAGAAAAGAAGAGAAATAAAGAATACTTCCCTGCCATTGAAACGCTACATTTGAAAAGGTGTTCGAGATGTAATTACCAGAAATAACTGAAGAGTTCGTCAATGAAAAACACTTCAAGCAGAATCCCTCTCCGGTGCTGTTGCAGGAGGGAGGGAGGAGGGAGAGGAGAGGGGAAGGGAGAAAGGAAGGAGTGAAGGAGGGTGTAGGAGGAGGTGAGGAGGAGGAAAGGGGGAGGAAGGGCACTTGATAGGGTGAAAAAAAAAGAGAAGATGGAAACTCGGACACAAATTGGGATAGCGTGGGAGAAGTAGAGTGATATTTCCCAACAATAAAACTACATCCACTTTTTATAAGTAACCATTTGGTTCTGATTTGTTCATCAATTATTTTTCACTCATGATAACTTATGCTATTTATATATTATCTATATTTATATTTCACCTATTTTTTTATTCTTTTTTATTCAGTCTTTTATTCATTTGGCTATTTCTTTTGTTTATTCAAGTATCAGTTATTTGTTTTACTTACTATGTATGGCTCATGTCAATGAGTATTGCAGTAATTACCCTCCATCCCCGGTGACTTACCCAAGGTAAACACGTGGAAGGCTTGAGAAGAATATCAAATCAGTTTCTTGTAGAAGCAAAAGTCCTCTAGGAAGGATTCGAACCCACAAGACCGGACAAAGGCCAAGGTCACCTACCATCGGTCTACCGGATCCCCCTAGGAAAAGAATGTGGGAGCGGAAGTGAGTGGGGGCACAGCTGAGAGGATTGGGGGAGAGTTGAAGGAGGAAAGGGTCATTAGCTGTGTGGTCAGGCGAGAAAAGATGGAGGAAGCGAAGGAGGGAGGAAGGGAAGAACGGAATAAGAGAGGGAGAGACGAAGAAGCACAGAGGAAGGGAAGAAGTGGTTAAGAAATGGAGTGAGAAACAGAGGGAAGAGGATACGAAAAATGGAGTGAATGCCACACGAAGGTAAGGAGAGATAGATGGAGAAATAGAGGGATCAAGGGAGGAAGGGTTGGAGTGAGGGACAGATGCAAGGAGGGAGAAAGATAAAGTGGGAGGGAGAGGAGGGAGAGGAGGGAAGGAGGAAAGTTAAATCAAATTGCCGGAGGGTAGAGAGGGATACAGTGAAGGAGTGAAGGAAGAAGGTAATGGGCAAGTAAAGGAAGGAGGTGGAAACGGGACCTGAGTGATGGAGAGGATAGAGAGAGAGAAGGAGAAAGAGAGAGAATGGGGCGGAAGAGAGAGAGAATGGAGAGAGAGAGAGAGAGAGAGAGAGAGAGAGAGAGAGAGAGAGAGAGAGAGAGAGAGAGAGAGAGAGAGAGAGAGAGAGAGGAGGAAGGTAGGAGGAGAGGAGAGAGAGAGAGGAGGAAGGGAGGAGGAGGAGGAGGAGAGAGAGGGTGGGAGGCAAAAGGGCAGTGAAAGGGGACGGTTAAGAGAAAGGACCAAAGACCCATTTGCAGAGGCAGCGGGAGGTAATGAGAGCTCAACAGGAAAAATGGATGTAGAGAGAGAGAGAGAGAGAGAGAGAGAGAGAGAGAGAGAGAGAGAGAGTGCGAGAGAGGGAGAGATAGACAGACAGACAGACAGACAGACAGACAGAGGGAAAGACAGATAGATAGACAGACGGACAGAAAGAGACAGACAGACAAACAGATGGAGAGACAGACATACCGGTATATATATATATATATATATATATATATATATATATATATATATATATATATATATATATATATATATATATATATATATCATTTGAGTGAGGAAAATGGAGGAGATATAAGGAAGGATGAAGTGAAGGCAGTTGTTAAGATGATGAGAGCAGTTAACGCACCTCTTCCGGATAGAAGTCATGCAGAATGTCTGAAAAAAGGAGGTACAGTGATGGTGGACTGGCTGGTGAAGTTATTTAATGTTTGTTTAAGAGAGGGTAGAGTACCAGAGGAGTGCCTGTATAGTTCCACTTTGCAAGAGAAAAGGAGACAAGTGTGAGTGTAGTAGTTTCATAGGGATTAGCTTGTTAAGTGTAGCTGGGAAGGCTTATGGAAGGGTCTTGATTGAGAGGATTAGGAGAGGAACAAAGGATTAATTGGTGAGGAACAGTGTAGGTTTAGGACAAGTATAGGTTACGTAGATCAGATTTTTTAGGTAAGACAGATATATGAGAAAGCTATATGTAAAGGTAAGGCTGTTTTTCGGGCTTTTATGGATTTGGAAAAGGCTTATGACAGGGTAGACAGGAATGCACTGTGGGAGTTATTGCAAATATATGGGATAGGAGGAAAGCTTTTAGGAGTTGTCAAGAGTTTTTACGAGAGTAGTAGAGTGTGTGTCAGGATTAGAAATGGAGAGAGTAAGTGGTTTGAAGTAAAGGTGGGACTTCGTCAGGGATGTGTTATGTCACCCTGGCTGTTCAATTTATACATGAATGTGGTGGTGCAAGAGGTAAATGTAAGGGTGGTGGGTCAGAGATTGGAGATGGTTAAAGAAAATGAAGAAAAATGGGAGATAAGCCAGCTGTTCTTTGGGAATGACACTGCGCTTGTAGCAGGATCAGAGGAGGGATTCAGGAAGTTAGTGACAGAGCTTGGGAAAGTGTGTGAAAGAAGAAAATTGAAGATAAATGTTGGTAAAAGTAAGGTGATAAGATGTACAAGGGGTAAATGGCAGCAGACTGGAAGTGAGTATTAAAGGAGAGAGACTGAATAAAGTGAATAGTTTTAGGTACTTGGGTGCGAATGTGGCGGGAAATGGAGGAGTGGAGGTTGAGGTAGAATGTAGATTGAGAGAAGCTAGTAAATGCCTTGGTGGGTTGAAAAGTGTAATGAGAAATATACATTTGGGAATGGATGCTAAGAGGAGATTGTATGAAGGAGTGATTGTGCCAACAGCACTGTACGGGGCAGAAACATGGAACATGGAGAAGGGTTGTGTATGGATGATACGGTGATGCATGAGGGGTTGGGGGATGGGGGGTGAGGGAGTTTGTATGAGAAATAAATTGACGCAGCCCGAAGAGATTTCTCCCCGTCTTCTCCTATTCTGCATGGGGGGACGGAGAGAAAGGTTGCCGAATAAATGAAGCGGCCTTGCTGTGGATGTGCTGTGCCTTGCGACGCTAATCCTGACCCAGGGCAGTGGACAGGATGCAGGGATGACTTGTCATCCAGGAGGTGCCAAGATGTGAAGGAGGGAAGGGGGTGGAGGGTAGTGGAGTATATTGGGGACGGAATGGGTGGGAGTGGTTTCTATGCCTTTTTCTTTTGGCTACCTCCCGTGTAAGGAGGAAAAAAGCCTTTGGTATATGTATGTGTATATATATGTATATATATATATATATATGTGTGTGTGTGTGTGTGTGTGTGTGTGTGTGTGTGTGTGTGTGTGTGTGTGTGTGTGTGTGTGTGTGTGTGTGTGTGTGTGTGTGTGTGTGTGTGTGTGTGTGTGTGTGTGTGTGTGTGTGTGTGTGTGTGTGTGTGTGTGTGTGTGTGTGTGTGTGTGTGTGTGTGTGTGTGTGTGTGTGTGTGTGTATAATATATATATATATATAATATATATATATATTAATATATATATATATATAGAGAGAGAGAGAGAGAGAGAGAGAGAGAGACAGACAGACAGACAGGCAGACAGACAGACAGAAAGAGAGGGAGGGAGGAAGAGATAAAGAGAAAGAGAGAGAGAAAGAGAGAGAAATAGATAGGAAGAGAGAGAAAGATAGGAAGAGTGAGAGGTAGATAGGAAGAGAGAAGGAAAGGAGAAGAGAGAGAGAGAAAGGAAAAGAGAAAAAGGAAGAGAGAGAAAGAGTAGGAAAAAGGAGAGAGAGAAAGAAAGAAATACAAAGGAAGAGAGAGAGAATGGATGAGAGAGAAAGTAAGAGAGAAAAGAAGAGAGAAAGGAAAAGAAAAAGAAAGAAAGAAAGATGGAAAGGAAGAGATAGATAAAGGAAGAGAAAGAAAGGAAGAGAGAGAGAAACGAAGAAAGAGAGAAATGAAGAGAGAGAAAAGAGAAGAGAGAAAGAAAGGAAGAAAGAAAAAATAGAGGGAGAAAGAAGGAGAAAAAGTAAGAGAAAGAGAAAGAGAAAGGAGGGGAAAGAGAAAGGAAGAGAAAAAGAAAGGAAGAGATATAGAAAGAAAGAGAGAGATAGAAAGGAAGAGAGAAAGAGAGAGGAAGAGAGATTAAGAGATAAAGAATGGAAGAGGGAGAGAAAAAGAGAGCGAAAGAGACAAATAAAATAAATAAAGGAAGAGATAGGAAGGAAAAGAGAGAAAGAAGAAAAAAGGAAGAGAGAGAGAGAGAAAGGAAGAGGGGAAAAAGAGAGAGAAAAAGGAAGAGAGAAAGGAAGAAAGGAAGAGACAAAGAAAGTGAGAGTAAAATGAAGAGTGAAAGAGAGAAACAAAAAGAGAAAAAATAAGAGAAAGGAAAAGAGAGAGAAAGGAAGAGAGAAATAAAAATAGAAGCAATAAGAACAAGATTGTGAGACTTAGAAGTCATGAGAGAGGAAAGGAATCAGGAGAGAGAGAAAGAGGCCATGAGGAAGAGAGAAAGAAATCAGGAGAGAGAGAGAAAGATGTAAGAAGAGAGAGAAAGGGGTCAGGTAAAAGAAAAAAAGATCATGAGAAAGAGAGAAGGGGTTTAAGAGAGAGAGGAAGGGGTCAGCAGAGAAAAAGGTTATGACAAAAAAGAGAGAAAGAGAGAGAGAGAGGGAGAGAGATAGATAGATAGAGAGAGAG
>NC_134781.1:61251030-61253530 GCF_046742065.1 Oratosquilla oratoria | reverse complement strand
CACTACCTGTGCAGGAAGATTATTCCATTCATTCACTACACGGTTGGCAAAGTTGTTTCTACCTACTTCCAAACTGAATCTATTTCCGGACAGTTTGAGACCATTGTTTCTTGTCTGATTCTCATTCAATGTGAAAATTTTGACACTTTTGATGTTGTCAATTCCCTTTAAAATCTTAAAGACCTGTATCAAGTCACCTCTGAGTCTACGCTTTTTTAGGGAGAACAGATTCATGTGTTTTAGTCGATTTTTGTATGATTTATTTTTTATATTTGGAATCACTTTTGTGGCTCGCCGTTGTACTTTTTCCACTCTGTCAATATCTTTAATGAGATTCGGTGACCATACGGAAACAGCATATTCCAAATGTGGACGAACTAACGATTTATATAGCTTGTTAATGAGTGATGGACTTTTGAAATCAAAAGATCGCGCAATGAGTCCCAGAATCTTATCTGCTTTCTCAGAGGCTGAAATACACTGCTTGGATGATTTGAGGTCGTTACTGATAATTACGCCGAGATCTTTTTCACTATCCTCTATTGTTAACGAATTTTCAAATAACTTGTAATCGTACTTACTGTTATTTTTACCTATGTGTATTACCTTGCATTTACTTGTGTTAAATTTCATTAGCCACTTTTCAGACCATTGCTGTAATTTATCTAAATCTTCTTGAATATCTAATTGGTTTGAGTGATCATTTGCCACTCCGCACAGTTTTGTATCATCAGCAAATTTGGAAATAGTAGATTTTAGTCCATGGTCTATATCATTTATATATACTATGAATAGAAGTGGCCCAAGAACGGAACCCTGAGGAACTCCACTTGCAACACTTTTCCATCCAGAAGTTTTTCCATTTAAAACAACTCTCTGTTTTCGACCATTCAACCAATTACTAGTCCAACCTAATAGGCTACCACTTATTCCATGCAAAGCTAATTTAGTAAGTAGTCTTTCGTGTGGGACGGTATGAAAAGCTTTTGCAAAGTCTAGATATATTAAATCTATATTGTTTCTTTTGTCATAATTCGAGATAACTGTGTTGTAGAATTCGAGTAAGTTAGTCACGCAAGAACGTTTCCGTCTGAAACCATGCTGGCTATCATTTATCAAACGGTTACTTTCTAAATGATGTTCGATATGTATATATATACATATAGATATATATACATATACATATACACACACACATATATATATATATATATATATATGTATATATATATGTATATATATATATATATATATATATATACATGTATATGTGTGTATGGACGTATGTATGTATATATATATATACAAATATATATATATGTATATATATACATATGTATATGTATACACAGACACACACATATATATATATATATATATGTGTGTGTGTGTGTGTGTGTGTGTGTGTGTGTGTGTGTGTGTGTGTGTGTGTGTGTGTGTGTGTGTGTGTGTGTGTGTGTGTGTGTGTGTGTGTGTGTGTGTGTGTGTGTATATGCGTGTGCGTGTGTGTGTGTGTGTGCGCGTGCGTGTGAATGTACATATATCTTTTCTGGTGAAACTTCCTCTTAGCTAAACTTCCTTATATTTTGTATTTTTTTTCTTATAATGGAACTCATGGCTGTCCTCGTACTCACATACAAAACATTCCAATGTCGAAAGAATTTTACTGCCTAAGCATCACCAGACTACGTGCTTTGCCGAGCACAAACTGACGCAATGCTGGGTGTCGAAAGTCCGTAGAGTTAACATTGGCATCTATGAAATGTTAGCATCGGGACCTTTCAGGAAATAGAGGCGTGTGCATATGCCACGCCAAGGAGGCCTCTCGGCCCATGTACCAATGTAGAATAGACACTCACTAGCCCTATCTACCCATCTAACATTTAATCCAAAACATAAACATAATGAAATCACCTGAAGGTAGTCGAAAGAGTGTATACAGACGGGGCGAGAGAACACACTCTATGTAGGTCAATGATTCTGACTGCCGCCAAGCGATTTTATTCAACCAAGGGAAACCCCCTCCGCAATCAACGTGGTGAACCTGTCTCGACTAATACTGCAGAAAACAAATTGCATTTGAAATTGAACAGCACGAGGGGAGTAGGGAAGGAGGAGGAGGAGGAAGAGGAGGAGGAGTGGGAGGGGCTAAGAGTGCGAAATAAGGGGAAGAGGAGAAAAAGAAAGGAATGAAAATGCACAAGGAAATGGAGGGAGAACAGAGGAGAAAAGGAAAGATTGAAGAGATAAAGAGGAAAAAGAGGAGTAGGATGAAGAAGGGGAAGTAAGCGGAGGAGGATTAGGGAGAAGAAGAGGAGGTAAGGAGGAGAGGAGGAGGACAAGGGGGAAGAACAGGAAGTAAAGGAAGTAGGAGTAGGAGATGGAAGAGGAATAGGTGGGGGGGGAAGAAAAGAGGAGGGGAGAAGGAGAAGGAAGGTGAGTTGTAAGGAAAGGAGATGGAAATACGAGAAGAAGAAAGGAGAGATAGAAAGGGGAGAAG
>NC_134781.1:61223530-61233530 GCF_046742065.1 Oratosquilla oratoria | reverse complement strand
CCCACAGTGGCTGGCAACGTTCCTCAAGCCATCCCTTTCTCGGAAGAAATTTTGGATTATTCTCTAGGTTGTATTGGTGTAGAGTTCTTTCTCTGTCACAGGTCAGAAATAGTATACGGTGGAGTAGTCGCCGGTTGTCAGTTCTCTTGATAAGTACAGTGGTAGCGTACTGTCCTCGTATTCACGAAGTAAGCATATCGAGCCCCGCCCGGGACAGTGAGCTTAAGCTGTTTACTGGGAAGGGTACTGTCGCCGTGGCTGAGCACCACGGTGGGTGGGTTGAGGCCTTCTTCGGCTGACGTTCCGAGAAGACTCTTTGAGGAAACTGATACCGGAAATGAAACCCGGCAATTTTAATTCTAACTTTAAATGCAGTTAAAGTTAATAAAGATCTTGGGTCCAGTTCGGAGACCGAGTACCAACCCCTCGTGGTTCTACATCCGGGAGATGATTCGCTCCACTGTTCATCTTGAAGAGCTATCATAAGCAGATTCACGCCAGTGATCCCTGATTGTATCAATAAATCAATAAACAAATACAGCAATTATATTGATAATGGAGTGAAATTATATAACTACTAGCCAAATTACCCGCGCGTTGCTACGAGTTCGTGAATGATCCCTAACCTAACCATACCCTACCTGACTTTAACCCTTAACTCTAACCATTTTTTAATTTGGAAATTAAATATACCTTTAAACACTCCCCTTCCCAGGTGTGCGCCCCCCTACCCGAAGGTTGGGAAACCCTGGTTTGAAAATACATACATACACAAACACAAATATCATATGTACACATTCTTTTGCGTGCTTATGTGTATTTACCAAGTTGTGCGTGTGTGTGTGTGTGTGTGTGTGTGTGTGTGTGTGTGTGTGTGTGTGTGTGTGTGTGTGTGTGTGTGTGTGTGTGTGTGTGTGTGTGTGGATTGACAAAAAAATTCTACAGCTAAAAGGTGAAGAAATGTATCTCGTTTATTTATCTTCAGAATATATATGATTATAGGGGCTTATTTGCAAAAACCTAGGAGTTTGTGAATAATCAATTTCCGCCTGCACTAGAATTAAATTGAAATAACCAATATTTCAATATTTGATAAAATTATAAAATCATTTTACATTAACATACTTTCTTCTTACAAAAGCTATCATGGTTTGTGGCAACATTAATTTCACAAATATAAATAATATTTATGGACACATACAATGGTTTGTTTAATCATATTAATTCTTATGTCACAAAAAAAAAAATACGCGGCTTAAGGAGACACTACAGTAGTGGC
Source organism: Oratosquilla oratoria (assembly GCF_046742065.1). Lineage (NCBI taxonomy): Eukaryota > Metazoa > Arthropoda > Malacostraca > Stomatopoda > Squillidae > Oratosquilla > Oratosquilla oratoria. The sequence goes on along the minus strand of NC_134781.1, from coordinate 61,232,251 downwards.
GTGTTCCCTCACCATAAACCACCTAACTTTAACCCTTAACCCTAACTTTTTTTTTGGGGGGGGGGGGATGAAATGTAGTTATCCAAGTACCTTGAGGCGTTCGTGAACAAACAAATAAACAAACAAACAAACAGACAGACAGACAGAGGCTACTAGAGTAGATATATTTGTCCCGGTTCTCCAATTAAAAGATTCCTATTTTCGATATAGACGAGACGAATGATGTAACTATTTTTTTCTCGTTATCATAGCAACGAAGTGAACAATCTTACCACATGCCCCCTTTTGATCAATATCTAGGAGGAGTTATGCAGAGTTTTATAATCTGCAGTATGCGATGTAATGCTCTATCGATTAGCTTTGACGCTGTCTCCCTGTTGTTTAGGTTTGCAAGGATCAATGCAGTTATTTTTTGACAATCATGATTTTGGAGCACTTGTTGTTGTTGTTTTTTAGCAGTGCAAAAAGTGTTTTTAAAGCCACTCAAGTCATAATAAATTGCATACCTTTGGATAGGAAATTTATTAGGCTCTATATCGATGTCAAATTCATAGAGATCACTCAAAAATTTTGCCCAGCAAAGCAAAAGGACACAAATACATGCAGATATAAATTTAAAAAAAATCAAAGTCGAGTTTTGGGGTTTATTCTTTTCTACTTCATCTTGTTTCACTTTGTTTTATTCTATTTTATTTTATTCTATTCTATCTTTTTCCTATAATTTTCGCTCGACTATATGATTGTTGTGAGTTACTTATCGGGACTTATTTACGGGGTGTCTAATTTGTCAATGTAGCACAAAAAAAAACACGTTTCAGATAGACGTAAACTTCTATTCAAAAAATTGGTAATAAAGAGCTCTATTGTATTACATTCGATTCGTTACAATGGAAACTTCAATTACCAAATTATTGACTAAAGTAGTTAGACTGGCCATGTTTCGCCAGCAGCCTTTTTTTTTTTTTTTTTATGTCATTTTTTTCGATCCAGTGCAAAAAGTGATATTTCGATAATCTCACGGTTTGGGCGTACTTTTGTCTTTCTGTCCCAGAAATTCTTTTTGAAACCACTCAAATCGTGATGAATTGCACATCGTTCGATAACAAATTAATCAGGCTATACGTCGGGGTCAAATTTATGGAGATCACTCAAATATTGCGTCCAACAGAACAGAAAAAATGACATAATGTCTGCACGTAAACGGACATATCCAGACAGACATACTCACCACAAATAGTAACATAAACGAAAATATTAAAGTAAACACAAGGTACTATGTAAGCCTGGCCATAACCATAGACATATAGATACATACAGCAACATAAACATATAGCACCGCAAATCATAATATAGATGAGAATATCAATGTAAACTTAAGATATTACATAAATATGATTATAATCATAGATATACAGATGAATACAGAAATATGAATATATAAGTATTCTATCTCAACTATAACTATCTAATCATTATATAACATTGAATTTGACTTTGACTACAACTGAGGTTATAACAATAATAATGCTAATAACGATAACACCGATAACAGCTAATTATAACAAAGGAAATGAGGTATGAGTTGAATAATAGGTAATACCTAGTTTAGATTATATATTAATCAACAGATACTAGAAAATACAGAATATCATGATTAAAGTTATCATAAACGTATGCACGTTAACCCCTTCCTTTCGGAGGGGACACTAGTGAACTGAATAAAATCGCCTGGCGGCATCCAGAATAGGAGTATAAATACTCCTTGATAAGTAAAGAGCTAATCTCTTTCGGCACGGATGCTAAGCTGAATCAAATTGTCTGGTGCCAGCCAGAAGTAAATCAGTAGTTTTCTGATAATATTTTTCCTTTATAAATGAGGATTTACCGTTTTTGTATACCTATTGTGACTACTTTCAAACAATTTCATTTATGAAAGGGGAACCATTCCTTTCAAATTCAGACAGATTAGTAATGTTATGGCAGTAAGTCATTACGTGTATCAGTATTTCTTTTCCTCAATTTTCTAAAAAAAAAATTTGCTTTTTTATTTATCTGTCTACTTATGTATCATTTTATTCAATTATTTATTCATTTATTTATTTATTTATCTATTTTATATCTTTTATTTATTTATTTATCTATTTCATTATTTTCCATCCAAAGAGAGCACTTGTTATTAATCCCTTGCTACGATGACCATCTCCAACACAAATGGAATCGTCTGTCATTAATCAAAATAAAACCAATACCGAATTGGATTAACCCACTACAAAATTATATCTTATACACAAATGTTTTCACTATATGATTATACCTCATGAATTACGTTTTTCAACTACATAATTATATCTCATAAATTTACTTCCAGACCGGGGCCCTTGAAGTTTCGTGCAGCGCATCTCGGGTGTCCTTTGTTTCAGTGTTTACGTTTTCATTCGTCTATTGCGAAGAGGCATCCAAGATGGCGTCAAAGTGTGCATGCGGCCATATGATCTTCTTGAAGAAGACTGGTTTGAATAAAGATTTCAAAACATGAGAGTTGAATGCTTGCAGAAAGACTATTCATAACAGCATAAGGCATTCTGATCCTTTATGAAAAGGATCTTTCCTTAAGATGAGTGAAAATTTCATCTTGAAGTAAGAATGAGAGAAAAATCTGTAAAGGTTCCTTAGGCCTCACATCCAGTAAAGTACGTCACCTTATCGAATAAGGTTAAATTAAATGAGATGATTTTAAGTCCTCTTGCTATGATAGTTTTTCTTTAAGCCAAATGAAATTGCCTTCTACCGTCAAGAGTTCGCCGCTATATCAAAACGTTCCATGCCTTGTTTACTGTATGCTAGTAGCATCCGGTTTTATTCAGGTAAAGGGCCGTTCACGGCAACTACTACATTATAGGATAAGAGCATAGGTAATCTTATGACTGTAGGACGTCAAATTAGGCCAGGAGAAGACGCTGAGATAGTGCAGGAAGACTTTAACAAATTGTGTGCTTGGTCAGTGAAATGGCAAATGGATTTTGATATCTCAAAATGCAGTGTGTTAAACATAGCTTACACACCCAAAAACAGGTATAGCTTATATAACACCATTATAGAGAAAACAAAATGTGAAAGTTGGGAGTGCTAGTGAGTCCTGACCTTAAATCCAGGAAGCAGTGCATTAGCGCCAGGAATAAAGCTAACAGGACATTAGGATGTATTGTTAGGATGGTTACAAACAAAAGTACAGATGTAGTTAGCAAACTGTGTCTGACATTAGTTAGACCCATACTTGACTATGCGATACGGTTTTGGTCTAAGTCCTATAGAATGGATATTCATTTGCCTTACGAAGACAGTATTCTTAATTTACACAGTCTGGAAAGACAAAGAGTGCAGGGTGATCTAATGGAGGTATTTACAGGTCAAGGGCTTTATCAAGGGGATGCAAAGTCATCATATTATCAAGACATTAGAGCATGATTCGCAGTAATGGATTTAAATTGGACAAATGTAAATTTAATAAGGAAATAGGTAAGAATTGGTTTACCAATAGAGAGGTTAGCAAATGGAATAGACTTAGTAAACATGTAGTGAGCTCTGAAAATATAAATTTGTTTTAAAAGAAGGTTAGATAATTCTATGGATGGGGATGATAGGTGGTAATGGACATGGACACTGCCTAGTGTAGGCCTTATGGACTCTTGCAGTCTCCTTCATTCTTATGATGCTTTTTAACCCCAGAGAGGAGCTTAATCTTTGTACTGCTGAGTTGGCAGACCAAGAAGCTATCATTAAACTAGCAAGTGTGTGTGTGTGTGTGTGTGTGTGTGTGTGTGTGTGTGTGTGTGTGTGTGTGTGTGTGTGTGTGTGTGTGTGTGTGTGTGTGTGTGTGTGTGTGTGCGTGTGTGTCTGTGTGTCTGTGTGTCTGTGTGTGTGTGTTTATGTGTGTATGTATATGCGTATTTCACGCGCGTTTTGCTTTGCTTGTACGAGTGGGTTGTATATATCAGGCTATATTCACAAGTACAACTAGTTTTATGCATTCATATATTTCTTTGTTTTCATTTATATCAACACATTTCAACATTTTTTCTCATATATTTGCGACTACGTATTTGTCGCTTGCTAACAAAGTGGCGATGTATTTTGCAAATGAACAACAGAAACAGTGTGTGTATGTACGCACATTCCACTTAGCAATGTTATTTTCGCAAACCGGCGTGACAAAGCTTTGCTAATCTGATATGATTACTCGCTTGTCTTGTTTTGTGGAATTGCTATCTCTCTCTCTCTTTCTCTCTCTCTCTATCTATCTATCTATCTATCTATCTATCTATCTATCTATCTATCTATCTATCTCCCTCCCTCCCTCCATCCCACGCTCTCTCCCTCTCTCCCTCTCTTTCCCTCTCTTTCCCTCTTTTTCCCTCTCTTTCCCTCTCTTTCCCTCTCTTTCCCTCTCTTTCCCTCTCTTTCCCTCTTTTTCCCTCTCTTTCCCTCTCTTTCCCTCTCTTTCCCTCTCTTTCCCTCTCTTTCCCTCTTTTCCTTTCTTTTCCTCTCTTTCCCTCTCTTTTCCTCTCTTTCACTCTCTTTCCCTCCCTTTCCCTCTTCCTTTCCCTCTCCCTTTCCCTCTCCCTTTCCCTCTCCCTTTCCCTCTCCCTCTCCCTCTCCCTCTCCCTCTCCCTCTCCCTCTCCCTCTCCCTCTCCCTCTCTCTCTCTTTCCCTCTCTCTTTCCCTCTCTCTTTCCCTCTCTCTTTCCCTCTCTCTTTCCCTCTCTCTTTCCCTCTCTTTCCCTCTCTTTCCCTCTCTTTTCCTCTCTTCCCCTCTCTTTCCCTCTCTTTCCCTCTCTCTTTCCCTCTCTTTCCCTCTCTTCCCCTCTCTTTTCCTCTCTTTTCCTCTCTTTTCCTCTCTTTTCCTCTCTTTTCCTCTCTTTCCCTCTCCCTCTCCCTCTCCCTCTCCCTCTCCCTCTCCCTCTCCCTCTCTCTCTCCCTCTCTCTCTCCCTCTCTCTCTCTCTCTCTATCTCTCTCCCTCTCTATCTCTCTCCCTCTCTCTCTCTCCCTCTCCTCTCTCTCCTCTCTCTCTTCTCTCTCTTCTCTCTCTCTCTCTCTCTCTCTCTCCCTCTACCTCTCCCTCTCTCCCTCTCACTCTCCCTCTCTCTCTCTCTCTCTCTCTCTCTCTCTCTCTCTCTCTCTCTCTCTCTCTCTCTCTCTCTCTCTCTCTCTCTCTCTCTCTCTCTCTCTCTCTCTCTCTCTCTTTTTTCTCTCTCTCTCTCTTTCTCTCTCTCTCTCTCTCTCTCTCTCTCTCTCTCTCTCTCTCTCTCTCTCTCTCTCTCTCTCTCTCTCTCTCTCTCTCTCTCTGTCCGTCTGTCTGTCTGTCTGTCTGCAGGTTTTTCTCTGTGGCATGTTAGGCTTCGTATCCATCCGGGTGTAGTTGTGGGTGGGGGGGTTCTGCGTTTCTTTGGGTGTGGGTGGGTGGGTCTACGCTTGTGTGGGTATGAGTGGATGTGGGGCTCTGCGCTTGTGTGTGTGTGAGTGGGTGAATGAGTCTGTGGTGATAATGGAAAGGGATATTGAGTGAACAATGGATAACCAAAGTCTGACTACAAAGCTTGAAAATGTAGTTTGAATGTTATTACATGAGAACGTATTATCCTTTTACATTGTTAGCTCTTGTAAGTTAAACGATCTCGTTAAATGAACCAGGTGAAGAAGACTTTATTTCATGATCACTTAGTTGGGTCTAATACAACGTAGGGTAGTTAAGATAAAGTAATTGGTTTTAATGAAGCATAAAGGGTGAGTGTGAGTAGGATGTAATACTCCGTAGGAATTACCCTGCTTCACCGTAATCATGGAAACATTATCCTAACGGGTGAGAGCAACTCCTTTTCGTTCTGTGAAGGACTTAAATTATGTCCTACGTTTTGTTCTGTATTTGATTAAATTTGTTTAGGCATGGAAAAGAAATCTTCTAACCTGATCCTTTTAGTCTTAAACAGGTTCAATTATTTAATCTAGTTAGATTACACGAAAGTGTCTATACTTTAACATCACCATTTCTTCTTTTTCGTTTGGTTTCCTTAATTTTCGTTGTTTTTTTTTTTTTTGTTTTTTTTTGTAACCATACTTACTTTAGTTCTACTCCTTTTTATTCCTTTTTTTTTTTTTTTTTTTTGTCCTCGCTATGGATGAAAATGTCTCAAATTTTGTTCTTCCACTGCATTATGTTGTTAACGTTTGATTTAAACAATCTTAAAGACGCCTTTTGCTCGCGTCCCCCCTCCTAGGTCTTGGATATTCATGACTTCGATGAATCTCATTTTCATTTAGATTAAATGGAGAGGTATTACAGATCAAACTGCACCAAATAACACTAAGAAATGTTTAGCCCAAAGAGATACGCATCAAATAGAAATTAAACGCGAACATTTTCAGAATTAATTGTCCAGAGTGTACATCCATATTCACATAGCTGACGACACCTTTACCCTATATGCTTTGATGGCAGGGTCAAATGACCGTCTCTTGTGACCCATATGGATCGTTACTTTAATAGTTTGTGTACTACTGAGGATAATTAGATTTGATTCCAAACATCCTCGGCTTTTCAAGTACGTAGAGCAAACGTGATATTTTCTGACAAAGGGAGCTATTTCTTAGTAGACATGTTTCATCTCTTTATTCAACAATTGTATAGACCGACTTCATTGCAACAACTATCTTATTTTTTCTTAATTACTGTAGATAAATGCAGCAAGGAAATTAGGTACAACACCAGAATGTGTATCATCCAGTTTATTTGCTATTTGCGAGTTCGTTAAGTTAATTATAAGGAGGTTAAAGATAATCAAGAGGGTAATATTCCCATCATGGTTTGCTAGTGTCTTACGTTAGGTTTCGATCATTTATAAGTTTTACCGACAGATGTTATAAGTAGGAAAAAGTAATTTTCGCAGATTTTTTATTATAAAAAAGAGACAATCAAATAGGTAAAGCTACCATCAGAAATAAGGTTTTTACCGATAGATGTTATTTGTGGGAATAAGATTTTTATATACATTTATACAAGCATATCATATGTACATATATCACATTATATATATGTACACACACACACACACACACACACACACACACACACACACACACACACACACACACACACACACACACACACACACACACACACACACACACACACACACACACACACACACACACACACACACACACACACACACATACATACACATACATACACACATACGCTCATATACACACACACACACACACAATCACACACACACACACACACACACACACACACACACACACCCACGCGCGCGCGCGCGCGCGCGCACCCCATATATATATATATATACATATATATATATATATATATATATATATATATATATTATATATATTGTTACGTCCACAGCTTGAAGTACCTAAGCTATGCTAGACATAAAACAATGTATTCAAAGAAATCAGATTCGATATCAAAAGTCTGTGAAGTATTGTTCACGCATAGCATTTTAATCAAAGTATTCACTACACACAAAATAGATAAGTGAATTCCTTTCAACAAATATATTAATATACAAAGAGTGTCGCGAAAATATGTGCGACACGCATGTATGAATAAATGGGGCAGTGTGAGCGTATGTGTAATCGGAGATTTTGTACCTTCATTTCAATGCAGTGAAGGGGTATATATGCCCTTTGACATGGTGCCAAATAACAGAGATGACATATGTTGTAATGGGATGTATCCATAGATTTTTAGAATATCTCCGTAGACATTCATTAGTATATCCTTGATCAGAACTCTTAATAATATTTGTGACATCAAAATATATAACTTCATTTATGACATGTAGCTCCAACGTGATCTTAACCACTTTGCATCTGAGCGGAGATTCTCACGCATTAGGTTTACTCAAATTGCAAAACTTCAACTCAGAATGGCCCAATTCGCATACATCCACAGGCTATACAAGTCAACACATGTCTGGCATATTGTTCCTATTTACCAAAGCACTTACCAATGAGAAAAAAATCCGGGTATTTTTAACATCAATTGAGCGAGGAATGTTAAGTCAGTGGGAGACGGTCCTTGCCAAATTAGTACCAAGTAAATCAAACTCGATGGAAACTTTTCTGAGCGCAAGAGCACTCACAAGCTGATTTTCATTGAATTAGGGGGAGATAGATACACATTCGAGTGAGATGACTGCACCACCAATTATACTTATTGGAGGTGACCATTACTGTCGAAGGAAGCATTAATCTTTATAAGATTTTTATTAATCCTATCACCATTACCGTATCAACCTAATAATCTTGAGTGACAAGAATCGCATTTACATGCCCAATTACACTGGTCTTCCGCTAATACTTCTATGGTAGGGAGGAATACACCTAAGCAAACTCAACTTATATATATACATGCTTCTGACCCAGGGCAGTGGACAAGGTGCAGGGATGACCCGTCATCCACGAGATGCTAAGATAAGAGGGAGGGTGGCGGGGTGTGGAGTGTATTAAGGGATGGAATGGGTGGGAATGATTTTATCCCTTTTCCTTTTTGGCTACCTCCCTTGTAAGGGGGAAAAAGCCTTAGTATATGATGCTGATGATGATGAAAACATATAGATACACACACACACACACACACACACACACACACACACACACATACACACACAAACGCACACATTCACACGCACACAC
>NC_134781.1:61216030-61218530 GCF_046742065.1 Oratosquilla oratoria | reverse complement strand
GAAGAGGAGAAAGCGGAGGAGGAGGAGGAGGAGGAGGAGGAGGAGGAAGCGGAGGAGGAGGAGGAGGAGGAGGAGGAGGAGGAGAAGGAAGAGAACGAGGAAGGGGAGAAGATTTGCAGTAACCGAAAGAGAAGCAGAGGAAGACGTTGGTAAAAGAGGAAAAAGAAGATTCGACGAAAGGCTTTTCAGGGACAAAGGAACAAAGGAATACGTGAGAGAGAGAGGGAGAAGCAGAGAGAGAGAAGGATAGAGAGAGAGAAGGATAGAGAGAGAAAGGTAGAGAGAGAGAGAGAGAGAGAGAGAGAGAGAGAGAGAGAGAGAGAGAGAGAGAGAGAGAGAGAGAGGGTGAGGGAGGGAGGGAGGGAGGGAGAGAGAGGGACAAGTAAAAAGACAGAAATAGTGAGACAGGCAGCCAGAGAGAAGGAGATAGACAAAGAAAGAGACACGCTCAGAGAGGGACAGAGGGAGAAGACGGATAGAGAGAATGGGATTGACAGAAAGAAACAGACAGGCAGAGAAGGACAGACGAGCAGAGTGAAAGACAAGCAGGTGAAGGTAGGGACAGGTAGGTAAAGGTAGAGACAGACACACAGATAGAGAGACACGCAGACATGCACACACACTGACACACACACACAGACACACAGACAGAGAGGAAGACAGACCGGGTGACATACAGGGAGACAGAAAGATAGAATGACACAGAGACCTACACAGAGAGACAGACACGAGGAGATGGACAAACATAAATACGAACAGACAGAGAGACAGGCAGACAGATGGACAGAGAGAGATATGGACAGAGAGAGATATGGACAGGGAGAGACGGACAGACAGGGAGATGGACAGACAGAGACAAAGAGATTGAGCTATTGCGATGGATGAAGAGAAGAACTAATGAGAGAGGTGGAGAGAGCAGGCGAACAAAAATGGAATAGGCAGGTATATGTAAGGAAGTGAAAAGAGAGTGAAGAGAGGAGAGGGCACACGGAAAGCCAAAAACAATCAGAAAGCGAGATAGATTAGAAGAAAGGAGAGAGGAAAAAAGTGAAAAGAATAAAATTGTAAAAAAGAAATAAAGAATGAAAGAAGAGAATAGACAGTGTTCAAGAAACACAAGGAAAAGAAACGAAAATGTAATAGTCATACCTTAAGAATAGTTTCGACGATTTTCTTGCTTTTGGTGGCTCTCAGTCTTTCTTTCTTTTCACCGAAGGCCTCTGGAACTCTCTTCTTCTTGGCTCTCAGTCTTTCTTTCTTTTCACCGGAGGCCTCTGGAACTCTCTTCTTCTTGGCTCTCAGTCTTTCTTTCTTTTCACCGGAGGCCTCTGGAACTCTCTTCTTCTTGGCTCTCAGTCTTTCTTTCTTTTCACCGGAGGCCTCTGGAACTCTCTTCTTCTTGGCTCTCAGTCTTTCTTTCTTTTCTCCGGAGGCCTCTGGAACTCTCTTCTTCTTGGCTCTCAGTCTTTCTTTCTTTTCACCGGAGGCCTCTGGAACTCTCTTCTTATTGGCTCTCAGTCTTTCTTTCTTTTCACCCGAGGCCTCTGGAACTCTCTTCTTCTTGGCTCTCAGTCTTTCTTTCTTTTCACCGGAGGCCTCTGGAACTCTCTTCTTCTTGTCTCTCAGTGTTTCTTTCTTTTCACCGGAGGCCTCTGGAACTCTCTTCTTCTTGTCTCTCAGTCTTTCTTTCTTTTCACCGGAGGCCTCTGGAACTCTCTTCTTCTTGATAGAACTTGCATTGTATAGGAATATCAAGACACTTCCACAGTGGCACTTACCCTCTGGTGTTGAATCAGTGTTTGTTTTTGTTTTTTCTAGCGGCCCTCTGTGGGCACTTTCTTTTTTATCTAATTCGTTAATTTATCTATTTATCAAGCTATTTCTTTACTTATTTAGATATGTATCCATCCGTCTTATTTATCTATTTTATTTTCCCTGATTTATTTTTATCTTTATCTTTGTCTACTAATTTATTTTTATTTGTTTGTTTATTTATTTATTTATATTTACTTATTCACTTATCTATATATTCACTTATTTATCTATCTATCTATTAATCTGTCTATTATCTCATCTACTGATATAATTATTTGTTGCTATTTTGCAGCGTTTTGGAGTATATACGTAAAAAATATCTTCATCGAGTTACACTTACAGTGTCTTTATTGCTTTTTCCAGACCTTATCTTCCTATAAGGAAGCCCTCAGCTTGTTTAAAGGCTTAGGAAATCCTTTGTTGGTTTGGTTTCTAAGAGCTAAACCGGTCTTGGAGAGCACTATTTCTTGTTTTATTCTAGTTTCCGTGAAGCGATTATCTAGTTCGAGTGATATCCTCTACCCCGGCATAAGGTCAAACCGATCTTGATCTAATCCTAGATAGGCAAGTGTGACTTCTGTTACTTCTATGACTTCGCCAGATGGTTTTTAGCTCATATATGTGGATACTTCATATCCATTGTAATGTTAAATCTATCTCGTTCTCATACGAAGAAGAAAGAAAC
>NC_134781.1:61206030-61211030 GCF_046742065.1 Oratosquilla oratoria | reverse complement strand
AGCCGTTTAGGGCAGTCAAGAGTTTTTTACAAGTGTATTAGAGCCTATGTTAGAAGGGGAAATGGAGAGAGCGAGTGACCTAAGGTAAAGGTGGGACTGCGTCAGGGATGCGTCATGTCGCCATGTCTATTCAATGTGCACATGGATGGGGTGATGCCGGAGGTAAAGGCGAGAGTAATGGGCAGGGGACTGGAGATGGTTAAAGGAAATGGAGAAATGCGGGAGGTAAGCCAGTTGTTGTTTGCTGACGATACTGCGCTTGTGGCAGGGTCAGAATGGGATTAAGGGAGTTAATGACGGAGTTGGTGAGGTATGCGATGAGAGAAAGTTGAAGGTGAATGTGGGTAAAACCAAGGTGATGAGATGTACAAGGGGAGAGGGCAGCAATTTGGAAGTAAGTCTTAAAGAATAGATGCTGGAGAAAGTGTATAGCTTTAGATACTTGGGGTCGCATGTGGCAGGAAAGGGAGGAGTTGGGGTGGAGGTAAAGTGTAGATTGAGAGAAGCAAATAACTGCCTTTGGGATTAAAAAGTTTAATAAGAAATAAGCATTTGGAAATAGATGTAAAGAGGAGATTATATAAAGGGGTCATTGTGCCAGCAGCACTCTTTGGAGTAGAGACATGGAACTTAAAAGGAGAGAGGAAAAGTTTAAAAGTGTTTGAGATGAAATGTCTGAGAAGTATGATAAGGGCTACAAGGCTGGATAAAATTAATAACTAGGTGAGGAGGAAAGTGGGAGTGGAAAAGATGTTAGATATAGTTGATGAAAGACTATTGAAATGGTTTGGACACATGGAAAGAATGAGCGAAGAAAGATTAGTACGAGTAAAAGAGGTGTGGAAGGCAGAAGTGGAGGGTTGAACATGAGCGGACGACCGAGGATTAGATGGATGTGGTGAAAGGAGCGTTGAGCAAGAGGTTACTGTGATGCAAGGAAGGGAGGGGATGAGGGGTTAAGGGGTGATTATGTGTGAATGGTATTTTGACTTAGACCGAAGGGATTTCTCCCCGTCTTCTATCTTTCTGCATGAGGAACGGAGCGGGGATGTCTCCGATTAAGTGAAGGTGAGCTAAAATGAGAGTGAGGAAAGGGAGGTGAAAGGGAGTGGAATAGGTGGAAATGAAATGAATGGGAGTAGGTGTATGCCTTTTGACTTCGGCTACCTCTCTTGTAAAGGGGAAAAAGCCTTTAGTATATAGATGGAATAGACAGAAGAATTGCTACATATCGCCTTATTTGATTCACATCGAGTGGTACCGGTTAATTTTCTCATCATCGTTTGCATGGATTTTTTTTCTCCACTACTTTATCTCTCACAAAGCCAGAAAAATCTAAACCAGTTGTAGCGAAAAAATTATATTTTCATTACCGTCCGCCGTGGTGTCTACAATAGAAAATTATGACTTCGGGTTCGCTACTGTTTTTTTTTTTTGTTTTTTTTAATAATAACTAATATAACTCCTCCTTTTTATCTCTGGTAGATTCGGAAACCCTGCGCGCAAATTCTCAAATACTGTATTCTACTACTTACGCTTATATTTGGACATCCGCAATGATTAATCCCCAATATTCCAGTGCCTGGATTCACACGTGTTGAATTCAGGTCGGTTGTTATGTGTATGTGTGTATGTGTATGTGTATGTGTATATGTGTGCGAGGGTATATCTGTGTATGTACATGTTAGTAAATGTTCATATAGTGTTTGCATATATGCATGCATGAGTATGTGTATTTGTGCATACATATATATATATAGGTGTGTATGTGCGTAGATGTTTAAATACGTGTATTTGTGCTTATATTTCTTGCGTATGTGTATATGTACATGTACGTATGCCTACATGTGTATATGTATATGTTTATATACATATGTATATTCATATATGGGTATATGGGTATATCTATGCATGTGTATATGTGCGTGTAAATATAAATATGTTTACATGTGTATGTGTACATGCAAATGTGAATGTGTACATGTGTATAGACGTATATACGTATGTGTAAATGTGTATATGCGTATATGAATACATACATGCATATGTGTAAAAGTGTGTATATGTAAATGTAAATATGCTTATATGTGTATTTTGTATGCATATGGAAATATGTACACATGTGTATAGACGTGTATACGTGTGTAAATGTGTATATGTATATATGAATACATATATACATGTGGATGTGTAAAAGTATGTATATGTATGTATACACGTGCCTGTAAAGGTGTATACATACATATATACATGTGTGCATGTGTGTGTATGTGTATAAGTGAATAAGTGTACATTTTCATATGTGATTCCTAAGCCGTAATGCATGCGGCTCGAATCCCGTTTGCAGAGCTGTTTAATCAAACTGACGTGACAAATCCTCATCATTGTCGGATGGTTCTACTGAATAAAATGACGTGGTGAAACAGGGACAGCGACTTACCGTGCCACGAGAGATGATGTCGGTGGATGTAGGACGAGTTCAAATATGTCCCTTATGCACATCCACCATGGCGCGATGTGTAGCTTCCCAGCCTCGTGCCTCTTGTCGCACGGCATATGGTTCGATTCCTGTCGTCAAAGCATCTTAATCAAAATGTTGTAACAAATCTTTGTATATGTATATGAATATGTATATGTATATGTATATGTATATGTATATGTATATGTATATGTATATGTATATGTATATGTACATATATATATATATATATATATATATATATATATATATGCGTGTATGTATGTATGTGAGAGTGTGTAGACATACTTGTATATGTGTTTGTCTATGTGTTATTTATGTGTGCGTGTGTTTATGTGTTTGTGTGCGTGTGTTTATATGTTTGTGTGTGTGTGTGTGTGTGTGTGTGTGTGTGTGTGTGTGTGTGTGTGTGTGTGTGTGTGTGTGTGTGTGTGTGTGTGTGTGTGTGTGTGCGTGTGTTTATGTGTGTGTGTGTGTGTGTGTGTGTGTGTGTGTGTGTGTGTGTGTGTGTGTGTGTGTGTGTGTGTGTGTGTGTGTGTGTGTGTGTGTGTGTGTGTGTGTGTGTGTGTACAAATATATGTATGTACGTATATATTAGCCAACCTAACCTACTTCGCAGACCCGAGGTATTTTTTTTTTTTTTTCATATAATGTTCCTTTATCTTTCTTTATAAAAAAAATCCATCTTTTCGAATGTGGAAGTGTTGTCATCGACTGAATAAAAGTGCCAGGTAACAACTAGTCTACACGACCTAGATTCCGAGCACCGAGTTCAATTCTTTCGCTCTGTGGTGTTTCTTTGCATATTTCAATCTGACTGCTACCTGACTCTTCAGCATAGAGTGACCTCGCGTATTCAAGGGATTGTGTCTATTTTGGATAAGCATTTTCGGCTTCTGTCAAGTGATTTTTTTTAAGCTTTCGTTCATTGGGCTACCATACCAATGCGTCTTATGCTATCCAACATGCAGGACAAGTGGTAGTTAACACTATCATTTGGGGATCGAACCTAAGACCTCATTGATATTAACAATCCTTTTGGAATGGTAATTGGTTATACTAAAAAAAATATCACCGATTCCTTTAACGATAGGCATTCCCTATCTTGCTCCTAAGTTTGATCCCTCGAACGTTTTGTTCTATAGTTTTATCTGACCCAACGACCAACCCAAAGAGCTCTTCCGGAAGAAACGGTGAGCTGCTGTCGAAGTTTCGAGTAGTCGTATGGAGCCCTCTTTTCCTCCCTCAACCAATAATAGATCAGTTTTTGTTTGGGAAAAAGTGATGGAAATTAGAAATTGATAGGAAGATCATGGGCTCTATCAGACCTCTTGACAGATAGGAAGTGAGTCTGCCCGGCACCTATCTTCGTGTTCGAGAGGCCATAATGGCTAACGGTTTCAAAAGTAAAAAATAAAAGGAAATAGAACGAAAAGTAAAATAATTATTGAAAAGTATCGGAAAGCTCAAAGAAAATATCGGTAATATTCCTTAATACCCATCATCTTTACTAATTGAAATAATCTTTTTTAATTATATGTTTGTTTTTTTACAAATATCTTTCCTTCTGCCCCTGTGACGTCATGTCGTTTGGTTACGAAGGAAATCACGATCGTCGAAGGGTTTGCTAATGTCTTTGAACGCGATGAATCGGTCTAACTGAGGTTCATCACTGAGTTCTTTTGTACTGTGAATCATAAATGTTGGTTTCTGAATATTTCGGTGATATATTACAATCCCTCCCTCCCCCCTGAATTTGAATATAAGGATATAAGCCCAAATGATGATTTTATCATTCTTTCATATATTTTACATACTCTTATACATACGCCTTTTGTTTCCAAAGGGCTGGTATGAGGGTGAGTGAAATGGCTGAACTGTAGTTAATATAAAAGGAAAATTAACACCCGGTACAAAATAATAAGTAGATAAAGAAAATGATGATTATCCATTCAGATGACAACTGTTGAACTCTTGTGATTTCTTCTTAATTATACATTCATATCAGACCTTACATTAATCTATGAACTTACTTTTTAATCAAATATAGAAAATCATGAGTCTTTTGACTACCCACCAATATCATTTATGCCGGGATTTTGGCTGTCCGGATTTTGAGCTTGTCGGTATCTCGGTTTGTAAGGATTTTGGCAGTTGGGATTATGGGTACTGGGATTATGACAGTCGGGATTTGTCCGTCTCCTTTAACCAAGATAGGTGGCATCAAAAGGGTGACGTAGAGATGAATGAACTTGCCTGTTGGCAATTAGAAAGGAAAAGTAACACAGACCCAAGAAAGGACGATGGTATTTCTTGGTGTGACGATATACAAAACTTTCTTCTTCTTCTTCTTTGTCTTTTCTATGTTGTCTCTTGATATTTTGCAGTGTTAAGATATGAAAAGGTCTAATTGGACACTGATGCTAAATTGCTACATATTTCATATCTACTGTATTAATAAAGCAAGAAAAGTAGAGTTTATTTCAAGAAACGTATTGTACATGGAAATATACTAAATAGT
>NC_134781.1:61183530-61188530 GCF_046742065.1 Oratosquilla oratoria | reverse complement strand
GTTACCCCCAGAGGCTATTCTATATACCCGTCCCCCTAGATTAGAGGATTCAGGACTAAGGTTAAGACTTAGAGAAATGGAATTGCAAAGTGAAGAGCGTAAGCTCAGAATGGAGTTAGAGTTGAAAGCTAAAGAGGAAGAGACGAAGATTAGGTTGGCTGAAATTGAATTAAGTAGAGCAGGATTGAGTTCTGGAGTTAGCTCTTTCTCGCCTAGAGATTTTGATGTCACTAGATATATCAAATTAGTTCCCCAATTTTCGGAGAAAGAGCCGGAGACTTTCTTTGTGGCAATTTGAAAAGATTGCAACTCAACTCAAAATCCCCCGAGAATACTGGACTATGTTAATACAGTCTCGTTTCATAGGTAAGGCCCAACAGATATATTCTTCTCTTCCCCTGAGTGAAAACTCGTACGAAAGTGTTAAAATTCGGGTCCTAAAAGCGTATGAGTTAGTCCCAGAGGCATATAGGCTAAAATTTCGAAACTTTAAGAAATTGCCTCAAGTAACTTTTGTAGAGTTTGCGGCGATGCAAGAACGCCTTCTGGATAAATGGTGTACGGCTAGTGAAGTCGATTCTCTAGAGAAATTTCGAGAATTAATTTTAGTGGAACAGTTTAATTCACAGCTAGATGCAGATCTTAGGGTTTATCTAGAAGTTCAGAAACCAAATAGTTTGTCTAAAGCTGCTATATTAGCAGAAGAGTATGCCCTGACTCACTCAAAGAAATACAAAACTGCAGATGCAGACAACCTTAAGAGGACTACTTATAACACAAATACTAAGAGTACACCCACTCAGAATTCTAAACCCGAAGTTACACACTAATTCTTACAAGTCCTATCCAAACTACCGAGACTTACATTGCACTTGGTGTAACAAGCATGGACATACAGTCTCTACCTGTTTCAAGAAACAAGGTAAATCCATGCATGCTAACCAAAGAACAACGTTAACTCACAACACTAACTGTGTTTCTGATAGTCAGTTTCAAGAAAAACCCGCTAGTCCTCCCAAAGCTATGCCATTAGAACTAACTTCCAAACCTCCAGTATTGTCTAGTAATGCTAGTTCCACATGTGGTATTAAGATGGAAGTAGACCCGTGTTTTCTACCTTTTATTTCGACAGGAACAATATCCACGACAGAGCATGACGCTCCTATACAAGTGTCCATTCTTAGAGACACGGCAGCTAAACAGAGTCTCATACTGGCTCAAGCTCTTACTAATCCACAACTAACTTACTTAAATTCTGATGTACTCCTAGATGGAATCGGTGGAACCCGTAGATGTCCTTTGCATAAGATATATCTAACTTCCGATTTAGTCACAGGTCCTGTTGAAGTAGCGGTAATAGACTCATTGCCAGTTCCAGGGATCCAGCTACTTTTAGCTAACGAACCTTGCAGGTAGCAAAGTAACCTTGCCCATTGTTTACAGAATCTCCTAACCTTGTTCTAGATTCCCCTCTTGATAACCTTGATCTTTATCCTGCTTGTGCAGTAACTCGGTCCCAGAGTAGAAAGGTAGATAAAGAAGACTCTTTCGATTTAACATGCTTATTTTCCTCAGAGCCAGAGACATTAACCATTACAGATCCTCTCCCCTTAACGAGAGAAAATTTGTTAAAGGAGCAGAAGAGCGATGAGACTCTTGTCCCGCTCTTCGAAAAAGCTGCCACTGAGGCAGAGGTAAATGACATTGACAGAGGTCTTTACATTCGTAAAGGCGTTCTGATGCGTAAGTATCGCCCAGCAGCTACCCCAGCTGACCAAACCTGGGAAGAAGTACACCAAATTGTTGTCCCCACTTCCTATAGAGAGAAAATCTTAGATTTAGCCCATTCTTCCGCTTTATCAGGGACACCTAGGTGTCAGGAAGACCTTTAAAAAGAGTACGTGCTCATTTTCATTGGCCTACTGTGGTCAAAGATGTCTCAGATTAATTGTCGTGCTTGCCCCACATGCCAGTTGGTAGGTAAAAGCAACAAACCAATTCCAGTAGCTCCTTTGCACCCCATTCCCGCTATAGGAGAAACTTTTTCCAAAATTTTGATAGATGTTGTAGGACCTCTTCCTCCTTCTAAGAAAGGATTCAGATATATTCTTACTGTTATGTGTTTAGCTACCAGGTATCCCGAGGCTATTCCCCTCAAAGATACCAAAGCAAAAACAGTAATCAAATCACTGTTGAAATATTTTACATTAGTAGGTTTCCCTGTTGAGATCCAAAGTGATCAAGGAAGTAATTTCCTGTCGAAATACTTTAAGAATTCATTGATTGAGTTAGGTGTCATGCACACCACTTCCTCACCTTATCATCCACAGTCTCAGGGCGCCTTGGAAAGGTTCCACGACCACTTTGAAAAGCATGATGCGTAAGTTTGTACAAGAACAGGAGAAGGATTGGGAAGAAGGCCTCCCCTTCCTTTTGTTTGCTGCTAGGACTGCTGTTCAAGACAGTTTAGGTTGTAGCCCAGATAGTCTACTCTACGGACATGATGTCCAGGGACCTCTCAAGATGGTAAAAGAGAAGTGGATGGAAGAAGACGTCCAAGTCCCGTCCCTCCAGTATCTCTCTCAAATTCAAGAAAGACTGGTAACTGCCTGGAAGATTGGCAGGGAGAATCTAGAAAATTCTCAAAGGAAAATGAAGGTAAAGTACGACCGAAAGGTTAAACCACGTAGTTTTTCTCCAGGATACCAAGTGTTGGTCTATCTCCCAGTAGCAGGTGAGCCCCTTATGGCCAAGTACCAAGTGCCTTATACTATTTTATAAAAGGCCAGTAGCTTAAACTACATTATCCACACTCCAGAGAAAAGAAAAACTAAGAAGTTAGTACATATCAATACTTTAAAACCCTTCTACCACAGAATACCCATTGCCAGCCATGCCACTGTTGGTGTAGATGAGACGGAGAGATTTTTCCCTCAGCCAGAACTGCCTCTTCAAAACTCCAGCGATGTTCATTGAAGAAACTACTTCTCAAATTCCCTTCCCTATTCACAGACAGTCCGAGACAGAGTTAGTTCAGCATGAGATAAAATTAGTCTCGCAGGATCCTATTAAACTGCCCCCATATCGGTTAAACCCGACCAAGAGAGAGTGTCTACGTAAAGAGGTAAATTCTTTGATTGATCAAGGTATTATAGAACCTTCACATAGTCCTTGGAGTTCACCATGTATTTTGATTCCTAAATCTAACAATACTTACAGGTTAGTAGTTGATTACCGAAAGGTAAATGAGAAAACTAAAGCTGATGCTTACCCCTTACCTCGGATTGAGGATATCATAGATAACTTAGGGACAGCTACCTACCTCACTAAATTAGATTTCTTGCATGGGTTTTACCAAATAAGCCTCCACCCTGATGCGAAGGAAATTACTGCCTTCGTGACCCCTGACGGTTTATACCATTTCAACGTTATGCCTTTTGGTTTGAGAAACTCTCCTGCAACCTATCAACGTTTGATAAACACACTTATTACAGGTTTGCCAGGAGTAAGGAGTTATTTGGATGACATTATTATCTACAGTAAAACATGGGAGGAACATTTAACCCAACTTTATAATTTCCTCAGCAGAGCTGATCAAGCTCGCCTCACCTTGAACTTGGCCAAGAGTGAGTTTGGACAAGCCCAGGTGGCTTATTTAGGACATGCAGTCGGCAACTCCATGGTTAAACCCCTGGACCTCAAAGTGAAGGCTATTACCAACCTACCTAGACCTACTAACCGCAGGGAAGTAAGAAGGGTGTTGGGAATGTTCGGGTATTATCGCCGTTATTGCAAAAATTTTGCAGAGATAGCTGAGCCCCTGACTAATCTACTGAGAAAGGACCAACGGTTTCAGTGGACCCCGACATGCGATCGGGCCTTCGCGCAACTTAAATCCCTATTAAAGCATAGCCCAGTGCTGATAACCCCAGACTATACTCTGCCCTTTCATCTCTATACAGATTCCAGCGAAGTAGGGATTGGAGCGGCTATGCTACAAAAACGACATGGTACCAAACGTGTGGTAGCATACTTCAGCCGTAAACTGAAACCTTCACAGCGCCATTACTCCACTATTGAGAAGGAATGTCTGGCCCTCATAGAAGCGTTCCGGCACTTCGAACCCATCATCGGAGGTCACTTCGAGATACACCTCCACACGGATCACAATCCTCTGGTGTATCTTAACCGAATGGCGAATACGAACCAGAAACTCACCAGATGGTACCTCAAACTCCAAGGAATCCCCATTTCCTTTCATCACGAAGCCGGATCACGCAACATTCTTGCCGATATTCTCTCCCGTTGCGTGTCTCTTGAGGAGGGAGGAGATACGACTACGGACTCGTCGTAGTGAAGATTTCATTCAGACGCACATGCGCGCATGTGCGTATGTGTACCTTGGTATATGCCGGCCGTTCCCACGATGGGCTTGGTGGACTCTCGGCTTCCAACTGTCGGTAATCGACGTAAGAATACTGTTAAAGTGATGAATTATATATTTATGATGTATTCCATTCTTTTTGTGTTCTGTCAACCATATTCTATACATTGCATATAAATTTATGTATGTATATTGTCATTGTGGATCCTCTTTGTCAATCTTACGAATTTATTTACGTAAAGATAAGAGAAAATTACATATTCTTTTAGTCTTTGGACGCCGGTGAGAAAGATCTGTGCCTACGTGAGGTAAATCGACCAGTCTAGAGACTCTTAAAGTGATGAATTCTATTCATCGGGACGTATTTCGTTCTTTTTTGTGCTTTGGACAAACTATTCCATACTTTGCATATAGATTTATGTATGTATATTATTTTGTGGATCTATCTTATCAATCTTAGGAATTGATTTACGTAAGATTAAGATAATATTGCACATTACCGTTGTATTCGGACGCCGAAACACCGGCGTGAGAAACGTGCATAGCTTACGCGAGCTCTGGAAAATATCATGTGAACCAATATTTTGGCAACTGCGTCCCTAACTTACATTTACGT
>NC_134781.1:61172305-61179805 GCF_046742065.1 Oratosquilla oratoria | reverse complement strand
TAAAAACACGGGTACGTGTATTCACTTATGCAAAGTAGACCATTTGGAAAAAGAAACTAACGAAGCAGAGCGCTTTCGTATATTACATCTTCAGTGCAAAAAGTGCCAAGTACCAAGTACTTTTTGCACTAAAGATGTAATATACGAAAGCGCTCTGCTTCGTTAGTTTCTTTTTCCAAGTGGTCTACTTTGCATATATATATTATATTATATATTATATATATATATATATATATATATATATATATATCAAGAACTACTATTACACAGGACGTGCGCACCTAGATCCCTGTGTCCGCTAGCGGAGGCCATTGCTTTCTTTCTAACCTAACATTTTATATTGGACAAATATATTAAAACTAGAAAACTAACAGTGTATATAGTACATATCAACTATTGACTTATTCAATGCAGTATAAGTTAATATAATCTTTTATAGTGAAATAAGAAACGATTTTTAAGGCACTGTTATGCTTTGAAATTCCAATTTAGCCGGATTTAACAGGTATTATTGTGTGAGTTTAGTGGACACCAGGGTTGGTGATTTTTTTTTTTTTTTTTTTTTTTTTTTTTTAATAATAAAAATTTCTTTTTTTTTATTCAAATCAGATTTATTTGATTTGAATAGATTTTTTCATTGATTTTAAATATTGTGGGATTGTTATCTGATATACGATCTGATTGCTAAAGGCCTTTTTTAGCATATCAATGTAAAGAGCAGTGTTATATAGACTTGCCACAAGTATACAAGGAACGGTATAAGCCGTATGTGAGGACGGTATGCTCAGGTTTACTCGATTCCTCCAAGACTTTTCTCATCTTGGTGATATTTGCTGCATTGTCTGTCACAACACTTCCAATGTGACAACCAAAATCTTGTTCAGCCTTCTTGATCGAATTTTGTACAAGTTGTAGAAGATATTCAGCAGTGTGAGGTTTCCCTGATGTGTCTATTGTGTCAACTAAATAAATCTGACCAGTGGATGTTGTTAGAGTGACACATATCATGGGCTCATTATGGATGTTAGACCACCCATCAATTGAAAGACATACAGTTTCATTATTCAGGTCATCTGCACACTTTTTATATTCCTTTTCATACACAAGATCCAAGTACTTATCAGCAATATATTTTATGGATGGAGGAATATAACCTGGACTCAGGTCCTGAACCATCTTGAGAAACTGAGGATGCTAAACAATACGAAATTGTGAATTTGTAGCAAATATAATTCTTGCAAATTCTTTGTCGAGATTTTCCTTTTGAGAGGCTGAAGTTTTTATGATAAATCTGTCCAGAGATGTTGATGACTTTTAGATGAAAATTATTTAGCAGAAGTGGCGCCTGTGGAGGAGTCTGATAGTGACCGTTTTAATGGTGGAGTCAGGTTTGCAGATAATTCAAGTGGAGCCGATGCTGAAGTGATTGAAGCTATTGATACAGATCCTGAAATGGAAACAGAAAAATTTAGCATATTGCATAATTTATAAATGAATAAATAAATGAATACAGTGTGATTTAGGCTACTTTTGAGTACAGTAGTTATTTTTTTAGATAATGATCATATTCACACAACCCACTAAATTATTTGGAAATAATTAACAGGATATGAAATAGGTGGGCTTGGAATTCAGTCCACACAGGATTCAGTCCACTTTTAAAGTCACTAAAAGTAATGGGTTAGTTGGGTTAGGTTAGGCTAAATCCCTTTGGGCTGAATCCCATGTGGGCTGAATTCCAATGGAACCTATGAAATATATTACACAATGTTGAATTAAATAAATAACAATCATCTAGGCCCCAAAGTTGAGTGGATACAGTATATTATGGTGATATAGTCATTACCCAAATTTAGAAGTAATAAAGTTGAAGAATCATCTCTTTAGGACTTCACATTTTTATTGCACATGCTCTCCATTGTCCACCAAATTTATATAGTTGCGTATGAAAAGGGAGAAATGCACACAATACAAGTAAAATCATTTACCTGGGTCATCAATTACTTCTTTTGTATGCTGTGGCTGACCTTGGCATTTATCTCTGTGAGATCTTAATCTTGACACAATGCCCTGTAGTTTCTGGCTGCAGTCTTTGCATTTAGCTCGGTACCATTTGCCAGAACTTATTGGTAGTTTTTCAAAATAATCCCAGACAGGATAATTTTTTCTGCCTGAAGGAACCACTCTGCCAGGTCCAGACGACATCCTTCCTGGTTGATTCCAAAGCAGCAAATGACTCAGTGAGAAGCTGCTTACGTAGAACAAGTTTCAACAAGAATCTTGTTGAAACTTGTTGTGGGCTGCACAGTGATATATACATGTAGGCTTATACCGTTCCTTGTATACTTGTGGCAAGTCTTTATAACACATCTCCTTATATTGATATGCTAAAAATGTCCTTTAGCAATTCCATAATATTTAAAATTCTATAAAAAAAATCTATTTAAATCAAATAAACCTGATTTAAATAAAAAAAATCTATTTTTTATATTTTTAAAAAGATAAAAACAAAACGCCAACCCTGGTGTCCACTAACCTCATACAATAATACTTGTTAAGTCCGGCTAAATTGGCATTTCAAAGCATAACAGTGCCTTAAAAATAATTTCTTATTTCACTATAAAAGTTTATATTAACTTATACTGCATTGAATAAGTCAATAGTTGATATATTTGTCCTATATACAATGTTAGTTTTCTAGCTTTAATATATTTGTCCAATATAAAATGTTAGGTTATAAAGAAAGCAATGGCCTCCGCTAGCGGACCCAGGGATCTGGGTGCGCACGTCCTGTGTAATAGTAGTCCTTGATATATACCTATATATAATATATATATATATATATATATATATATTTATATATATATATATATATATATATGTATGTATGTGTATATATATATAGTAGAATATATATGTATATATATATATATATATATATATATGATGACGGTAGAAAAAGAAGTCACGGGTCTACTTCCGAGTTCCTGAGTTTATTCCTGACCGGTTTCGCTCTATGCTTCTTTTTCCACCTTTATCAACTTGTCACAATTTACCAGCATATATATATATATATATATATATATATATATATATATATATATATGTAGTCTATATATATGTGTGTGTGTGTGTGTGTGTGTGTGTGTGTGCGTGTGTTTGTGTGTGTGTGCGTATGTATATATATATATATATATATATGTTTATGTATATTTATTTATCTGTTTAATTTTACTTATTCATTTACTTATATATTTATCTATTTGTTTGTTGGTCTTTTTTTTTTGTCTTTTTTAGTTGACTTATGATAATCAAAGAATTTGGGTTCTGACACCGGGCTTTTGTCGATCGATTACTCTTTTCCTCACCGCTTCCTCTCTGATTGTTCCATCAACTGAACAAAATTGTCTGTCTTGAGCTGTAATAGAAGCCAAATGAGGCACCACGACATAATCTTAAATAGCATCATCACCTTTTCCTTTCAGCATAGTTTCCTTGACTGATTTTATTTTGGCAAACGTCAAAACAGGTCGTGAGAGCCGAGGCGGCTCTCATGCCCTCTGTTCTGGCCGTCAATGGGCTATTTTCTTCAGTTTCACGTGTTATGTTCTGTAGTGAAGTTATTTCTTCCACCTATGCTCTTCGTTTTCCCAATTCAACCTCTCCTTTTCTGCCTCATTTATTATTCCCCCCTCATCCCCTTCCTTCTCTTCCTCCTCATCCCCTTCTTTCTCTTCCTCCTCATCTCCTTCCTTCTCTTCTTCCTCATCTCCTTCCTTCTCATCCTCCTCATCCCCTTCCTTCTCTACCTCCTCATCCCCTTCCTTCTTTTCCTTCTCATCTCCTTCCTTCTCTTCCTCCTCATCTCCTTCCTTCTCTTCTTCCTCATCCCCTCCCTTCTCTTCCTCCTTATCCCTTTCCTTCTTTTCCTCCTCATCCCCTTCTTTCTCTTCCTCCTCATCCCCTTCCTTCTTTTCCTCCTCATCTCCTTCCTTCGCTTCTTCCTCATCCCCCTCCTTCTCTTCCTCCTTCTCTTCTTCCTTCTCTTCTTCCTCATCCCCCTCCTTCTCTTCCTCCTTCTCTTCTTCCTTCTCTTCTTCCTCATCCCCCTCTTTCTCTTCCTCCTCATCTCCTTCATTCTCTTCTTCCTCATCCCCTTCCTTCTCATCCTCCTCATCCCCTTCCTTCTCTTCCTCCTCATCCCCTTCCTTCTTTTCCTCCTCCTTGTTCTTTTTCCTATCTTCTTCATTTTCCTCTTCTTCCTTCTCTTCGTCTTCTTTCCC
Organism: Oratosquilla oratoria; assembly: GCF_046742065.1. NCBI lineage: Eukaryota > Metazoa > Arthropoda > Malacostraca > Stomatopoda > Squillidae > Oratosquilla > Oratosquilla oratoria. The sequence goes on along the minus strand of NC_134781.1, from coordinate 61,175,522 downwards.
CTCCTCCCCCTGTCTTTTCTTCCTCTTCATCTTTTCTCCTACTTTTCTTGTCTCTTCCTACTCTTCCTTTTCCTTCCTTACTTTCCTGCTTTCTGGTTTTTCATTTTTTCTCACCGTAATCCATAATTTTTTCACTTCCATCTTTCTATATATTTTCTACTTTCCTTTCCCTCTTCCTTCCAATTCTTAGCTACGCTTGTCTCCTTTCTCATTCCTCCTCTTCCTCATCCTCTTGTTACTTTTCATTGGTCACTTTCCTGACCATTTGTACTTTTGACATTAATGCCTTATTCGTTTGAGTACAGAGAGGACCACCCAGCTGAATAAAATCACCTGACGGTAGAAAATACTGAAAAGGTTAGATTAAGATTAGTTACCCCTGTGATGGACAAAGAGCATCCCAAAATATGAATCAAATCATCTGGCGACTTGGAAGGAAAACGAAGAATTTTGATGTCAGATAAAGCGATCTAGAAAGGTGGCTAGTGTTGTTCTGTTCCCATAGCCACACCCAACATTACTATCGCTACTATTATCACCACCAGCTGAAACCTATGGGGTTCCATTTGCACCATTCTGGCCTTAAGCAACACCAGCCTAAACTACCGAATTCCATTTGTACCAAACTGGACACCACCACCGTCTACTCAACACTCACAAAATTTCCCTCCCCCCTTCCACTATCCCCTCCCCCTCCCCCTCCCCCTCCCCCACCATTACCGATCCTTCACGACCTCCTCCACCATCTCCAACAGCCGCCGCCACCGATCTCCCGCGACAGACGCTGCCATCAGCAGAATCTCCATCACCTAGAGCGCGGCTCGAGACCAACGATCAGAACCCCCCACCCTCGCCCTCCCCCACCCCTCTCCCACTCTCCTACACTTCCTCTCCCCTCCCTCCTAGTCCCCCCCACCCCAACTCTCACATTACGCCCTGATTCCCACTTCTGCACACCCCGGGACCCATTCCCATTCCAAGAAGACCCATTCCACACCAGCTGCTAAGGCCACTACGTCAGCCTTCCGTCTCCTTCCCTCCCTCCTTCTCTCCTTCTCTTATTCCCTCCTTCCCTCCTTCCCTCCTTCCCTCCTTCCCTCCTTCCCTCCTTCCCTCCTTCCCTCCTTCCCTCCTTCCCTCCTTCCCTCCTTCCTTCCTTTCCTCCTTCCTTCGCTCCTTCCTTCCTCCCCTTCTTCCCTCCTTCCATCTCCCTTCCTTCTCCCTTTCCTTCCTTCTCCTTTTCCCTTTCCTTCCTTCCTATCTTCTCTCCTCTCCTCCTTTGTTCCCTCTTTCCTTCCCTCCTTCTCTTTTTCTATTGTTCTCTCATTCCCAACACTGGCCAGGCCACTCCCGACTCTTCATCATCACTGTTGTCTTCCCTTGTTTTCTCATCGCTATTATTCCAAACACCACTGACCCTTTCCTCCTTCTCTTCCCCCTCAGCTATTTCCTTCTACTCCTCCTCCCTCTCAATTGCTTTATAATTTTCCCTTCTCCTCTTTCTTCTCCTTTTCTTTTTCTCCTTTTCCTCTTTTTCCCTCTTTTTTCTCGACCTGCTCCTCCTCCTCCTCCTCCTCCTCCTCCTCCTCCTCCTCCTCCTCCTCCTCCTCCTCCTCCTCCTCCTCCTCCTCCTCTTCCTCCTCCTCCTCCTCCCTCTACTCTTTCCTCTACTCATTCACCTCATCTTCTTCCTCTTTTTCTATCTCATTACCACCACCTATATCAATATCCCTATAAATTTGTCCCTTACCACCATTATCACCGATTCTTCCACCCTCTGTCTCACCTCCATTTTTGCCACATTTTTACCACCACCAATGTACTCCTTTCAACTCTTTACCACAGTCATTTTTTCACCACTTCCTCACCACTGCCACCACTTGCCTCTCGTTTTCTCTTCATAACAAAAAGATGTTCTATTCACCTCTTCTCCTTCCCACTCCTCCTTCCCCCTTCTCCTTCCCCCCTTCTCCTATCCCTTTCTCCTTCCCTCTCCTCCTTTCCCCCTCCTTCTTCCACCCTTGTCCTTCCCCTTCCTCCTTCGTCCCTCCTCCTTCCTCCACCTCCAATTCACCTCCTTATTACTCTCTCCTCTTTCCCCTTTCATTCTTCCTCCTCTTCTTTTCCCCCTCCCCCCTTCCCTCTTTTCCTTTTCTCTAACTTGATTCCTCCTATCTCCTTCTCATTTTCCTTCCTCTTTCTTCCTTCCTCCTCCTCTCTCTTCCCTCTTTCCTCTTTTCTTCTTCTTCCTCTCACCGTTATTCCTAACCCCTTTCTCCCTCTACCTTTGTCCCTCTCACCTCACCTCCTCCCTCCTTCATCCCTCTTCCTTTTTAACCCATTCTCCCTCCTCCCTCCTCCCTCCTCCTTCCTCCCTCCTCCCTCCTCCCTCCTCCTTCCTCCCTCCTCCCTCTCCCCTCCTCCCCCGCATCCCTCCTTCCCTTCTCCCTCCTCCCTCCTCCTCCTTTCTCCCTCCTCCTTCCTCCCTCCTCCCTCCTCCCTCCTCCTTTCTTCCTCCTCCTTTCTTCCTCTTCCTTCCTTCCTCCTCCCTCCTCCCTCCTCACCTCCTCCTCAACACCACCGCCCCGACCAACTCTCCCTCTTCTTCTTCTGTTCTTTCCTTCTCCGGGGCTCCTCGTCCAGTCGAGATCGCGGGTCGCCACTACACTCAAGAGTCTCCAGCTTGCGAAGTCAAGAGTTCCCCCACCACCTCTTCTACGTCCTCCACTCCCTCCTCCTCCTCCTCCTCTTCCTCCTCTTCCTCCTCCACCTCCGCTGCTCACATTTGCCTCCCCCCAGCATCCTTTTCTCCTCGTTATTCACGTCTTCCTCTCCGTCCTTCTTTTATCATTTTTTGGCCTTTATTTTTCCCCTGTTTCCACGTCCGTTGTGTCATATTTTGACTTTCTGTTGAGTATAGTGTTGTCGCGAGCAAAGGTACTGAAATATTCCTTGATTCTGGTTATGTAATTAAAGCATTACACACCTTTGCATTAGTTCAGTTTTACTAACACGTATTACCTGTGTACAAGGATTCACACTTGCACTCGCCCACGCACACACACACACACACACACACACACACACACACACACACACACACACACACACACACACACACACACACACACACATTCACACATTCACACACACACACGCAAACAAATATTCATATATACATATATATATATATATATATATTTATATTAACGTATAT
>NC_134781.1:61142305-61162305 GCF_046742065.1 Oratosquilla oratoria | reverse complement strand
CACATCACACTAGTAAACAATTCCACTGTTGCCAGACTGAACGGTAGATATTGTGAAGGACTTTTCACAAAAGTATAGAAGATTATGCAGACCAAATGTATGTAAGTGTAAGACTAAATTCCTGTCTACGTTTTTCATATTTTCATCTTCTTAATTTTTCATATATGTTTATCTTATATATCAGTCTCCGTTTTCAATTTGTCTGTCGGTATACCTGTCTATGTTCACCACCTCATCTTTTTGTACTTACATTTTTTTATTTATCTGTTCATGTGGTTAACTATTTGTTTATCTATTCTATTTCATCAATTTGTTTGTCTCTGTTTTCTGTATATACTCTTTACTTAATTACCGGTATATATGTTACCATTTACCTAATCAACTACTTACCTACCTACTTAATTTACTTACCTAATTACCTATTCACCTCTTTACCTCTTTACCTAATCATATTACCTCTTAACCTACTTCCACGCTTACCTACCTATTTGTCTTCTTACCTACTTACCTACCTACACATTTACCCAACTACTTACCTATTTACTGATTCATTTGCCTAATACTTATTGATTTTTTCTATATATCTGCTTTTATTTGTTCTCTATTTTGTAATTATTCTCTTTATTTCTCTACTTATTCATCTATTCATTCTACTTTTAAGGTTCCCATTCATATGAACTTGCAGCTACGTGGGACATAGTTAAAACCTATTCGACTTTTCTGTCTAAAATGAAGGCGGATTAGGAGAAATTAAAAAATAAAACAAAATAGAAGGGGGTGAGGGTAGGGGTTGGGGGTAGGGGTTGGGGGTAGGGAGTGCGGACTAGCTTTGGGAATATGTCTACCCAAAAGGGTTTTTATACAGTTTTTCCAATATATCCATTGTAATGCTCGAAGAATCGCCAAGGCTTGTTCTATTCAAACAGCATCATTACGTATTGATATATTGTTAATATTTCAAGAAAGACGAATGAAGACTATATAAAATTTAGGAAGTAAAGACTTTTTCTTTTAATTGTAAGGTTGTGTACATAGCTAATTATACTGTCTATTAAAGCATGTTTCCAAATGTTTCTGAACAGTTTTGTACTTGTTTGTGGATAGTCTTGGATACAGTATTTTTTTAACTGTAGCATAACTGCTTATCTTATCACATTAAGTCTATGTTATTACCCCTTCCCCTTCAAAGGAATGACAGAAATCAGAAAGAATTACCATACATAGGATTGCATTGTCATCTTTTTCTTTTTTTTTTAGGGGGGGAGGGGGAGGGGGGAGGGGGAAGGGGAGGTGAAGGAAACCCTATCGGTAAAACCATTATATTAGTTATGTTAACTTCTCAGAAGCTCGTTTCTCAGTAGAAGATATTGTAATTCCCTGTGATAAGAATTTTCTCAGGCTTATATAAGTAATTACCTATGTATTCTTCTTAGGGTATCCTCAGAAACTTGTTTCTCAATAGGAGAAATTGCAATTTTCTGTGACAAATTGTCTCAAGCTTCTTTAAGTGATTACCCATAGGTTTATCAACCTTCTCGTTTCTATTCACATCATGCTACAAATCAAATTAACATAATTAAGTGATGTACTTAGCATCCACCTCAACATCAAGAACAATACGACAAAAAAAAATCAAAGACAAAAGTAATAAGAGGAAAAGAAAGAGGCAAGAGGTAGCGTGGATGATACTTTAAGAATACTAGATTTACAGAAACATTAACAACTCTGAGACAGTATATCTCTTGTAAAACAGTGCCAGAATAGAATGAGTAACATAAATGACACTAGTAAAAATAGACTGTATAAATCTAGATATTCCCATTTATATAAACATGTGCTGTGAAAAATCACTCAAATGTGTAAAAAAGTCATTACAAGACATAGTGTTCTCATTTGCTAGAACCTCGTATAATTAAATCACTCCTTAAATTTTATACAGTAAATATTTTAGCGACACCCCTAAGGACCAGAGACACGAAGCATTCTTTTGTGGTTGATTGAAAAAAAAAAATACATCGAAAGAAGAATGTTAATCGCTTTTGAATTCTATTATCCCTCCTTTGTACAACCTACCATAAACCTCTTCGACAAGGCATTGTACCCAAGAGTCAAAGAACGTATAACCGCCGACGAAGTATGATCTTATTGAATACAGAGACATACCAAGTATACGTTATCCTAGTATTGATAAGGAGAGCTTAGTCTCCTGAGAATAAATTCTAATAAACATTCAAGCTGTCTCGACTAACGACGAGACATTTATGGATTTTGTACCAGCGAATGCTAGACAATTCCATCCAACAATGGGATACAGTTCAAGCAAAGCAGGGTCCCGAGTCCGTCCTGGAGTTAAATGAAATCGTCCGGCGAAGGAATCTGAAAGGCACTTGACAGTGTTCAAGAGTTCATCACACCACCTGAGTATTTTTGGCAAAAATAACAAGAAGAGGAAGAGGTTTCGTAGCAAGAGGGTTGCGTCACCTCACTAACGAGGTTAAAGGAGCAGCTGATCGTGAATGTTAACCTTTTGACTGTTTGAGGCGTCCCTCAGATGAATGAAATTACCTAGCGGCAGCCGAGATGAAAGTCTTAATTCGACTTCGGTAGTGGAAAGGTTAATAGCTTTCGGATATAAAGAAGGGAAATAGAGAGAGAGAGAGAGAGAGAGAAAGAGAGAAAGAGAAAGAGAAGGAAAGAGAGAGAGAGAAGGAAAGAGAGATAGAGAGAGAGAGAGAGAGAGAGAGAGAGAGAGAGAGAGAGAGAGAGGGAGGGGGAGAGGTGGACGCTGGGGGTGGGGGAGATAGGAATAAGAATGAGAGGTAGAGGAGGTGTGAGAGGGAGTGTGAGAGGGTTTGCCCGGCCAAAGTACTTAACCTCTTATTACACCTTTGTATTGCTGTCGAGACTCACTCAACCCACTGAGACTTCGATCGACTTTTGTTGGGAACCAATCACGTCTGTGTCCTGAAAAAGGGATTTCTATTAACCCCTTCAACGCGGTAACGTATCTTGTGAACTTAGTTTTGGTTAGAACAAGAGAGTTTTATTTAGGTGAGGAAGCAAAACCTGGCCTAGAGAGAAGTTCTCTCTATCCATGCCTTCTTCAACCAGATCAACCCCTCCACCTCTATCAGAGAGAAAAAAATCCCGTTCTTAGTCTCAACAAAATTGATGATGTACGTCACCGCATTGAAAGGTAAGTTATGTTTCTCTCCATACTGAAGGTGAGGCGTAGACATAAGTGTTCTGGATACTTACTTCCATTTAATTTCATCAACTATCCGCTCTTTGTATATATATATATATATATATATATATATATATATATATATATATATACATATATATATATATATATACATATATATATATATGTATGTATGTATGTATATATATACATATATATTCATATACACACATATATATATGTGTGCATATATACATATATATACATATTTAAACATGTACACATACATATATATATATATATATATATATATATATATATATATATATATATATTATCTTGTCATGACTCAAGCTGGAAAGATACTTCTTAACTGAAAGGGCATACCGAGTGCCCAAGCCACAACAAAGTTAGAATGGGATCATGAAAACGCATCAGACTATTGGTATGCCGAAAGACACAGGACAGTGTTAACCATTTGATATTTCAATATAGAATATAATCAAACAGACAAACTTAATAAAATGATATCAATAATATTAATCCTAACACATAATACATACAAAGATATGTAGAAAGTATAAAAACGGGCAAGACTGAAACCTGGCACGCCGAGTCGTCTAAGCGATAAATCTTACAGCCAGAGGAAGCGGAGCTGGCAGCTAGCTAGAAGTGTGTCTACTGTTTTTTTTTTTTTTTTTATCTTAAGGCTATCGACCCATAAGGGGGTCATTAAGCCTGATGTGAACCTGCGATCCTGTTTAATTTGCCATTACAATTTCCACAATAGTCCTGTTGTGCGCAAATAAAACACTACTTTGTCAATAAGGATACAGTCATTGGCCAAAAGATTTGTCACGTTTAACTGAATGTTCTTGAGTCTGCAGTGATGTATAAGCGCCTGGCGCTGTGTGTTATATTTCATGCAGTGTATGAGTATGTGTCTTATAGATAGTGTAGTGTTGCAGGTGTTGCACTGGGGAGGAAATACGCCGGTGATATAAGTATCTAGGTGGGTGATGTAGGTGAAATTCATCCTCAGCCTTGCTATGGCAATTTTCTCCCGTCTATTGCTTCTGTATGATGTTGACCAGTCTGTTATGTGCTCTTTTTGTTTATGTGTGATGTGGAGATTGTCCCACTGGTGTTGCCAGTGAGCGTGTAATTGTTTTCTTAAGATTGAATTGAAAGTGCCTGTGTCAATAGGTATATCTATAATAGAGTCATTTTCTAACGCAGATTTGGCCAGCTTGTCCGCTTTCTCGTTCCCGGAAATCCCAATGTGGCTGGGAACCCAAGAGAGAGTAATGGACTTGTTGGTCGTCGAAAGTGCGCTAATGATTTTGCCCAGGAGAAAATTCCCCATTTGGTTACCTGACTTAATTGACTGTAATGCACTCAAAAAATCTGAGAAAATAACAAAGTTACTATGTGCGTCAGATTGAGCCTTTTCTGTTGCTTTGTATATTCCAAAGAGTTCGGCAATATAAATGCTCGTATGGTCTGGCAATCGGAACATCATCCGGGTTGTGGAGCTATATAACCCTGTCCCTGTCTTACGGCCACAATTGGAACCATCGGTATACAGTGCCCTGTGGCCAGTGTACCCGTTGATGACTTGTACGGTCTTCTGTCGTAGTTCTTCTACCGAGCACGATTTCTTGTGTAGGTCTTCGTTAATGTTGACGTTCAGGGTGACCTTTTCCCACGGTGGTATGTGGAACGTCTTCAATTTTTCAATAGACCACAGTGGCACTGAATACAGCTCGCACAAGGATCGGATCCTAATGGAATAGGAATTAAGGCTAGAGTTGGTAAAGTCCTCGTATTAGGACGCCGCCCGCTTGCAGGGATGTCGTGGGATACGGAGCACTTTGGCGGCGTGTAAGAAGTTCGCGCCTGTAGTGGAGGGGGGAACATTGGCTTCAACTTCCAGCCTCTCGATTCTTGTGCAGCGTAATGCTCCAAGTGTAAATGTATCTGCTATTATGTTTGTGATGTCGGTGGGCGTATCTATAAATGTGGTTCCTATCGTCAAAGTTTTTATGGTAGGTGCATGTTTGCCGTCAATTCATCAGACGGCTGACCAAATCTGCGTTAGCGGGGTGTGCATGTTAATTTTCGACTGTTTTATGATTTTACGGGCCTCTGCTTGCGCCTTTTTAAAAGTAATTAAGTTGGGTAAAATTTGGTTCTTTTTAAAAGTTTGATAAGCCCTATTCCGCTTGCAAAGCTCTTTTCTGCAGTCTAATGTCCACCAAGGTACTCTATACTTGTGAAATGCCGAGGTCTTTGGTATGTGCTTATGCACTAAACTCAAAATGGATAATGTTAAATTAACTACTTTGTCATCCGTATTGTGACCTGTGGTGTTGACGTTGGTAGTAGGCCGGTACATTTCCCAGTTGGCTTTCCTCATGATGAATTTGGGACAGGGAGGGGGTGGGTTGTTTCCATAGACTGGAGCAGCCGTAACGTGATCACCCCCTATTTTTAGGATGACTGGGAAATGATCGCTGAGCATGGTGTCGTCATGCGTACTCCATTCTATGTCGTCAGACAGCGCAGATGATATGTATAAATCGACACATGAAAAAGTGACCCTAGCATTGTCTACACGAGTGGGATCGCCAGTGTTTAGGAGGACCAGGTTGTTGACATTCAGAACTGCCTCCATCTGTTCCCCTCAAGCACATGTTCTACCACTCCCCTACATCTGACTTCACGGTTGGACACGGTAGGTGGCGGTTGCTTGGATAAGCTCTGCTACTGACCCCCGTTTTTCGCAAGATATACGGTGTTCCTATTATTCGGAGTTGGCCGGAGGCCGTGTTAAAACCCAGTGCATCGTACAGTGTTATCAGTGAACTTGATTATTGTGGAACTTAGCCGAAATAGTGATTTATACTCGGGGAGGGCCTCCCTGATCGAATTCCTCACATCTGCGCATGCGCAGTGCGAGGTGTTTGACACAGGTACCCACATCATGGCCACATCACTCACCTGGTAAAATTGCTCAAGTCACAAATACTGCAAACTTGCCTCGTAAAATGGAATACACAGGTCCCGGCTCCCTTGCAAATGTTGAGATGGATCTTGCATTAAGTGAGGATGACGACCTGTCACTGAAAAACTGGCCTCGTCTCGATTATCACGATCACCGACAAATGACACCTGTCAATCCATCTCCCCAGCCTATGGACTTCACCAACGCTTCCGCAAAGCGCCCTATAGATAGCGATTCCGATGCCAATAGCGAAGAGACATCTCCCGCTGCCAAGGCCACCAAGAGTGACAAGGCTCTGCCTCTACAAGATGCTACCATACCCATTCCATCACGACCTGCTACGCAGAATGCACCTCCCCCACCCCCACCTTCATCTACTTCTCTTGCCTTTGCCCCCCGTTCCGAGTATGTCAAACTACAATTCAGAGGGAACCCAAGAATTAATGAGAAACTGCGATGGCTTTCTGAAGTCGTAAGAATGTTTGGTCTTAATCGAGAACTAGCCGAGGTCAAAATGTCAGCTGTCACATCAAGTTATGTCTACATATCGAGACGCCGACAGGACATCATAGATAAGGTCAAGGATGGGGCGATTTTGTCGTTATCTCTTGATATACAAGATTCTGTAGATAGACCGCACAAGTTCCCCACATATCTCATCACACGATATCCTGTAGATATTGAACCAACTTTAGCTAAGGAGCTAACAGGGGTATATACTGTACGCCGTTTCCTGCAGAATATGTTAATCATCAACAGACTTGTAATTACATGGAGCCTACCTAACCCGCCCCCATCCCACATTAACTTTTCCTTCCTTCCTTGCCTACCACCATGTGAACTCCGCAAAATGCCTGACGAAAAACCATGGTGCTTCAAATGTTGGGGTATTGGTCATATCTCTCGGTATTGCAATGCCCATGAAAAGTGTGCATGGTGTTCAGCTGAACATGACTCGCGTTCCTGCCCTCATCGTAGTCCTACAGCAACCACAGTACCTACCTCTACCTCGGCATCATCGACAGACTCACCAAAACCACCTACACTAGACAAATCGCAGTGGAAATGCCCGCGATGCCAAATGCCCGGAGTTAATGTGTGGCATGGATGTACCAAACGAGTACGCTTGGCTCCGAGTACCCAAACTCCACCCCCACCGCCAATATCGCCGCCATCCACCGGCAGATCATTACGCTCCAAGAGGCCGTAGAATCTCTCAAGTCTCAGTGTGTCTCCCTTACAAATCGTGTTGCAATTATTGAAACTCGATTTGATAGCATCGAAGCTCGCTTTGATTCCCTTATGGCCGCCTTTGACTCCTTGTCTACACGACTATCGGTTAACGATGCAACACTCAAATCGCTCGTGGATGCCCAGCAGGCTAACATCGCGTCAACCTCTGCACTTACTGTTAAATTTGACTCACTCGCTACTCGCCTTGAGAAAATGATTGCCATCACAGTGGACGCCCCCTCCCGAGGACCAACAGGAGGTAGTGCCCGATCCTCTACTTTCGTCTCACCTGGCCTCCGAAAGAACAGAAATAACGTTCAATAACAACGCACAGCTACACATCCTCTCTTGGAATGCCTGTGGTATAACCACACCCGCGAAGGTTGCTGCACTCAGGGCCTACGTCAACCATCATCAACCGAACGTCATCTTTATCCAAGAAGCTTTTGTTGGACGTCCCACTGGTGGGGGGGCAGCCCCATCCCTTAGTGGTTATATTCCATATGTTCACCACATTCGAAATGGGCTCCTTACTTATGTACACTCCACCGTCCAGCATCGACCACTCGGCACTTCCGAAGACAATGACACGACTTACCAACTTATTGAGGTTGCACTAGGAAGTGGTACAATTCGCCTCTGTAACGTTTATTCTGCCCCTGGTAAGCTGAATACTGCAGCCCTTCCTACTCCCACAACTCGTGGTATGATATACATGGGCGATTTTAATGCTAGACACCCTACCCTAGGTGACCAATCGGACACTGTAAATCGTAGCGGAACCCGGCTAGTCGACTTTATACATCACAACCATCTAACTCGCTGGAACACTGGTGGTGCAACGCACGCTCGGGGGGGTACCCTCGATCACATACTTACATGTGGACTCGTGCCTACCAACGTCAAGTGCTTTTCGGTGCCTGTCCTCTTCTCAGATCACCTCGCTCTCTGCCTTCAGTATTCAGTCCCAGTGATGCCTACTCCAGCTTACCAACGCACGCGAATCAGTATCCCCCCAAAGTATTCTCCCAACTACGTCTCCTTCGTATCTGCACACCTCCCCAAGTTTAATGTTGAATCTCCTGAAAAGTTATACAACTCTCTTGTCACCTGCACACACAACTTTTTCGATCGTTATGTACGTAGGCCAAATATCAAACGCCAGACGAGAGTACAGCCTTGGATGCTCAACGACCGTATACTAACAGCAGAAAGACAGGCAGAAGCAGACGGCCTTGCATATCAGAGATCTCCTAACCCCGACACTCTACGGCAATACCAAGAATCAAGTTCCGCCTTGGTAACCATACAACAGTGTGCACACACTGACGCCTGGAACCAATTCACTAATGGCATCAACCAACAGACGAGCGTGGGAACCATGTGGAGACTTATTAAGAAGGTGATCCGAAAGAAGACACCCATTGATCTTCATCATAGCCCATCTCATTACGCACAGGCCCTCATAGAGGATTGGTCTGAACAATCCAGTGTTCGTAATCTCCCAACGCATATTAGAGAGTCCCTCTCCACTCATTCGTTACATCGCACTCTTCGTCTGTCCGCAGCTATGCTAGAACCAGATGAGGAGGACAATATACCCATAACAAAATCCGAATTATGCCGTGCTCTTGCCAGCAGTAGGTCGACAGCTCCGGGTGATGATGGTATCACGTACTCAGTCCTCCGCCTTCTCCTAAAAGTACCAAATGACCCCCTCCTCCGTCTCTATAATCTCTGCCTACGATATGGATATGTTCCACAAGCCTGGACGACCAGTCTCATTGTTCCAATTCCTAAACCCGGTTCCGACAAATTCCGACCCATTTCCCTCACGTCCTGCTTTAGCAAAGTGCTGGAGCGTATTCTTCTCAACCGCCTCATGTTCCGCCTCCACGACAAACTCTCCACTAGGCTCTATGGTTTTCTGCCCCACCGCAGCACACATCACTGTCTCTATGAATTATACACCCGCCTCTCCCCTACCAGTATTGTGGCCTTTCTAGATCTCAAAAGTGCGTTTGACATTGCAAACAAGGATATCATCCTCGATCAGCTTGTAGATTTTAATATCAAAGGGAATCTCTTGAGATGGGTGCAAGGATACCTGAGCAACAGATCGTCTCGTGTACTCTATAAAGGGGCTATTAGTGCTACCAGGAGATTTGACCTTGGCACCCCACAGGGAGGTGTCCTCAGTCCATTTTTATTCAATGTCCTCATGCATCGCCTTCTCTCTCTACTCCCTGATGTCCCAGGTACCCAAGTTACATGTTATGCAGACGATATATGCATTCTTTCGACCTCCTCTGAAGATCTTCAGCTCTTTCTCCACTCGTTTTATGAACACTCATCTTCATGTGGTCTCATCATATCCCCCGAAAAGTGCAGGATCTTCTCACAAAGTAAGCCACGAACACTCCCTGCTTTCCTAGTAGGTACCAGCGTTATACCACTCTGCACGCAGTATATCTACCTGGGAGCGCCCGTCCGCGTCACCCCCCCCACCCCCGTACGGCAGCGTATTCATCCACTTGTTGATGACGTATTGACTCGACTACAACAACGCCTAACACCTCTTCAGTGGCTTACCAACAACGCTGCTGGGATCTCCATAGCAGTGGCAAGAAATATATACGTAGCATTTATCCGTTCAGTCATCGATTATCTCTCTCCTGCCTTATGTCAACTACCTAAATCAGCATTGAACCCCCTCGATAAATTTCAAAATAAAGCTATGCGGCTCATACTAGGTTGCCCAATCTCTACTCGGGTTGCCAACATGCTACAGGAACTACATCTATCCCCTCTGACGGAACGAATACACGCTAACGTAACATATTTCACTGTTAAATGCTTACACACCCCACATATTAGCCCCCACTACTCGAATGTCATCACAACGTCTCTCAACCCCACCGCACCTCGACCCCGACTCCAACCTGGTGGTTGCGCCCTTATTAGAACCATTTGCACAAACCTACAGAGTATAGGATTTCATATTCCTAGACAAGAAATTGTTCACAATCCGCCCCCCTGGAAGGTTCCGCTCCCCGCCGTCACCTATACACCAACATGCAAGAGTGACCTGCCCCTACTACAGAAGCAACTAGCTCTAGAAACCATCGCCAAAGTGACCTCTTCCCTCCCAGCTGTTCACACAATATACACAGACGGGTCACTGCAACCGGACGGAAACACGGGCTGTGCCATCTACTCGCCTAGTATGGTTCCACCCCATGGAGGCTGGATTGGACGCCGACTACCAGGTTTCCTTAGCTCAACTTCCTGCGAGCTCCACGGACTCCTGGATGCTGTCAATCTACTGCTACGTATTGGTAGTAATGGCCTAATTATCTGTGACTCTCAATCTGCTCTCCGTGCCTTGTCCTCCCAAAAATCAGAATCCCATAACCTAGTAACTCTCATTCTATTTCAGTTAGCCACAGCCCTTGAGCACTCCCTTGTTATTCACTTCCTGTGGATCCCTTCTCACGTAGGAATAACTAGCAACGAGACAGTGGACCTACTCGCCAAGGCAGCCTGCGAACAGCCCTCACCTACAACTGACGCTTCACCTGGTTCCCTCTCATTCTACAGACGCAAAATTCGTGCTGCAGCTCATTTGCCTATCGTTCACCGTAGGAATATCGAACGACCTTCGAGTGTGACCATTCAGCACTATGATCACTTTGCCAATCGCCCCCACAAATATCGCCGCCGTGGACTCTTAGTTAGAAGACATAATGTGGTATCTGCTCGACTTAGATTAGGCTACAGACCAGTGTGGCAGGTGAGCGAGACAAGAGACATGCCTCAATTTTCTTCCTGTAAACTGTGTGACTTGCCCAATGCAAATAACCTTCAGCATTATTGCCTTGAATGCCCTGCAGTAACAGATTTAATCCCCCATAGAGAGTCTGTCATTGATGTATGTAAATACTTGCTTGCCGATAACCATTTAGAAACACTACTCTTACGTCACCCACACTTTGGTGGGTGCTAAACTATCGCTGTACGACGTAATAATTCTCATGTATGATCTTGTCCACGACTGTCTCAATTATATCGATGTCTCTTATATCATGACTGTGATATTGTACATACTTTTGTTTTGTATATACTGTTGACTGTGATTGTTTTATACATGCTGTTATTACCACTGATTATATACCGTGTCTTCCACCACTGTGTCCCAACCTCTGAAATTTTGTACGAATTGCCACCTCAGTCGAACAGCGTGTCCTATGAGTCACGATCCGCATGTAAATAGCTAATTACCTATGTACTAGGCTTGCCGCTCTTTGAGCGTAATAAAATGATTCAAACAAAAAAGCCCCTACATCTGATGGTGGGAGTTTAAGTCTCCGACTATAAGTTTATGGTGGGGCAGCTGTCTTATAAGTTTATTTACTTCCTGTAGCGGAAATGGTTGGTCGGGAGGTAAATATATGGAGCAGATGGACGCAAGTTTGTTCTGTATTTTCGTTTTAATACCAACTGCCTCTAGGGTTGTGGATATTGGCAGCTCCGCTTGGGGAAGGCAGTCACTGACAGCAACTGCGACCCCCCCCCTCCTGGCGCGAACCTGTCCCTCCTATAGATGGTAAAAATTTTCAGCTCTAATTGAACACTGGGATTTAGGATTATTTCCTGTAGACATATAACTGAGGGGTTGATTATAGACTTGAAAAGAGATAGGTCATTGACTTTAATTTATTTATTTATTTATTATTATTTATTTAAGTATTTATTTATTTATTTATTCTTTTGTTTATTTTTTCTATTTATTCTTTTATTTTTTATCTTTTTAGTTTTATCTATTTTTTATTTACTTCGATTTCTTCCTTTCTTGGCCTTAGTGGGAGAGGTACGTTTTGCTGGATATCGGACTTAATAGTCGTTTGCAGGAGCCGGCAATCTCCATTGGAACATTCTCTTCCATATGTGTAGGCACACGTAGTGGAAGCTGTGGAATAGTCGGGGAAGGAAGGTGCGAATGTGTGGTTTGTTTGGTAGGTGGGCAAAGATCTTTGTCCTTATCGGAGTGCTTGCTTAAAGTCTGTGTTTCAATGGTTCAGTACGTTTTCATAACTGCAGAGGTATAGGAAGTTGCTCCGGAGGGACTAGTTGGGGTAACTTGTCTTTCCATCACACGCTTCCGTGCTTCGTAGAGATATCACAAGTTGCTTTCTCGATACAAATTTCTTTTTCTATTTTGAAGGTGGGACAATCTCAGGAGGTGGATGCTTGTTAGTTGACGCATTGAAACACATTTGCGGAGCAGGCATCTGTAGGATGTTCGCCTGCACACTTACCGCACACGATCGTTTGGCTATGACAAAACTTAGCAAGGTGACCATATTTGAAACACTTATTACAGCGCAAAGGGCTGGGGACATGGTAGTACAGAGACATGGATGTACCCAACATTGACATGGTCAGGGAGGGCTGTGAAGTTGAAAGTGAGAATAATAAGGGGCGTGTTCATTCGCATGTTCTTTTCCCGGCCCAGTGAAATTGACATCTAGAATCCCTTAGTCTTTCATTTCTTTGAGGACGTCAGACTCGTCCATGGTCATCAAATTTCTGTAGTGGATTACTCCTCTGCAGGAGTTGAGTGACTTAGGGAGGGAGGCAACAACATCGAAGGTATGGTGGTAACTTGGAGATCTCCGCTTCTAAGTTTCCTAATCAGGTTGATATCATCAGTATGAGAAGACTGACATTTCTTCAGAATAAAGGGATTGAGTTCCGCTAACCGGGTTAGGTCAGTGGAGAAAAACATGCCTTGCCTTATCCGGGTCAATAATAGGGTCGTCATGGGAAGTGTTTTTAGCTTGCAGAGGTGGAGTTGAAGACTCCATTCTGCACGTCGAGGTGGGGGACAAGCTCCCTGTGACACAAGAAATGTGCTCTGAAGAGCCAACATGGACAATACGATAGGGTTCACACAGTTCCTTGGCGACTGGCGACAGCCGCGTGGAATGACACGCTGTGTGCCCAGGGGGGGCAGAGTACACTACTCTAAATTAAGACAGATTTATACTAGATTTCGCAGGGCCGGACGACCGAGGAGTCTCACGAGCCAGCAAGGACTCGTGCGGATCCCAGAGAGCTACGAAGAGACGGAAAAGTCAAGGAGAGAAAGAACTGGGAAATACCCAGAAGCTGGTGCCAGTGTTAACTGCCAAAATGAAAGCCATCCAACGTAACGTTGGATTATAAGAACTAGTCAACTCTAGAGAGTAGTCCTAGCAAATATGACTGTCTTCGTGCAAGTACCGACTGTCTGCTGCTAATTGCTGCTGACGTCTGGTGTGTGACGATGGTGATGATGATGACTGAGTTTTGGAAATTCCTTGCTTATATAGTAGATCCAGGCTGACGTCTTGGTCAGTGATTGGCCGAGGACAGTTGTTTATGCCGAACTGCCAAATTATCGCTTTGCTGCGGAGCGATCCAAGTGGGGGAGGGGGAGAAGGATGACTGCTTGTTCCTTCGAACAAATGGCGAAGGAGGAAAGTGGTATTTGGAAGGTAGTCATTCAGGTGAATGGGTATCTTAACACACATATGAGGTATCGTGACACCTGGCTAGGGGTAGTATCGTGACAATATATATGTATGCTTATATATATATATATATATATATATATATATATATATATATATATATATTGTGTGTGTGTGTGTGTGTGTGTGTGTGTGTGTGTGTGTGTGTGTGTGTGTGTGTGTGTGTGTGTGTGTGTGTGTGTGTGTGTGTGTGTGTTTGTATGTATATATATTTTTTTTTCACAAAAACATAATCAAGATAACATCAGTATATGAAATTATAAAGCAAATCTAGTGGTCAACGTTGCAGAGGATTATTAGAAAACTATAAAAAAAATTACATGAAGAACTGCCTTGTACTGGCCAGGGGGTCGAACCTAGGCTATCCAATTCTGAGTCAGAGGTAGTGTCCACTGCTCCACCCAACCGTCTTGTTTATTACTGTTCCAAATGAATGTGAGTCCGTTTGTTAAGTGCAATGTAAAATTAACTGGTGTAAAGGAGCATATTAAACAGATTATTTTTTTTAAATCACAGATATTCCTAAGAAATATTCGGTATTATAGTCATATGAAGGGAATTTTTAGAATATCTTGAGGATATTTTTTAAGTAACTTTACATGCTTTTTAAATGTTAACCTGGTTTGAAATCGCCTGTTATATTACTGAGAGTTCGTATCACTTCATTAGGTAGATCTAATTGTTTGTCGTAGTACTTGTGTACCTTATATGTCGTATTTTGTGTACGATCAAGAAAATTTACTAGAGGGAAACCTGTCACTCTTAAAGAAATGAAACTTTCTTGATTAACTCTTCTTTCATCATTTACAATTTATACATATATATCATTCCTGCTGTTCTCAAGTGACTATCTAACTGAGAGAGATGGCTTGCCATTACAAGGAGTTCTCTTACATCTCAAAAGTTTATTACGGTTCTTATGTATAAATCTAAAATCGCCATCGTCCTCACCATTCTGAACCTGCAAGAGGAATTACAACCAAAAAACACTTAAACGGGAACATTGGGTTATATATACAAAAGTTTTTTTATGAATTAGAATTTGATTTCGTGGATAACGTATTTTTTCCCGTTGTGAAAGCACACTAAGATATGATTCGAGTCAAAACATTCAGATAAGCTGGAAAGTACCATTTACCCTAAGAATCTTTGTAAATACTACCCCCAGGGTCTTCAACTCTCTCCAGAATAAACCTCCTGAAGACTTCTGGGAAAAGAGAACATTATTATTACAAAAGCAGATAAGTCGCACGCCTTTGTCGTCGTAGATCAAAGGGACTTTCTCAAGAAGATCAGCACCATCGAGGATGATGAGAATATGTTCGAACTCGTCTTTTCCATCTTCCAATAGCCCCTCGACAAGGTCCTTCCCCCCCCCCTCACACCCACCCCAACCCCCGCACCCATCCCTTCCCAGACCATTCGGATCCTCTCCCAGTCCTTCTCGTACTGTCCCCTCTCCATCCTATTCTTTGGCTTCCGTGTGGTCAGACTCCTTTCTATTTCGTTCGCTTCTTCTTTGATCATTCCTTTAGTATGTCGTTTTTCATAATGATACGCGTTGTAGCCTCAGCCTACTTATTCTTGCTGAACTAGTTACCCGTGTTTGCTTAGTTGTCTCTGTATTTTCTTTTTTGTGTGTCTTCTCTTTTGTGAAGGCTTTCATCATGAACTTGGCCACGTTTTCTTCAAATAATCCGATTTTTAAACATTTAGATTTTTGTTTCTTGATAAGTAGTCTGTCGGTGCTTCTCGCTTCAGATGAGGCCTTTTATTGACAGTGATCTTATCAAGTTAGAAATTCATTGCTTACTATTTTTTACAACAGATTAAACCCAAACACTTTATGTAATGAATAACTATTTGCAACTTAGAGTTTCATCTTTTTGATATGTATCATGCGTCTCTGTTACACCCTTCTCCTCTTCTTTATTTTATTTTATTTTATTTTATTTTGTTCATCTTTCCCGTAATAATCTTGCATTCTCTTCTATCTATTTTGCTTTTATAAACTTAGGCCATATCTTTTTTTTTTGGCTGTTGTTTTTTTCTTCTTCTTCTTCTTCTTCTTCTTCTTCTTCTTCTTCTTCTTCTTCTTCTTCTTCTTCTTTTTTATCCTTCAAAACATTTTTCCTCCTCCCTCGCTTTTCAAAAAGTCTGAAACCATTACCTCTTGAAGGACCATCGTTATTACAAAAGTTTGCTATACCTTTCTTCCCCAAGACTAATGTTTTCTTCCCCTGTTTGTTTCGTCCTGAAGATTCTTGAAAATAAGATCCCTCCACATCTCCTTTACATCCTCTTTTTTTTTTCGGAAACTTCTGTTGTGTTATCTTTACTATCCCTTCCTTGCACTTCACGCCAGAACTGGTTTTAATAGCTCCTGAAGGCTTGGAATAAAAAAAAGTCCTCCCCATCAATCCTCTGATCAGCAATTTTCTTTTCTCTCGGTCTCTTTTCTCTCCCAGTTTTTCATATTATCTTACATCCTCTCTCTCCTTAACTAGGTTCCGTACAAATTAAGGATCGACTTTATAAAAAAGATAAACGCTTGAGCTTGAGGGTGTTTCTGAACTGTCGATGTTTACTTTGCTTCTTCATTTTAAAACATTTATTCAGAAATCGTCCTTCTTCTCAAGAAGACTGACCACCTACCATAGGGACAAAATTCTGTTTTGTGTACAAACAAATTAACACAAGTTCAAAATAGATGCTATGCATTCAAATGTCAGGCGGTTAGGTCAAGTGATATTTTTCTCTTTATTTTGGCTGCCGCCAGGCTATTCTGGTCACCTCCATGGCACAGCATCTGCACGGTCGTGCCTATACCTTATATCGAATAAAACATGGACTTTTTTTTATTGACGGCTTCCATGCTACCTTATGCATGCATGTTTGTATGCGTATTTACTTACTTACTTCTGCTGTCAGGTAGGCTTTCAGCCTGTCAGTCGGGCCAGCACACTTCTCCAGATTGTCCTCTCAAAGCTTCCTTCCTCTCTCAAATCCTCTAATTTTCCTAATCCATTTGCCTCTAGGATTTGTATGCGTATATGCATGTATATTCTGGTTACCTTCGTGACACATCATCTGCACGGTCTTGCCTATACCTTACGAGTATGTCGAATAAAGCATGGACTTTTTTTTTTTACAGCTTTCATGCTACTTTATTCATTTCCGTAATACCACTGCAGAGAGCCCTTTTTATAATGTACATATCTGAATCCTTTTGCAAAGCTTCGGTGTGTAAGAACCGGGAGATAATGCAGTAAGGAATCATGAGAAGCTGTGGGAGGAGGGTATAACATTAAGTAACGGGGAGAACAACACAAATCTATAACAGCACCTGAAGAAATTACCTCAACAAGAACCCGTAATGTCCTATAACAAGCACACTGTCTTTAATGGTCGGTGGCAAGAGGCTTATACGAGCAGTAACCTTTTAGAAGAATATATGGAAGCGGGGTTCTCTGAAGAAATGAAGGAGCTGGAAATTATTTCATACAAATGACTCAAGCGTGAGTAATGATTAATGGAAGAAAGAAGGGGTGGCGGATTGAGAAGGCTTTTATAAAGAGGACAGATGTTGGGGAACAAGATCTATATCAAAGGACATCACTAGAAAAGATCGTCTGAAATGGGGAGACGTGACACATCGGTAGAAATGCGTGCGAGGGAGCCGAGGAGGAAATAAAAGAAAGGAGAGAAGTGGGAGGGATATTTCACACAGAACATATCAAGCGATGGAGAGAACGGTTGGGTCCCTTTCCCTGATCGTCAGTAAAACTATTTGTAGGTTTTTTTTTTTTTTTTTTTTTTTGACACATTTCTCCTGTCTCCTCTGTTCTTCTTTTTATTATTATTATTATTATTATTATTATTATTATTATTATTATTATTATTATTATTATTATTATTATTATTATTATTATTATTATTATTATTATTATTATTATTATTATTATTATTATTATTATTATTATTATTATTATTATTATTATTATTATTATTATTATTATTATTATTATTATTATTATTATTATTATTGTTATTATTATTATTATTAATGTTATCATCATCATCATCATTATCATCATCATCATCATCATCATCATCATCATCATCATCATCATCATCATCATCATCATCATCATCATCATCATTATCATTATTATTATCATTATTATCATTATTATCATTATTATCATTATTATCATCATTATCATTATCATTATCATTATCATTATTATCATTATCATTATCATAATCATTATCAATATCATTATTATTATTATTATTATTATTATCATTGTTTTCTTTTCTTCCTTTCGGCACGACAGCCTGTTCAAACCGCGGTCATGGATGTGAAATATGAACAAAAGATAAATATGAACCTTTATAGAAATAGTGAACTGTGGTTGTTCCCGACAATTCAGAAAATTTAACGACATCCCTACAGACCAAAGCCATGCAGCATTCTTGTATGATTGAAAACTAATTTTAAATTGAGTAAGGATTCTAATCAATTCTACTATCCGTCCCTAGCGTGACCCTCTTTCAATCACACGATTGTGGCGCAAGATTTTCCACAAGGACAGAAGCGCCGGTGAAACGAAATATATGACAACTATATTCTTTCAATCTTTCTTTTACCCCTTTTGTGTCTTCATCACTTCGGTGCAAAATACAATTAAAAATACTTTGGTTTATTGTAAAAAATCGTATGACAAAAACAAGACGATTTCTTTTAGTTTAGAGCTTAGATCGATTTCATTTTTATCACAAGTTAGACAACTAGACTATTTCAAACCGTCGCGATTAAACATTTAAAAATAATCACGAGATATTATATATCGATTTTCCTCTAGCTAGCTGCAAGCGATTTCGTTTAACTTAGTTTAAAGAACCTTTCATTGGTGAAGAAGTGAACGAAACTTAACGAAACCTAGCGAAACGGAATATCTTAGACCAAAGTCGAGGTAAGAGAAACGGACTAAAAGAGGGAGACGGGAATAACCTTTGACAAATTATGAGTAAATCACGGAATGGAAACGCCGCTGATATTATGGACAAACTTGTAAGGTAATGAATTACTTTAGACCGACGATGATATGCAAATATGTTGTAAAAACAAAACAAAAAACGGAATTGGAAAGGCGAAGTGAGAAAGGCGAAAAATTAGAAGAACAAGAAAACAGAAAATAATAAAAATGAAGAATTTTGTTTGGCATAAGGAAAAATATGAAGAAAAGTGGACAACCATCTGTTTAAAAACTAAGGCAGGAATAAATTACGAAAAACAAGAATAAAGTTAAGAGACGAGATGTGGAGAAGGAAATTAAAATGAACAAAGGAAAAGAAAGTTTTATCTATTGATGGTATTGATATATGTACGTATTTACGTATGTATTTATGTATGTATGTATGTTTGTATACATATATTCATGTATGTGTTTGCGAACGCGCACAAAGTGTGTGTGTGTGTGTGTGTGTGTGTGTGTGTGTGTGTGTGTGTGTGTGTGTGTGTGTGTGTGTGTGTGTGTGTGTGTGTGTGTGTGTGTGGTCTTTGAATCACATGTTGGACTCGTGATCGACAGCTATTTCCTTACCGTAAGAGAGCTCAGAGATCGCATATGACCGATCTGTGAGTAATGGTGTAACCTTACACACACACATAACTCTCCGCCCACGAAAGTTGGAGTAACAACCCGCAGTGCAGCGATACTGAAAATATTTCAGCCCTGGGCGGGATTCAAACCCGGACCTCCGTAGTGGCAGCCGGGAACTCTATCAACTGCGCCACGAGTTGTGTATATTTGTGTGTGTGCATGTGTGTACATGTGTGTGTGCGTATGAATGCGTGTGTTTGTGCGCGTCTGCGTGTGACTGTGCATGTGCATGTGTGCTTACGCGTGTGTGCATACGCGTGTGTGTATGTGTGTATGCATGTGGGTGTATGTGTGTGTGTGTATGTGTGTGTGTGTGTGTGTGTGTGTGT
>NC_134781.1:61134805-61137305 GCF_046742065.1 Oratosquilla oratoria | reverse complement strand
AGATAAATAGCCTGTTACGGAATACACAAAATACATCGAATACACGGGATACATGATACAAACAAATAAAAGCATATAATGGGTTAAGAAATGTATTGTCGAATGACTTCGGTTAAACTTCCATTATTTTTTCTTTACCAGATGGTACTCATCTTTTATTTATATTGCGTGTCGTCTGATTATTTTATTCACCTCCATAGCACTTCCATTGTTCAGTACATCACTACACGGCCACCCTTGTTTAGCTCCATCAGTACACCTACATGCAACTGAAGCTGGTACAACAGCACACGTTATCGTATTAGTTGCTGGTGGTATCTATCAACTGTAAGCGCGTTTATATCTTTATATCATTATCAACTTCTTCAGAACGATGTCCAACCCCACATCTCAGCTGAATAAGATCGCCTGACGTTAACCAGAACAAAATCTGAAAAGTACGCCGCCATAGCAAAGGGGTTACAGTAAGACAAATGTACAAGTCAGCCGGATGTACATATTAATCTGTTACCAGAGTCTTGAATATGTTTATGTTGATTACATACGAATGAAGTACTCCACGTTCAGCAGTGTCGTGTTCCCGTGGTCGGAAGAGTACGTCCGACAAAGTAGATTTTCGTCTTGCTGTTCCGACAGTTTCTTCACAGTTAGCAGGCCTGAATACGGTAAACAGTTGGCAGGCCTGGATGCGGTAAACAGATGGTAGGCCTGGCTGCGGTAAACAGTTGGTAGGCCTGGCTGCGGTAAACAGTTGGCAGCCCTGGCTGCGGTAAACAGTTGACAGGCCAAGATACGGTAAACAGTTGGTAGGCCTGGCTGCGGTAAACAGTTGGTAGGCCTGGCTGCGGTAAACAGTTGGCAGGCCTGGCTGCGGTTAAACAGTTGACAGGCCAAGGTACGGTAAACTGTTGGCAGGCATGGATGCTGCAAACAGTTAGCAGGCCTGGATTTGGTAAACAGTTGACAAGCTTGGATACGACAAACAGTTGACATACCTGAAGGTGGTACACAGTTGGCAGGCCTGAATGCGGTAAAGCTTCGTATGTTATTTGACCCTCTGTTAAAAAGCGTAAATATAGTTTCATTGGCTCCATACTAGCCATCTTTCAGAAACTAGATGTCATGCTTTATCAAGTTTTGTTATCCCTACAGTAGGTAGGCCTGAGATTAATGCAGCCTTGTGTGTGACCCTGTCTAGAATAAAAGGCATAGATAATTTTTCTCTAAATCCAAAGTTACCATCTGTCAGAATGTGTGTCTAGCAAGAGTGTTGTTCATTTTTGCTATCCCAACGTTGGCAGGCCCGAGTTGAGGAAAGTCATGTCGTGTTCAAATTTTTGTCAAACAAACAATATAAATAAAGTTTCACTTGACCCAGGCTTACCAACTGACATAATGTAAAATTTACAGTGTTCTATGTCCTGTTTGGCGCTCATAGGCACTTAAGGAAAGTTATGACGAGATTTTCATTGTGAGTGTACCCACTCCAACCAACCCGACCCCACCAAGCCTCCCCGATGGGTTCCTCCTCATTTCCCCCTCATTTCCTCAAAACAATTCCCAGACTCGTCCCCTATTTTCCCTCTTTTCAGGGGCGGCTCCAGCCCTGACGAGGAGGGGAAGAGAGGAGGCCGGAGGGAGTAGGGGACATACTTAAACCCTTAGGTACAATGGCATCTTCTCAGTTGAACAAAATAGTGCGGTCTTACTGTGTTAATTAATGGAAATGGTCGTAGTGGTTGTGGCTGTAGTAGATGTGGTTGTAGTGTTTGTGGCTGTAATAGTTGCGGTTGTAGTGTTTGTGGCTGTAGTAGTTGTGGTTGTAATTGTAGTTGTAGTAGTTGTGGTTTTAGTGGTTGTGGTTGTAGTGTTCATGGTTGTAGTTGTGGTGGTTATAGTATTCGTGGTGGTTGTATTTGTTTTGGTAGTAATTGTGGATGTAGTTGATGTGGTTGTAGTGGTTGTGGTTTTGGTTGTGGTTGTTGTAATAGTAGTGGGAATGGGAGAAAGATTTGGAAAAGGGTTAGGGAACGGGAAAGGAGGTTAGAAAAGGGGAAATGGGTTTTGAGAAAGGGTAGGAGATTAGGGAAGAAGAAAAAGGGATTAGGGAAGGGAATAGAGATAAGAAATGGGCAGGTTATTAAAAATGGGAAAGGGGTAGTAGATGCAGTAGTAGTAGTAGTAGTAGTAGTAGTAGTAGTAGTAGTAGTAGTAGTAGTAGTAGTAGTAGTAGTAGTAGTAGTAGTAGTAGTAGTAGTAGTAGTAGTAGTAGTAGTAGTAGTAGGAGGTGGTGGTAGTGGTAGTGGTAGTGGTAGTGGTAATGGTACTAGTGGTAGTAGTAGTAGTAATAGTAGTAGTAGTAGTAATAGTAGTAGTAGAAGTAGTAATAGTAGTAGTAGAAATATTAGTAGTGGTAATAACAGCAGCTGTAGCAGCAGCAGTAATAATAGCAATAGCAGCAGTAGCAATAGTAGCAGCAGTAGCAGTTGGAGTAGTAATA
>NC_134781.1:61124805-61127305 GCF_046742065.1 Oratosquilla oratoria | reverse complement strand
GTGTGTGTGTGTGTGTGTGTGTGTGTGTGTGTGTGTGTGTGTGTGTGTGTGTGTGTGTGTGTGTGTGTGTGTGTGTGTGTGTGTGAAGAGGTATACCTTGTGTATAAATGTTTACATGTATATGTATGTGTACATGCATACATACATGTATGAGTATGTGTACGTATGCGTGTACATGTATGTATATATGTGCGTATAATTAAGATAAATGTAAGTGTATGTATACGTATGTGTGTATCTGTAGATTTGTGTGTATGTATGTACACGCATACAAGTTTTTAGGACACCGTAGGTAATGAAGACCTGGTAAGGCGAACCTCGAACAAAACCGTCGGACAAAATATGTATGAGCTTCTGTCGAACTCAAGAAAAAGTTCGTAGGCAATGAATACAAAACCACGTCTCCCTTTTTTCAATATTTTTGCTTTTCTTCAATTATTCGTTTATCCGTGTATTTGTTTATTTACTGTATATTTACTTGGTAATTCACTTATGTTTATTATTTTCTTTGTTGATGTACTCATTGCTTAACTTGTTCATTTATCTATTAATACATATATCATTATTTATATATTTATTTATTATTTATATGTTGTTTTTATTCATTTGTTTAATTATTTACTTGTTTATTCATTTCTGTACTGATTCATTCAATTATCTATTCATCTATTTATATATCATTTATTTAGTGATTGATTTATATATTTTTTATTCATTTATCTATTCATTTATTTATTCATCTATTCATTTACTCATTTATTCATATATTTGTTTATGTGTTTACTTATTTACTTATTTCTTTATGCATTAATTTATTTATTTATTTATTTATTTGTTTATTTATTTATTTATTTATTTGTTTATGTGTTTATTCATTCACATGTTTATCTTTTATTTATTCATCTATTTATATATTCATCTATTTATTTATTCATTTTTATCTATTCATTCATCTATATGTATTTATCTATTTACCAGTATTTACACATCTATTTATATTCATTTCCGTTTGTTTTACCTTAATTTGTACTTCTAAGACACGTATTTGAACGGACCCAAGTACTGGCTCCAAGGCCTACTACCATTATTAATGGTCACTTACCCTGGCTGTCTAATTGCGTGTGGCTAAGGGCACAATTAAGCTATTTTTTTCTGTTAGTAAAATGAAAATTTCGCACGGGTGAAAGTTTTGTTGTTTTGGTGAAAGTGGGTTTGGTGACGGTATAATAAAGCTTTATGAGTGTTGGTGAAAGTTTTGTGGTGTTAATCAAAGAGGTGAGAATTTGTTGGTGAGAAGAAGAATGAGGTTTGTGGTGTTGGAGAAAGAGATATTTTACGCTATTGACGAGAGCATTGTGATATTGATGCGAGTCCCGCGGTGGTGGTGAAAGTTTTGTGGTGTTAAGAACGAGGGATCAAGGCGGAAAAGATAGTGGTGGTGGTGGTGGTGGTAAAGGAGGTGGAGGTGGAGGTGGAGGTGGAGGCTAGAAGGGCGAGAACGAGGGTTATGATCGTGCCATATCCTTCATCACCTGTCCCTTGGCAGGGTCTCCCCCCCCCTCCTCCTTTCCCCCTCCCCCCTCCCCCTCTCCCCTCCTTCTCTTGGCCACATCGAGCTTATTCCTACTCCCCTCCTCCCTCCTCCCCTCCTCCCCTCCTCCCCTCCTCCCCTCCTCCCCTCTTCCCCTCCTCCCCTCCTCCCCTCCTCCCCCCTCCTCCATCCTACCTATACCCCTCTCCCCCTCCCTCCCACTCTTCCCACCACCTTCACCTCACCCTCATATTTTGGTGTCTTCCCCCACCACCTCCTTTTACTCTGAAAGAGTTCTCTCCTTCCCATTCTCCAAACTCCCTTTTCGGTCTGTCTGTGTTCGACACTCTGCCGACCTGTTTATAATCCTAATTCTTTCTGTATTCCTGACCGTCTCTCTCTTTCTCTCTCTCTCTCTCTTTCTCTTTCTCTCTCTCTCTTATATATATATATATATATCTTTCTCTCTCTCTTTCTCTCTCTCTCTCTCTCTCTCTCTCTCTCTCTCTCTCTCTCTCTCTCTCTCTCTCTCTCTCTCTCTCTCTCTCTCTCTCTCTCTCTCTCTCTCTCTCTCTCTCTCTCTCTTGATTTACGCCAGAAATATATTTTGTAAAGTTTATCACAGGTTGTAATTATTGAATAAAATTCTTAATTCAGTGATTTGGAGAACAAAAGAAACAAAACAAAAGAAAACAAAACCGATGACGATATAGAGAAAACAAGATACTTGGAGGAGACGAATTCATTTCAGACTAAAACAATACATAATTAAAGTCTCCCGATCTCAACTGAAACAAAACTTGTTATGCATATAACCGGGTTAAAGAGGCTTAGCTTCAATTTGTATTAAAAAAAAAAAGAACTAACAAAATAGCTCACTTTAATGATATTGCTCTGACTATTAATGAACCGTTTTTGTTCATCCCAAAACTCAAGTTCAAACACTTATTTAAACAAAATTGTTTGTTG
>NC_134781.1:61114805-61117305 GCF_046742065.1 Oratosquilla oratoria | reverse complement strand
GGCGATGATGATATTGATAATCGTCACCATTACGTTTGATAATATAATTATTATAATGATGGTGATGTAGCAACGACGTCAGTGTTCACGATGATAATATGACAACAAAAAGGAGATGGAGGAAGAGGAGGAGTAGGAGGAGGAAGAGGAGGAGAGGAAGAGAGAGAGAGGAGGAGGAGGAGGAGGAGGAGATGGAGAAAGAAGCTGGGAGAAGAAAGAGGCTGAAAGGAGAAAGAGATAAAAGAGGAGGACGAGAGAGAGAGGATAAGGAGGAAGAAGAGGAATATGATAATGGTTACAGTTGTAATTATAGTAATAATTCTGATCATCGCAACAACGATAATGAGAATGACAGTTGAGAGGAATCCTCTCTACTTTTAGCTTCATCCCACCCCCTCCCCCTCCTTTTCCCCCTCTCCCTCCCCTTCCCCCTCCCTCCCCTCTCCCTCTCTCCCCCTTCACCTCCATCACCTTTAAGCTCTAATGCCCCCCCTACATTTCCCCCCACCCCACCTTTCGGCCCCTACCAGTTCCCTTCTCGCCCCCACAGTCCTTCTCCCCAGCTCTTCCTCTTTGCGTACACCCTCCCCATCCCCCTTACCCCCCCCATCTCCCTCTTCCTTTCTTCCAGGTCTCCTCACTCCTCCCCTTCTCATACTCCCAACATCTCCTCAGTCTTCATACTCTCACTCCTCATACTTCCTTCACCCATCTCGAATCCCACTATGCTCGTTTCTCTCTCCTTCCTCTTCTTTCGGCACTCCCGATGCTGTCTCAGTCCCCTTAGGTGGTTTTATGCCCAATGCCACGGCGGACATTTTTCTTTGATCGAGAGAAATCTCCCCCAGAGACTGAGGCCTCAGAAACTACCTCGATCTGTCTTTATTGTACAGCAATCTCTTAAGATTTGTCTTAGGTGAGTTGTGTCGTTTTATTTCACTACAAATAATCCTGATTTCAAAACAACTAAAACCTTAACTCATATGTAATGAAGGCTGGTTAAGCCAAGATTAACTTAATCTAACTCAGCCTAATTCAGCCGAAGTCAGTCTAACCCACCTTAACCCTTAACAGGTAAAGGTCTTTTTGACAAACGATTCAGGTAAAGCGGGGTCTGACAGACCCCAAACACAAAAAATAAAAATAAAATACTTCTACTGCATTAATTGACATAGAAATCAAAACATATGTACTTCAACTTATATTCTTCCATTTACATGCTTAAAAGTGACTATAATTGTTAGACATATATTTTAATGAAAATTACAAATAAAAATATGAAAAATAAGATATTGTTGACTTCAGAGGGTGCTTGACTGAAAGCATGAAACATGAAGCGGTTGGTCATCATCATTTTGTAGAGACCAATGTCCCAACTATCTTTAAGGAAAAGCAGAGCTACAACAAATGAATAATAAATGTGTTTCATAAACCATGAAATCTGAAGAAAAAAAACGAGGTGATTATTTTGACTGACCAATTTTACGCAAAAATTATGGACTGGTTATAATGAAATTTTCAGGGAAGGTTGATACAAGGTCCAGCAAACAATCTATAAGTTTTTAATGGTATCTAAGTTTATTATTTATAAGTTTTTATGGCTCTAAGCACTCCTACCCTGACTCAGCAAAACCCCATCCTTCGTTGACGGAAGTTTGTGGTCTCAGAGGGTTTTGAGTTTTCTTGAGAGGACATGAGTCGAGCAATTCATACATAATGCTAGTGATAATGAATTGGATATACTGAAAG
Organism: Oratosquilla oratoria; assembly: GCF_046742065.1. NCBI lineage: Eukaryota > Metazoa > Arthropoda > Malacostraca > Stomatopoda > Squillidae > Oratosquilla > Oratosquilla oratoria. The sequence goes on along the minus strand of NC_134781.1, from coordinate 61,115,556 downwards.
TGGAATTTGTGATACTGAAGAATCTAATTGCAGTCATCGCAGATAGGGGTTGAATGGTCCTGACACACTGGTCTTTTGCAGTGTAGGCAGTAGTTCTTGGTCTTCCTGTCAGACTTCCGGTCACACAAGGCACATCGCTTTCTCATAGAAGAGGTATCCGCTTGCTGATGGGGCATTTTCAAGCCAAAAACCGTTCTGATGGTCATCAAAGTACTTTTGTGCATCCCCTTGAAGTTCATCCTCTCCTCTGCCCATGGCCGTATCATCTCTTCTGCCAGCTCAATCAGATACTTCCAGCGTGATGAAAGTTCCGCCTGTCCATCACGTTTCCTCATTTCATTGCAGGTGATATGGGAGTTGACACCGGCGGCGTTGACCAGTCCGTACATTATGCACAAAGGCGACCGTTTGGTTTTTCGGCTGCACGTATATCGGGCACACATTTGATCAATCGCGTCAACCCCTCCTTTTGTGTTGTTATAATACAAGATGATTTCTGGCTTCCCACAGTCATCCATAACAGGTTGTTGGTGCATTGAGGAGATCAACTGCACAAATTTTTTCTTCTTCTTGTCAGGTAAATGTGACACAAGTGCCATGGTTGTGTCAAAGAGGAAAGCCGTGCACCCTTTTCTGATGACCGTCTTGTCTGTCATCAGAGCTGGTACTTGTGGCTTCTTGTCCCTCAGTGTGCCTACATATGTGAGCCCACAATTTTTCAAAAGATCTTGTACAAGGGGGATAGATGAGA
>NC_134781.1:61102305-61107305 GCF_046742065.1 Oratosquilla oratoria | reverse complement strand
GTGTGTGTGTGTGTGTGTGTGTGCGTGCGCGCGCGCGTTTACATATACACTTACCATAACAAAACTCGTTTACGTTTGATACGAATATTGATACATTTGCAAGAAAAGAGTTTATCCATATCTAGATAAAGTCACCTGACGACAACTCGAATTAAAAGGCAAAGTACTACTCGACATGGAAGTAGGTAGGGATTGTTTAACTCTTTGCAATAAAGCCGAACCTTATCTTTGTTCTCTTGGGCTTCAAACTGCCACTCCCCTCTGTCGTTCTCATGAAGCCAGGAAAGCCACCGAAAGGTTTGTTTTCTAGCGGCGGGGGGTGGGGAGGGAGTGGGGTTGGGAGGTTGGAGTGAGGGTAGGGTCAGGAGCATCAACCCCCAACCCCCAACCCCCAGGTCGTTATATCACACTTATACCAAGTCCAGTAGTAGTGTCCATTTGCAAAAGGAAAGCATTCCACTGTAATTGTTTCTCAGTGGTCCTCAGTATCTCTAGCAATTTCAACTTATCGAAAATTGATTTGGAAGTGCTTGAGGACATGGGAGCAGTATACCGAGTAGATAGGGCCGTTGAATCAGTACCTCTTCAATTCGGTGACCATGGAAACCGTATCCTTTCAACTGGGTGACGTGGTTGGCGGTTTTGTGACGTCAAAGGATTTTATTCGCATGCATGATGATTAAAAAACTAAATATATCAATTGTGTTGTCGCGGGTTTAGAAAAAATTGTGTGATTACGCGAGGAGATATGCACACGCATACATATAAATACACACATGCATATATATATATATATATATATATATATATATATATATATATATATATATATATATATATATATATATATATATATATATACCAGAGGGTCCTCTCTCCTTCCCAAAGTGGCTAGCCGGGTCACAGTATATACCCATCCTACACCCATCCCACACTCACTAAAAAAAAAATCATTGTCCCTCTCATCTTAGCTCTACGTGTATATAGGGTCATCTCTCTCCCCGCCACACTTCGTGTCAATGGTAATGCAGAATGACAGTATCTCCAGAGCAGGCACGGGGAGCCGAAACAGGTTTACTCCCACCGTTTTATTACATAGCGAGTCCCTTCCCCACTCATCTACTCAAGAAACATATAGAGCAGACAAGAAAAAATCCCTTCTAGCCGCGTCATTTCCTCATCTATTTACAGCCACTCTCCATTCACACCTTCTTTTCTAACCCTTTCCTTTCCTTTCTCGCCAGACATTCATTTTGTAGTGTTCTGTAGCCAACACGTGTAGTTACCCCTTTAAGACTCGTGACCGCCAAGCACAGGACAAAACTATGGTCATCCTTTAGAACGACATGCATTCGATTAATTCATATTCATATAAATATATATATTCACTCCAGCAAATTTATTTATTTTTTAAATAAAACAAAAAATATTCCTCTGTATCCTGTAACAAGGATATATATGTATTGTAAAAAGATTTTAAATTATTGTATACTAAAAACGAAGAATCAAGAATTTCGCCACCATTGTTTTATATTGTATCATCGACATTTTCAGTAACCAGATATTCACGTCGAGACTGTACAAATTCAAACCAGGCTTAATGACCACCTTTTGAGATCAGTCATAGGATTGACTTTAAATATCCTAGTTAATCTTCTGGAAGATAGACGTTAGCACTGAGCACTGAAGTGTTCATCCCAAGGGTGCGAAAGGGTAAATACACCGCGGCGAACTATGTTCTGAAAGGTACATTCCGACGAGAACACCACCAGCCGTCGGCACAGAGTACATAAGTGCTCATTCCAAATATGCCCAAGGGAATCTTATCACGACAAACTCAATGGTGTGTTCTGACTCCCCTTTGTGAAAACCTCACATACCATGTCCCTGCCACTCGTTTCAGGCTGCATTGTATATCCTTGTTACAGGATACAGAGGAATATTTTTTCATTTCATTTACAAAATAAATAAAGTTACTGGAGTGAATATATATATTTATATGAATATGAATTAATCGAACGCATGTCCTTCTAAAGGCTGACCATAGTTTTGTCCTGTGCTTGGCGGTCACGAGTCTTAAAGTGGTAACTACACGTGTTGGTTACAGAACACTACACTTCTATATCCAGTACCCTCTTCACCCTATCCATCCACTTCATTTTTGATCTTCGACTAGTTCCTCACACACACTTCTGCATTCCACCCTCTATTAACAAACCTTTCTTCGATCATTCTTTCCATATCCTAAAACATACCAGCATTCTTTGAGAGACAAAACATGCAAGTTCCCTTTCCTCTCCCAGCTCTCCGCCTCACCTCTATATTCAGTCCTCGTAGCCCCCCAACATACTTCTTAAATCCACATCTCAAACACGTTCAGGGTCCTCTTTTCTACCTCCGTCACACTCCAAGTCTATGCTACGTACAGTACTGTGGGCACAACCACACGCACGTGTAGTCTTCTCTATGAGTCCATCCCCTGATACTAGTTCTCATAACACTTTTCATTTGCCTCCAGATATGTATATATATGCTTGCCTTGCTCTTTGACTCACCTCTACTTCTAGCTCCTCCATCTCTCATTCCCTGCCACATGTGACCCTAAATAAGTTCTCCACTTCCAGCCTCTGTCCATTGAAACTCACGTATAACCTACTAGCCTTACTTTAGCTGTCTGTAAACTCATGGAGTCTATCCTGAGTAACAAAAGTGTGAAATTCATAGAGAAAAATAATATTATCTAAAATTCACAACACGGTTTCCGTAATAAGCGCTAGTGTCTGATAAACTTTCTCGACTTCTTGCATGATATTTGCGGAATGTATGAAGAAGGGAGGGCAGTTGACGTTAGATATTTTGACTTTCAAAAAGCATTCGATAAAGTCCCTCATAGGAGGTTACTAAATAAACTAGAAGCCCATGGTATAGTTGCTCATATTCACCGATGGATTTCTGAATGGCTGTCTTATCGTAAGCAACGTGTTGTTCTGAATGGAAAATGATCATATTGGCATTGTGTATCAAGTGGAATACCTCAGAGCTCAGTACTAGGTAATGACCTGGATGAAAATATGAAATGTAAATTATCCAAATTTGCATATGTTACAAAAATTGCAAATAAGATGATATCCATAACACAACAACAAGAATTATATAGTGGTTTAAACAGTGTGCAAATGGGCCAAAAATTCCCAGATGTCTTTCAATATAGACAAATGTAAAGTACTTCATATTGGTAATAGTAATGTCCAGACCCACTACACAATGAATGGTGTACAACTGGCAAGTGAAAAACAAGAGAAAGACTTTGGTGTTATGATCTCAAATTATCAAATTATTGCAAACCAATGAAACGTTGCTCGGAGGTCATTAGAACTGCAAATAAATTAATTGGATTCATAGGCAAAGTTTTTGAGTTTCGAATTGAAGGAATTATTCTTAATCTTTACAATGCCTTATTCAGACCTAACCTAGAATACTGCGTACAGTGCTCGTCTCAATATTACTAGAAGGATGTACAGAAGTTAGAAAGAGTGTACCGTAGAGTAACAAAGCTTATTCCTAGTTTGCGGAACGAACTGTACAAAGAGCGCTTAAGTGAACTAAAGTTGTTTAGTGTCTCGAAACGGAGAATGAAAATAAATCTATTTGAGATCTTTAAAACTGTCAAAGGAATTGAAAACATGGATGGGGAAAAATATTTCAGAACTGACACTTCCAACGCAACTAGGAGTAATGGATGCAAGATTATAGGAAAACGATTTCAAACAGACGTGGCAAAATACTCCTTCAAACGCGTTGTTAATATATTGAATGGTCTACCATCCAACGTCATTGATTGTTCCATTGTAAAGGTTTTTAAAAAACGTCTCGACATTTACTTAGCTACAATTCCCCGGTTAGAATTATTCACTTATAGATAGATTAAGGAGATATAAAAAAAAAAGAGAAAGAAAAGGAAGAAAATAATATTATGATAATGGTACTAGTATTAATGATAGTAATAACAGTAATAAAAATAATAACTAATAATGATAATAATAATAATAATAATAATAATAATAATAATAATAATAATAATAATAATAATAATAATAATAATAATAATAATAATAGTAACAACAACAACAACAACAACAATAATAATAATGGTAGTGATGATAACACTAATAACAGATTAAGTACTGAAACAGCCATGTAAGGACCAATAAGTCTGTTGCTGTTTGTTTGTCCATGTGACTCCATGTAACCTGTTGCCACCCTCATCCCGTATACGTCGCATCACCTTACCTTTGCTCACATATGATATACTTTCAGCTTCTTCCTCACGATGACCCTCCCAAATTCCACCACTAGCTGCTTTACACTGTCCTCCGATTCATCTACAAGCTCAGTAACATCCACAAATAACTGCCTCTCATCCAACTTCCCTCCATTCTCACTATGTATATATATATATATATATATATATATATATATATATATATATATATATATATATCTATATATATATATGGGGGGGGTTGTGTGTGTTTGTGTGTGTGTGCATGTGTGTGTGTGTGCGTGTGTGTGTGCGTGTGTGTGTATGTGCGTGTATATGTATATATATATATATATATATATATATATATGCAGAAGAAATCACTTGAACGCGTGTTACTAGTATGCAGACAAACCACTGGGAAAATGAAAGAGATGAGACCGAGCGCTTTCGTCTATTCAGACATTTTCAAGGTATAGATACATAAAAGAGACAAGTATAAATACTCAGAAGGTTAAGGTGGATCTCTCCCAGTGCCATATTGGCTCAAGTGTCCGGACATTTGGTTTACAATTTTTGTTATGATAAATTCATCCAATTTGTATAATCCCTGACTTAAATTTAAATTATTAACAAATGTATTCTTGATCAGACTGGATTCTATGATGTTTCTATTCAAATAAGAATTACTTTTGACAATTACTTTAGCTTCATTCCAATTGATACAATGGTTAAAATC
>NC_134781.1:61094805-61097305 GCF_046742065.1 Oratosquilla oratoria | reverse complement strand
GCATCGTATCGGGAATAGAGAACCGGTATTGTATAGCGGTATATATATATTGCAATGTAGTTCAGTTCGAAGCTTTAAGATTCTTGCACAGGTAGTGCAATGTAGTTCAGTTCGAAGCTTTAAGAATCATTTAGATAAATACCTAAGTAAGATGCTGTAATTATTATAATTTATCTTATATTATTTGTTTTTGTTTTATCATTTGTCTGTCTGATTTTCATTTATTATTAGTTATATGTCAATTTATTATTATTTGCTATTTACCTGTTTGTTTATTATCTAACTATACCTATGCATGTATTTATGTATTTTACTTGTTATTTACATTATTATAGTTTTTATTTATCATTTTATTATTATGATTTTTTTCGCATCCGACCTAGATATGGATCAAAAGGTCTCCTGTCGGCATGCTCCGCCTTTGTAATCCTTTGTAATCCTTTGTATTCACTCACCTAGCAATACCTCATAAATACCCTTACGGAAGTGTCCCCCCAAACACCGCCACCACTGAGGTCATTTCCAAGTCATTCTAAATGTATATATATATTTATGTGTGTGTATATATATATATATATATATATATATATATATATATATATATATATATATATATGAGTGGTAGAGTGGTGAGTTTAATCGCCAAGAATCCGTTGAAGTTTTATTACCGACGTTTCGTCCAACTAGGAATTCTTCAGTGTACACATATAAGACATTGATAACTTAAATATTCATACAGCTCACCCTGATCCTCCCTGGTCAATGTTGTTGTCATTTCGCTTTCTTCTGGCTTCTTGGAGAATTAGGCTGCTTGCTACCCTCGCTAAATTGACAAAACCGTCCCGATGATTGCCACATGGGAGTGAAGTAATGTACGCTGCCTCAATTGTCCTCCTTTCCTCATTCTGGCTTCACACATCAACATTTTTATATATATATATATATATATATATATATATATATATATATATACATATATATATATATATATATATATATATATATGTATATGTATGAATATATGAAGATAGGAGGGTGGTAAAGAAACACACAAGGCAGAGATTTATTTCTCTAACGTTTCGGCTATTTACACCTTCTTCAGAGAGACTCTGAAGTCTCTCTGAAGAAGGTGTAAATAGCCGAAACGTTAGAGAAATAAACTCATCTCTGACTTGTGTGTTTCTTTACCACCCTCCTATCTTCATCTGCCCAGATGGATAATACACATGTATATATATATATATATATATATATATATATATATATATATATATATATATATATATATATATATATGTATATATAATATATATATGTATATATATATATATATATAATATATACATAATATATATATATATATATATATGTGTGTGTGTGTGTGTGTGTGTGTGTGTGTGTGTGTGTGTGTGTGTGTGTGTGTGTGTGTGTGTGTGTGTGTGTGTGTGTGTGTGTGTGTGTGTGTGTGTGTGTGTGTGTGTGTGTGTGTGTTGATTACTGTGACAGAAAGTGTCGAATAATTTGATACCTCAACTTTACCTATTCGGGGTCCCCAGCGGCTACCAGTGCCTGCCGCCTGCCATGGCTCCTAGAGCACATAGGGCAAAGGTGACGGTTTGACCGTAGCAAAACACCTCAGGCTTTCTTCAATCAGACAATAGATATGCAGAGATACGCATCAATCATGACTATATGGCCGGTCACACATACGGCCATAAGAATGACCAGAATGTATCGTTCCTTGTGCACCAGACGAAGATTTGTGAAGCTTCAACATATTTTCTTTTCATGCTTTCTGACAGAAACCTTTGGACAACTATTTCATCATTTGTGTGCCCAGCAGTACAATCACGGACAAAAGCCTGTTCTCTTTGTGGAAGTGGGAGTTTCCTCTAACTAAACAAAATCACAATGCATAAGCGAGAACTTAAAGACTATAGATCTAAGTTGCTTTAAGCCAAATTCCCCGAATTCGGACAACGACACATATGAAATTCCACATGGGTTCAACAGATGTCACATCTTGTATACAATAAGCGTGCGGAGGCCTTGACGTGCAGAGGTGTCCGAAACACTGAATATTAGAAATTGATAAGGATTCAGACGTGAGAGAAAAAAAAATGTCCGAAAGAAAGAACTTTTGTCCGATAAAAAGAACTTTTGACCGAGAAAAAGGACTTTTGATCGAGAGAAAGGACCTCTCTCCGAGGGAAATAAAATTTGTCTAAGAAGACGAGTTTTTGTCTGAAGGAACGGACTTATGTTCGTGTAAAGATATTTTTGTCCAAAGGGGGTGTTTTTGTCCGAGTGAATGGGTGTCTCCGAGGGAATGGACGTCTTTCTAAGGGATATGACTTCTGTCCAACAAAGGGGACTTCTGCCCAAAGAAATGATATTTTGTCCGGGGGAAAGGGATTTTGTCCAAAGGGGGTGTTCTTGTCCGAGGGAATGGGTTTCTCCGAGGGAATGGACGCCTTTATGAGGGATATAACTTCTGTCA
>NC_134781.1:61077305-61082305 GCF_046742065.1 Oratosquilla oratoria | reverse complement strand
GAGAGCCTGGAAATATGGGCAGGAGGGGAGGGGGAAAGAGGGAGAGAGAGAGAGAGGAAGGGAGGGTAAAAGTTGTAATTGGTGCCACGCCATGTACGAAAAAGGCTCCAGATCAGGTCCTCTGCAAATGATGATGCAATCAACTCACCAGTGGCCCTCAGATACTTTATCAATCATTTTCAAGTTGACGTCAAATGATTTTATTTCATCAGGAAAGAAGAGGTCTAGCAGGACGAGGAGGAGGATGAGGAGGAGGAGGAGGATTTCCCCTGCATCAAAAGAGCTCTTCGTTAACCAACTCCTCTTCTTTTTTTCTCTCTCTCTCACTCTCTCTTTCTTTCTTTTTTTTTCTTTCTTTTTTGGGGGTGGGGGGCCCTTTACCGAATAAAATCGTTATATGTTGGTTAGGTTAAGATTATATCTATGTATTATGTTCCCAGTTGGAAAGTCAGTGCCTTGCATTCACTTTGCAGATTCAATGTTTGATGCCAGATTCCAATTCAGCAGACACAAACTAAATTGGTTGAGAAATATCAACGCAAATATCAAAATACATATAATTTATGTGTGTGCATTTGTGTGTACGTGTGTATGAGTGTGTGTGTGTGTGTGTGTGTGTGTGTGTGTGTGTGTGTGTGTGTGTGTGTGTGTGTGTGTGTGTGTGTGTGTGTGTGTGTGTGTGTGTGTGTGTGTGTGTGTGTGTGTGTGTGTGTGTGTGTGTGTGTATGTATGTGCGTGTTTCCATGCGTGTGGGCGATTGGACATGATCCTGCCGCCAGGCGATTCAGCAGAGCTTCTATTTAATATATATATACACATGTATATATTTCTAAACAGAAATGTAGTAGCACATTTGTAAATGACACACAGGAAACCCACAGTCGGAGAAAATAAACTTCGAATAAAGAAGAATCCTATATTTCGGCTATCAACTGAAGTCCTGAAGAGGGCTACAGTTGATAGCCGAAATATAGGATTCTTCTTTATTCGAAGTTTATTTTCTCCGGCTGTGGGTTTCCTGTGTGTCATATACACATATATATATATATATATATATATATATATATATATATATATATATATGTATATATATATGTGGGTAAAAGTAAGGTGATGAGATGTACAAGGGGTGAAAGTGGCAGTAGACTGGAAGTGAACATTAAGGGAGAGCGACTGGAGGAAGTGGATAGTTTTAGATACTTGGGTGCAAGTGTAGCAGGAAAAGGTGGAGTGAAGGTGGAGGTAGAATGTAGATTGAGAGAAGCGAGTAAATGCCTTGGTGGATTAAAGAGTGTAATGAGAAATAGACATTTGGGAATGGATGCGAAGAGGAGACTGTATGAAGGAGTGATTGTGCCAACAGCACTGTATGGGGCAGAAACGTGGAACATAAGAGAGGAAGAGAGAAGGAGTTTGAATGTGTTTGAGATGAGGTGTCTGAGAAGTATGGTGGGGGTTACTAGGCTGGATAGAGTGAGAAATGAGGAGGTGAGGAGGAGAACAGGGGTGAAAAAGGATTTGGGAGATAGGGTTGATGAAAGAATATTAGGATGGTTTGGACACATGGAAAGAATGAGTGAAGAAAGACTAGTAAAAGAGGTATGGAAGGCAGATGTGGAGGGAGTGAACATGAGGGGACGTCCTAGGATGAGGTGGATGGATGGGGTGAAGGGGGCTTTGGGGAAGAGGGGAATGTCTGTTGAGGAAGGAAGGGAGAGGACGGAAGACAGAGGTGAGTGGAGAATGGTTGTATATGGATGATGTTGTGATTGCATGAGGAGGAATGGGCAGGGGGTGGGGTGGGGTAGTATGTGTGAGTAAATTTTGACGCAGCCCGAAGGGATTTTCTCCCCGTCCTCTCCTTATATGCAAGGGGGGACGGAGAGGGGGGGTCGCCGATTAAATGAAGCGGCCTTGCTGTGGATGTGCTGTGTCTTGCGACACTGCTTCTGACCCAGGGCGGTGGGCAGGGTGCAGGGATGACCCGTCATCCAGGAGGTGCTCAGATGAGAGGGAGGGTGGGAGGGGTGTGGAGTGTATGTAGGGATGAAATGGGTGGGAGTGTTTTTATGCCTTTCCCTTTTTGGCTACCTCCCTTGTAAGGGGGAAAAAGCCTTGGTATATGTATGTATGTATGTATATATATATATATATATATATATATATATATATATATATATATATATATATGTGTGTGTGTGTGTGTGTGTGTGTGTGTGTGTGTGTGTGTGTGTGTGTGTGTGTGTGTGTGTGTGTGTGTGTGTGTGTGTGTGTGTGTGTGTGTGTGTGTATGTATGTATGTGTGTGTGTATGTATGTATGTATGTATGTATGTATGTATGTATGTATGTATGTATGTATGTATATTACAAATAATTTCCGACAGTCATAATGGGATTCGAGCCGAGGCCTCACTTGACGCCAAACCAATACCTAACTGACTGAGCTATAGGAACTTCAAAAGACTCCAACTTGGAGTTGATCTAACTCCTGTAGCATTTAGGTTAGCCGCTAACTGCCGTCCTTACCTAATTGTCACAGTCCCGCGCTCAACTCATAGACAACGTCGGAAATTATTTTAAATGATACTTGGTGCCTTTCGCAGTTTTCCCCTAATCTCGTATGTCTGCAAAATATCCCACAGTGCCTTCCTGTCTACTCTATCATAAGCCTTTTCCAAATCCACATCAGCCAAAAAAAAAATCCTTGACTTTTCCTGAAGCATTCTCACTTATCTGCCTTACCACAAAAATCTGGACCACGCAACCCCTACCTTTCCTAAACCCACATTTTTCCTCATCATTTACTATCTCTATTATTTTCCTAATCCTATCAGTTAAAACCCTCCCATAAACCTTCCCAGCTACACTCAACAATCTGTAAAGCGGAACTATACAAGCCCTCCTGTCATCCTACACTCTACACTCCTTTAGACACACATTAAACAACCTCACTAACCAATCCACTATTACTGTACCTCCCTTCTTCAGACACTCCTCATGACGCCCACCTAACCCAGATGTCTTACCTGTTTTCATAATTTTCAGAGGTACTTGCACCTCATATTTTCTTCTTTTTCCTTTATTTTCCTCTCCCATCACTAGGATACATACAATATATATATATATATATATACATATATATATATATATATATATATATATGTCTCTATGTATGTATGTATGTATATATACATATGTATATATATGTAATATGTATAATATATATATATATACATATATATATACAAATACCTGTATATATATACATATAGATCTATGTATACATAATATATATGTATTAATACATGCATGTATAACATACACGTATATTCATATGTATATGGCCGCTTGCCTGCGGCCTGCTTCGCGCCCTGCCTTTCGCTGGCGGCCAATCAATCGTCTCCGTTGCCGTGACGTCAGCGTTCTCGGCCAATCAGTCGTCTCCGTTGCCGTGACGTCACCATTCTCGGGCAATCAGTTTTCCCCGTTGCTGTGACATCACCACTCTCAGCCAGTCAGATTCTCGTGGAATGTTACCAAATCACCATCACCGGCTAGATCCTCTTGCTAAGAGCAGACATGTTATTTTTTATCTATTTATTAATATACATATATATGTATATATATATATATATATGTATATATATGTACACATATACATATACGCATATATATACACATATATATACAGAAGAAATCACTTGAACACAAGATTCTAATGTGCAGGTCTCGTTTCTGTTATTTTCCTACTGATTTTTCTGCATATATATACATACATACATATATATACACATATATAATATATATATATGTATATATATATATATATATATATACATATACATATATATATCCATGTGTATATATATATATATATATATATATATATATATATATATATATATATATATATATATATATATATGTGTGTGTGTGTGTGTGTGCTAATAAGAACACGGGTACGTGTGTTCACTTATGCAAAGTAGACCACTTGGAAAAAGAAACTAACGAAGCAGAGCGCTTTCGTATATTACATCTTCAGTGCAAAAAGTACATAGTGATAGGAATACATAGACAATATATACATGATACAAAGGAACAAGGACAGTTTGAATAAGCGTAGCGACCAATTACCCCCTGGAGAGCGGAAGGTCATTGTCAATTATCTTACGATGGTGGGGCGACATCAGGTCACAGTCGCCAAGGGTCACTGTTTCTACTAATGATATAGGGCGACATTAGGTCAATTCGCCCTATATCATTGTCTATGTATTCCTATCACAAGAAGGACAGGGGGAAATAGAAGAAAGGGTAGTGAATGGTGGGATGAGGAAACAAAGAAGGCTGTAGAAGAGAAGAAGCGAGCATTCACAGATTGGTTACAAAAGAGGACAGGGGAGTCATATGAGACGTACAAAGAAAAGAAAAGAGAAGTAAAGCAAAAGGTAAAGGAGGCAAAGAGGAGAGCAGATGTGAAATGGGGTAGGAGTATGACAGAAAATTTTGAAAGTAATAAAAAGATGTTTTGGAAAGAAATTAAGAGAGGAAGAGGAGGCGAATCAAGTAGGGAAGAAAAGGTAAAAGGTACAGATGGAGAGTTGATAATGGAAGAGATGGCAGTGAGGGGAAGATGGGCAGAATACTTTAGGGAGTTGCTGAATGTGAAGGAGGATAGGGAAGGAAAGATAGCTGCAGTGGGAAATGCGAAGAAAATGAGAGTGATGAGTGAGGAGAATGGAGGAGAAATAAGGAAGGATGAGGTGAAGGCAGCTGTAAAGATGATGAAAGCAGGTAAGGCACCTGGTCTGGATGGATGTCATGCAGAATGTCTGAAAAAGGGAGGTGCAGTGATAGTGGACTGGTTGGTGAGGTTATTTAATGTTTGCTGGAGAGAGGGTAGAGTACCGGAGGACTGGAGTAGTGCCTGTATAGTTCCTCTTTACAAGGGAAAAGGGGACAAGTGTGAATGTAGTAATTTCAGAGGGATTAGCCTGTTAAG
>NC_134781.1:61067305-61072305 GCF_046742065.1 Oratosquilla oratoria | reverse complement strand
TCTCTTATTGTATTCCACAAAATATACTTTTTTCCTGACTATCTCCAGGCGATTTTTGTTCAGTTTCGGATGTTTTCTACCCTTTAGAGGCTTGAGTCAGGTCTGAAGAGGTGAGGGTGGGGGGTGATGGTCCACCTCTGGGACGGAGCCCCTCGTTTATAAGGATCGTGACTCGCTTCACATACCTTGCCGATGCTTAATGCAGGTCGCTGTCTTTTGTTTGTGGTTCTAGGTTCTTTCCGCTTGTGTGTGTGTGTGTGTGTGTGTGTGTGTGTGTGTGTGTGTGTGTGTGTGTGTGTGTGTGTGTGTGTGTGTGTGTGTGTGTGTGTGTGTGTGTGTGTGTGTGTGTGTGTGTGTGTGTGTGTGTGTGTGTGTGTGTGTGTGTGTGTGTGTGTGTGTGTGTGTGTGTGTGCGTGTGTCTGTGTGTGTGTATGCGTACGTGCGTGTGTGTATATGCGTGTGTGTGTGTGTGTGTGTGTGTGTGTGTGTGTGTGTGTGTGTGTGTGTGTGTGTGTGTGTGTGTGTGTGTGTGTGTGTGTGTGTGTGTGTGTGTGTGTTTCTTTCTAAGTCTTCAAGTATCCTCTCTCGAGCTATATACATGTTTCCTGTACTCAGCTTACCTTCGTCTTGCATAAGATAGTCAAGGAAAAAGATGCAGGAACATGAGTATAGGTATTAGATAGTACATAACGTACCGACTTGATAAGGGATTTGAAGTCTTATCAGAAGAATAACGGCTTCTTTAGAACCACCGCATCCTACATCATCTGTCTTGCTGATGCTTATTCCAGCACGTTACGTTTTGTTTGTATATGTTTCTATGCCCATGATGATTTGGCTTTCCGTTACGATCTCCCTTTCTCAGGGCCAAGAGGATGGTTCTTGAGAACTCTTGCTCATAATGAATGCCCTTCCTTACCTCTGTACGATGTCCTAATTCGAAGCCGTGAGTTTGACCTTCCTGGTGGTTGTCAGTCGCGCACGCTACCATTGTACCATAACTGCCCCCTTGATTCTAAGTCTAAAAGTATTTATATTCAATCCAAAAAGAGCTGGATTTCAGTAAAAGAGAGCACTTAGAGACGACAAAGGCATACCTATATAGATACCAGTCATCATATGACGCACAGATTCAATACTGGATCTGAACCCCTATAAGCGGATAAGCCACTGGTTTAGAATCATCGTAACCCACTTCACATGCCCTACCGATGTTCAATACATTCATCCTGAATGTGTTTCTGAGTTTATAAGGATTCATATCTAGTCTACACATGACTGATCTTCTTGTCTCAAAAAAGTCTAAACACATCAAACTCACGAAAGTAAACAGAATAATATCGTCATAAATCCTAGACATCGAATAACAAGACAAAGGGTCTAAACCTGTATAAGCAGACTAGCTTCTGTTTTAAAGTCACCGAACCCCCACTTCACCTCCCTCCGCCGATGTTAATGGCTTCTCCCAGTGTTTGTGTGTTATGTAGCGCTGCGGAGATATCACGTCCTACCTTTGGGAACTAATGAGAAACGAGCCAGGGGACTTCAGACCTCCCTTGCTGTAATGAGGGCCTAGGTCTGGCCCCCGGGCCTTCCACAAAGAGCAAGGAAAGCCGAGGAGAGGAAATATCAAAGGTTAACCCCCTTTCCTACCAAGAGGGTTTTATATATACACACGCACACTGTTGAATGAAATCACCCGGCGACAGCAAGAATTAAATAATTAGGTAGCCTTCATATTGCAGGAGAAGTGAATTGAATATATCGACAACCAGAATGAAATCATACAAGAACCTTAGGGGTTCATCGAGATAAAGTCAGGAAGAAGAAGAAGAAAAAACAAGTATAGCAAGTTTCGGAAAGAAAAATGAAAAAATATATAACAAGCGCAAGGGGTGCAAAACTACGGCCAAAATACAACGGCATTGAGAGGAAAGAATAAGTAGCAGTCACTGCTAGCCTATAGGAATCGAACCCGGGCCCACTTAACTAGGTAGCGAGTAGAATGATCAAGTGAGTATATTCTGAACACAGTGCAATAGATATCACAACGATTACAGTAATTCACAACATGGAAAACTGTTCCGATTTGAGACCATTAGGTCCATGACAAGGTTGGATAAAGAAAGAGAGAAACCAATAGATATATTAAATAACAGTGTTTACGAACTATACCTAGATTGAATATAAGAGATGAATATGCGATGACCTGGAAAAAATATACCATGATATGATCTGAAACGCACGAAATATGTGATGTTTTGAACCACACGGAATACGAGGTAAGATGAAAATCCTATATAAGTCAATGTAAGATAGATCAAGTATGATGTAACTAGATATGAGGTGATGTGGAACAAATAAAATGTAAGATGATGTGGAGGAGATGAGATAGGAAATGATGTGCAGATGACCTCTAGAGCTTTTATTCTGGCTGACGCAAAACGATCTTGTTCATACGGAGAAGGGGGATTGGGTGGCGTCGCTTATGCAAAGAAACAAGAGCATATCGTTTGTCTTACGGTAAAGCAAATAAAATCAGAAGAGATACAGGGAACTCTCTGAATACTAAACGCCGGGCACAATGTACTCAGTGTACTGAGCACGTAATTCAATACAAAACATGTGTACAGTGCTAGAACAAATTACATGTGCATTGTGTAACATCGTGCTGTGGTAGGTGAGGTCCCGCCTCCTCGTGAGTATGAGGTACTGAGGTTCCTTTCACACGTATCGACTTTTTGCCGTGCGCCTCTCACAACACGACGTCGTGCTCTCAAATGACCATGGGTGTCTAAGGACGCTTTCACGCGCGATAGTGGTCACGACGTCGAGTCGTGTACGGCGCACGGCGAAAAGTCAATACGTATGAAACGAGTCTCAAAACGCTTCCATCCGGTCATTGGTGACTGCTAGGTGCCCTGACTTTCCCAGTACTCAAGGCAAAGAAGGTGACGTACATTCATCTGATGGATGAGATATAAATAGTTTTGATGGTATTTACATAATCTGTGATCATAAAAGGAAGCAAATCTGAAAATAATCATATTTTCTCAATCTAATTACTTGTCTATCTACATATGTTTTTATATATCAGTTCGTCTATCTTATTTTCTTAGTCTCCTCAAAATAATAAAAATGCTAAGGAGAACACATGTTACACTGTAGGTATATTCCATTTAAAAAGATGAGTACTATAGTTCAGGGTGCGGCAGTAATACCTCCTTACATTTGAAAGGTTAAATGAAAAAAATTTGAAAACTTTATTTCTTTCTTGTTTAAACAAAAGGTTACAGTTTTTATTAATTTTTATTCGGGCTCTAAATGTTGGCCTCTATACGCTGTTGTAGACGATTTGTGAAGGAGGTATTTCTTCGCACCCTGTATTTGTGGAAGTCGGAAAGCCCCTCCCCAACTGCATCACGTGATTGGCTGATGGATGGTAGTGTGTGTGTGTGTGTGTGTGTGTGTGTGTGTGTGTGCGTGTGTGTGTGTGTGTGTGTGTGTGTGTGTGTGTGTGTGTGTGTGTGTGTGTGTGTGTGTGTGTGTGTGTGTGTGTGTGTGTGCGTGTGCGTGTGTGTGTGCGTGTGCGTGTGGGTGTGCGTGTGCGTGTGCGTGTGCGTGTGGGGGGAGAGGGCAAGGTGGCGATGGAGAGCATACGATAAGAGGAGCGTAGCTGAAACCAAAGCTATCACCTTTATACTATGCCCTTAGACTGTTGAGGCAGTTGACAGTAACTGCTGGGAATCGGAGAGTAGTGATAGACTCGAACCCGTAACTTGGAAAATGCGAGACCCGCACGCTTTCGATGACGTCACCGTAGAGAGCACCGAGGAGATTAATAAAATAGTTTGACGGCAGTCACAACCAAAGGAAAAGTGCCATTCAGTACGAAAGGAGTAAAGCAAGATATGAAACTGAGCAGAGTGCTGAAAGGAAGATGTTGAATTTTGAAAACATTTCACGCTGTACATAGCAAAACTGTCAGAACCCAGAACAATCTTTGTCCCTGTAATACATCGTTACCAGACACTTATCAGAGGGCAAAAGAGTTACTCTACTTACTTGAATGAAAACTAAGATCAAACCCGCACCAAACATAAAAGAAAAAATATAAAACGATGATACAAATAAACTCAATGAAATCTGAGCATTATAGATGAGATCCACAGCTACAAACAGGGGAGAAAATCTATATCGAGCTAAAGTAAAACGCATTAGACACTGCGCTGGCCAATCCTCTTCGCCCCACGCGTTTGATTATTGGCTGCAAGACTTATGGGGGCGGAGCCTACCTGTCTCTTCATCGTAATCTAACCACATTGAGAAAAAAAAAATAATAAGTCAGTCAGAACTCTGCATCCCCCTTTCCCCCCTCTCCCCTCTCTCCGCCTCCCCCAATTGACGCCGATTAAAGAACCCCTTTGAACGGTTATTGTTATTTATGGAAAGTAAATTCAACGTCCCTCAGTCTCTATATTTAACAGTTCCCTTATGATTCTTGTTTTAACAAAAGTATTTTGATGCAATGCAAAAATATATGTGTATTTGTCATGGGTCAGGCTCGGTTATTTGTAGTGACACTTTACTGAGTTTAATCTGGATGACGCTAAACGAGTTTAGTCAGTTAAAAAGTGTCCTAGCTAACCTCCCTCGTTGCCGAGAAGGGGTGGCACGGATATGAATAGAATAGCCTGGCGACAGTCAGAGGAAAATAAAAGCAACTTCCAGTGATAAAGGGATTAATGCAAATGAGCTTTCACCCTATCATTTGACTTGGTTTAGCTAAGTCTGAGATCACTTTTTTCACTACTGAGAGGGGTGCTACGGAGAATAGCATAACCTGGCGTGAGCTAGAACAAAAGTAAAGAAATTCCATCCAGTACGAAATGGATTAGATTAACTCTGACCATCCACATCAATGGTCCATGTCAAATCTCTTGAGAAAATCAAAACACACAACATAGACCATATGCGATGTCCGAAGGAAAGAATTGGAT
>NC_134781.1:61047305-61049805 GCF_046742065.1 Oratosquilla oratoria | reverse complement strand
TTTATCCGACCATTACTTTATCCGACCATTACTTTATCCGACCTTTACTTTATCCGAACCTTACTTTATCCGACCATTCCTTTATCCGACCTTTACTTTATACGACCTTTACTTTATCTGGTATTTACTTCATCCGACCTTTACTTTATCCGACCTTTACCACTTTTGGTTCTCGCCAGGCAATTTCATTCACCGGAGGGAAACGTCCTCAGTGGCAGCTTAGGAAAAAGGATCATATTCAAGATTTTTTTTTTTTTTTATCTATTTACGTATCTATTTTTTTATTTATTCCTTTATTTATTTTGCTTATTTATTTACTTGCTTATTTCTCTGTTTATCTTTATCCGATCTCACTCCATTATATTCTATTCTATTTTGTTTTATTTTATTTTATCTTTATTTCATACTATTTTATTTCATTTCATATTATTCTGTTTTACTTTTTGATTATACATTTTTCTAATTTTGAATGAAATTGCTCGGCACCAGCCAGAAATAAATCATCACAAGCAATAAACCCCATTCCTGGCTCAACCTGCGGTGGCGTTTATAAAAATTATAGTAATAATGGTAATTATGACAATAATGAAATAATGATAATAATAAGAAGAACAACAACGATAGTAATAACAATGGTAATAATAACAATAATAATAATAACAATAATAATAACAAAGATAATATCAATAACAATAATGATAAAAATTATGCCGACGACGACAATGATTTGACTTATATCGCTTATCCCTAGTTGGAAAAATAAGACGAAACATTATGAAATATTGGTCAAGATACGTAGTATTCCTCTTGCCCCTTTTCTTGTCTCCTAATTATTTCATCACTCCAATTCTTTTCATACGGTGACGTGATCTACAGATTTAATTGTAGCTGTCGTAAGGTGATTTTATTTAGGTCAGGGGACGTCATTGCAGCAACTTCATTTATGTAATTCTGTTAAGACGTTTCCTAAGTAAAATGGCTTCAACAACATCTATGAGTTTAACGTATATTCGTATTACAATATTACAGGTTAGCTCCGTAACTTGTCACTGTATCATTTCTCATTATTATTATATATTAATAAGGCTTATGGTGCCGCATGGAAACATCGTATATCAAATTAATATGATTAGCTAAAGATTTATGCAGTTTGGCAGCAGGAACAGAGTGCATGATTTACTCAGGTTCATAATTTGATTTTCATTTTTTTATTAATTTTCCTTCGTTCCCCACATAAAATGAAATATTTCCGGGTTTGCTAATAACTGTACATAAGTTCACTTTTACCAGCACAAATTACTTTTCGTCAACTGGGGTTGAATTCCATCGACCTTTTCCTGTGTCTTTATTATAGCAATTCTAGATCCTGTTGAATATCTAATCACTTTGGGTAACCATTGGATAATCCATGCTGCATTGCACTATCAAAAGTATCATCATGATGTTTAGTAGAATAGACAACAGTCCATGATTAAGGTCATTTATGTATAATGCAATCAGAATTGGTCCAAAAGCGAGGCCCTGAGGGACTCCGCGCGTAATACGGAGGGTGTCCATCTACGTAGAATAATGTTCAGTTTATGATTTGATTAATCAGCTGATGAACCAGCTTATCAGGCTTCCTCTGACATTGGTGGTCCAAGCTTATTAGTCTTTCGTGTGCAAGGGAATCAAATAACTTTTTTGAACTGCAGATATATCAAAGCTACCATTAGTTCTCATTATTGGGAATTTCTCAAATTAGGAAATTTCGAATATTCGAAACAAAAATAAATAAGTTATGTTAAAATGTGCTTTTGGTACCCATAGTTTTCTGTATATTGGAAGGTTTTATTCCGAAAATTGGAATTTATAGATTTCAAAAACATCATAGACTTTTCATTGACTTAAGTGTATACTCTTTTTGGTACACTAACTTGAGATGACTGTCATAATGTTGGTTGATTATGTTAGAGTTTACGTAGTCTAAACATACTAGTATATATATGTATTAACTGTCTTGCGTATGAGACTTGCTTTCACAATGATGCTCAACAGCGTCTCATAACAACGCCTCTTTTGTCCAAGTTTAGCTTTATGACACTATTGCTCTCTACTTCCTGATATTAATATTCATGGCTAAAGAAAGACTATTCGTTTTTTGTTTTTTTCAAATACACCTGGAGTCAAGATTTCTTTCTTTCTTTCCTTTACCTCTTCAACACTGTGACGTAATTTATATACTTGCATATAGGAAGTTAGAGAATATTTTATTGAGTTGAATAACAAATTCCCAAATGAAGATTGTGCCATCAAGAGAGATATCAGTTGAGCGCTCTCTTGATGGCACAATCTTTTAAGTCACTAACACTTGCCACGTGCTAGTGCAGGTTGAAGTCCTTAGCTGTACCACGTTTCAATTTCTGCATGTTGGCCTCCTTGAGTCATTCAATGTTAATGGCTTAGAAGTGTACTGTGGTTGATAATTATATATATGTATATATAAATGTATATATAAATG
>NC_134781.1:61034805-61037305 GCF_046742065.1 Oratosquilla oratoria | reverse complement strand
TATATTTGTATATATATATATATATATAATATAGATAGATAGATATAGATACATTTATATACATATACATATACATATACATATACTGGTACGTTGTGACAAGTTGATGAAGATGGAAAAAGAGGTCACGGGTCTAGTTCAAAGTGTCTGAGTTCATTCCTGACCGATTTCGCTCTATGCTTCTTCAGAAGAAGCATAGAGCCAAACCGGTCAGGAATAGACTCAGAAACTTGGAACTAGACCCGTGACTTCTTTTTCCACCTTCAACATATACATATACATATACATATACATATACATATGTATATATATATGTATATATAAATATATATATGTGCATGTATACATATATATATATATTTATATACATATATACATATATGTGCATGTATATATATATATATATATACATATGTGCATGTATGTATATATATATATATATATATATATATATATATATATGCAAAAATATCACAAAACCACGTGATCTAATAAATTGCTGAATAACCACAAAGGAACCCGGAAAAAGAAACTAAAATTCCCAAGCGCTTTCGTGATATTTTCGAATATTCCCCTGAAGATGAAACAGAATGGCAAAAGCCGACAAGACTGTGAGAATCAACACCGTGTGAGATCGAAACCTTTACTGGTACGACGTTTCGCTTGTTACAGATTTTTCAAGTACTTGAAAAAGTACTTGAAAAGGCTGTAATAAGCGAAACGTCGTACCAATAAAGGTTTCGATCTCACACGGTGTTGATTCTCACATTCCCCTGAAGATGTGAAATATCAAGAAAGCGCTTGGACATTATAGTTTCTTTTCCGGTTTTCTTTGTGGTTACTCAGCAATATATATATATATATATATATATATATATATATATATATATATGTATTCACTTGGTCTTTGGATCACGTGTTGGACTCGTGATCGACAGCTATTTCCCTCCTGGAAGAGAGCTCAGAGCTCGTAGGTCCGATCTATGGGTAATGCTATGACCTTGCACACACACACACCCCCAACTCCCCGCCCACGAGAGTTGGAGTAACACCCCTCAGCGCTGCGATACTGATATTATTTCAGCCCCGGGCGAGAGTCGAACCCGGACCTCCGTAGTGGCAGGCCAGAGCTCTAACCACAGCGCATGTGTGTGTGTGTGTGTGTGTGTGTGTGTGTGTGTGTGTGTGTGTGTGTGTGTGTGTGTGTGTGTGTGTGTGTGTGTGTGTGTGTGTGTGTGTGTGTGTGTGAGTATGTGTGTGTGTGTGTGTGTGTGTGTGTGTGTGTGTGTGTGTGTGTGTGTGTGTGTGTGTGTGTGTGTGTGTATGTGAATGAGTGTGTGTGTGTGTGTGTGTGTGTGTGTGTGTGTGTGTGTGTGTGTGTGTGTGTGTGTGTGTGTGTGTGTGTGTGTGTGTGTGTGTCTTTTGTGTGTGTGTGTATGTATTTATATATATGTATATATACAGTATATACATATACATGTATATACCGTATATATACGTATATATATATATATATATATATATATATATACATATATACATATATATATATATATATATATCAAGGACTACTATTACACAGGACGTGCGCACCCAGATCCCTGGGTCCGCTAGCGGAGGCCATTGCTTTCTTTGTAACCTAACATTTTATATTGGACAAATATATCAAAACTAGAAACCTAACATTGTATATAGGACAAATATATCAACTATTGACTTATTCAATGCCGTATAAGTTAATATAAACTTTTATAGTGAAATAAGAAACTATTTTTAAGGCACTGATATGCTTTGAAATGCCAATTTTAGCCGGACTTAACAGGTATTATTGTATGAGGTTAGTGGACACCAGGGTTGGCGATTTTTTTCTTTTCTTTTTAAAACTATAAAAAATCTATTTTTTTTATTTAAATCAGATTTACTTGATTTCAATATATATATTTTTTTATAGATTTTAAATATTGTGGGATTGCTATCTGATATGCGATCTGATTGCTAAAGGACATTTTTAGCATATCAATATAAGGAGCAGTGTTATATAGACTTGCCACAAGTATACGAGGAACGGTATAAGCCGTATGTGAGGACGGTATGCTCAGGTTCACTCGATTCCTCCAAGAGTTTTCTCATCTTGGTGACATTTGCTGTATTGTCTGTCACAACACTTTCAATGTGACAACCAAAATCTTGTTCAGCCTTCTTGATCGAATTTTGTACATGCTGTAGAAGATATTCAGCAGTGTGAGATTTCTTTGGTGTGTCTATTGTGTCAATTAAGTAAATATGACCAGTGGATGGTGTTTATCTCGTCAATGTTGTTAGAGTAACACATATTATGGGCTCATTATGGATGTTAGACCACCCATCAATTCAGGTCATCTACACACTTTTTATATTCCTTTTCATACACAAGATCCAAGTACTTATCAGCAATATCTTTTCTGGATGGAGGAATATAACCTGGCCTCAGGTTCTGAACCATCTTGAGAAACTGAGGATG
>NC_134781.1:61024805-61027305 GCF_046742065.1 Oratosquilla oratoria | reverse complement strand
AAAGGTGTATAGACAAACTCAAAGTTAATAAAACACCAGGGCCTGACGGTTGGGATCCAAGAATCTTAAAGGAAATGAAAAATGAGATTGTTGTTCCATTAGAAATTATTTTCAAGAAATCCATCATATCCGGAGATGTCCCAAGAGAATGGAAGCTAGCTAACGTTACTCCCATATTCAAAAAAGGTGACAAAAAGAAACCAAATAACTATAGGCCTATAAGTTTGACTTCAATCGTAGGAAAAATAATGGAAACTATCATCAGAGATGCTATCGAACATCATTTAGAAAGTAACCGTTTGATAAATGATAGCCAGCATGGTTTCAGACGGAAACGTTCTTGCGTGACTAACTTACTCGAATTCTACAACACAGTTATCTCGAATTATGACAAAAGAAACAATATAGATTTAATATATCTAGACTTTGCAAAAGCTTTTGATACCGTCCCACACGAAAGACTACTTACTAAATTAGCTTTGCATGGAATAAGTGGTAGCCTATTAGGTTGGACTAGTAATTGGTTGAATGGTCGAAAACAGGGAGTTGTTTTAAATGGAAAAACTTCTGGATGGAAAAGTGTTGCAAGTGGAGTTCCTCGGGGTTCCGTTCTTGGGCCACTTCTATTCATAGTATATATAAATGATATAGACCATGGACTAAAATCTACTGTTTCCAAATTTGCTGATGATACAAAACTGTGCGGAGTGGCAAATGATCACTCAAACCAATTAGATATTCAAGTAGATTTAGATAAATTACAGCAAGGGTCTGAAAAGTGGCTAATGAAATTTAACACAAGTAAATGCACGGTAATGCACATAGGTAAAAATAACAGTAAGTAAGATTACACGTTATTTGGTAATTCGTTATCAAAAGTGGATAGTGAAAAAGATCTCGGCGTAATTATCAGTAACGACCTCAACTCATCCAAGCAGTGTATTTCAGCCTCTGAGAAAGCAAATAAGATTCTAGGACTGATTGCGCGATCTTTTGATTTCAAAAGTCCATCACTCATTAACAAGCTATATAAATCGTTAGTTCGTCCACATTTGGAATATGCTGTTTCTGTATGGTCACCGAATCTCATTAAAGACATTGACAGACTGGAAAAAGTACAACGGCGAGCCACAAAACTGATTCCAAATATCAAAAATAAATCATACGAAAATCGACTAAAACACATGAATCTGTTTTCCCTAAAAAAGCGTAGACTCAGAGGTGACTTGATACAGGTCTTTAAGATTTTAAAGGGAATTGACAACATCAAAAGTGACCAAATTTTCACATTGAATGAGAATCAGACAAGAAGCAATGGTCTCAAACTGTCCGGAAATAGATTCAATTTGGAAGTAGGTAGAAACAACTTTGCCAACCGTGTAGTAAATGAATGGAATAAACTTCCTGCACAGGTAGTGCAATGTAGTTCAGTTCGAAGCTTTAAGAATCAGTTAGATAAATACCTAAGTAAGATGCTGTAATGATTATAATTTATCTTATATTATTTGTTTTTGTTTTGTTATCATTTGTCTGTCTGATTTTCATTTATTATTAGTTATATGTCAATTTATTATTATTTACTATTTATCTGTTTGTTTATTATTTAACTATACCTATGCATTTATTTATGTATTTTATTTGTTATTTACATTATTATAGTTTTTATTTATTGTTTTATTATTAATATGATTTTTTTTTCGCATCCGACCTAGATATGGATCAAAAGGTCTCCTGTCGGCATGCTCCGCCTTTGTAATCCTTTGTAATTTAAAAAGTTGAAAATATAAAGAAGTTTAATCATTGTCAAAATGCTGTCGTATTCACTTCTATCATTTTAACCTGCGACGCATCTTCAGCTTTTAGATATCACTGGATAGGATAGCACACTTAAGGTCTACAATCTACTCTCTACATAGTATCATACCTAATGATTATATATATATATATATATATATATATATATATATATATATATATATATATGTGTGTGTGTGTGTGTGTGTGTGTGTGTGTGTGTGTGTGTGTGTGTGTGTGTGTGTGTGTGTGTGTGTGTGTGTGTGTGTCTGTGTGTGTGTGTGTATTCACCTCGGATCTGCTGCAGTCTCTGTCGAGACAGCCAGACACCACCCTACGGCAGTGAGCTCAGAGCTCATTATTTACCGATCTCTGGGTAGGTCTGAGACCACTCACACACACACCGGGACAGCAAGGTCACAACTCCTTGACTAACGTCCCGTACCTACTCACTGCTAGGTGAACAGGGGTTACACGTGAAAGGAGACAAACCCAACTTATCTCCGCCCGGCCGGGGAATCGAACCCCGGTTCTCTGGCTTGTGAGGCCAGTGCTTCACCAATCCGCCACCGAGCCGTGTGTGTGTGTGTGTGTGTGTGTGTGTGTGTGTGTGTGTGTGTGTGTGTGTGTGTGTGTGTGTGTGTGTGTGTGTGTGTGTGTTTGTATGTGTGTGTGTGTACATGTATATACATATATATATATATAT
>NC_134781.1:61012305-61019805 GCF_046742065.1 Oratosquilla oratoria | reverse complement strand
AGAGGGAGATAGAGATAGAAAGAGAGAGAGAGAGAGAGAGAGAGAGAGAGAGAGAGAGAGAGAGAGAGAGAGAGAGAGAGTTACAAGGAATCTCAGTACCTCAAAAGATTTTACAAGCCATACCGAAGAGGTACCGTTAAAAGGTGACCGGGAATTCGTACTTACACTTATGTGTGCAGCACCTTCTCTTTTGAACTTTTCAACTGAGGAACTGTTTACTACGTCCTTTTGGCAGTCTGCAACAAGTGTTGCAAATTTTATAGGTCAAAAAGTCACAAGGGTAACAAGGGGATTGAGCTTCCACCCATGATTGCAAGCGGCATTCACGTTCAAGCCGAAGAGATGTCGATAGTCAATGTTATCAAATCCTTGAAATATTTTGAATTTTTTTATTAGATGTCCTCGTAATCTCATGGTTTCTAGAGAAAAGAGCCCTAAGGCCTTGAGACGGCTCTGGTAGCCTATGTGTCTAATGGCGAGAATAAATTTCGTTGCTCGTACCTGAACTCATTATAGCCTCTGCACGTCCATCCTCAAGTTCGGCGACCAGAACTGGACGGCGTATTCCAGATGGGAATGAACTAGAGACTTGTAAAGTGTCAAAATTATTTCATGGTTCAGGCAATGAAACTGTCTTCTGATATAACCTAAAAGCTTTTGTGCCTCATTTCTACTTGAATACACTGCTTTGAGAACTTGAGGTCGGTGTTAATCAAGACACCCAAATATTTTTCTAATTCTGTATTTGCTATGTCACGACCCAGAAGTGAGTAGTCTGCCCTCTGATATGCATGCTTGATATGCATTTATCCAGATTAAATGGCATCAGCCACTTCTCAGACCACTTTCCCACTTTCTCTAAGTCTGACCTACTTTCATTGTCCCCTGTTCTATCTATCCAGTTTACATGACAGTTGAAATCCTCTAAGATAACCGCTGCATGATCGCTTATTAAGTCAGTAATTTCTGTATACAACTGATCATCCTCGTCGAAACGCTGATGTGGTAGTCTGTAAACTATAATAAATCTGTACCATTCTTCTCTTAGCTGAAGGTCCATGCTAAGTAGCTCTTTCCCTGTGTTTAATGAACTCTCGGTAGGATACAAGATTTCTCTGATGTACATTACTACCCCTTCCCCCTCCCGATTCATCCTTCCTTTATGAAACAGCGTATACCCTGGAATTTCAAATTCACAATAAAGTCGCGTCCACTTGCGTGGAAAAAGTACCCACAAACGGCGAAAGTAAACGTGTGAGCCATTTGTGGGTACTTTTTCCAATTCACATATCAAGCATTCGGAGGATTTCATCAATAAAATCAAGCACCACAATATACCTGCTAATAGTAAATTACTATGCCTCGACATAGTCTCTCTTTTCACTAACGTCAATACAGATGAAGTATTAAATTTCTTGGAAACCAAACTACATCCATACCATGAACAATTTCCCTTGCCTATTCCTAAAATCTTAAAATTAATCAAACTATGTATCACAACTAATGTTTTTTCCTTCAAAGATAATTTTTTCAGGCAAAAGTTTGGATGTAGTATGGGCTCTAATCTCTCCCCAGTACTATCTAATCTTTATATGGAATATTTCGAAACCGTGTTGCTACCGGACATAAAACCACCCGACATGATCTGGTTTAGATACGTTGATGATATTTTTACGTTTTGGGACGATAGTTGGGGACCATTTAATGACTTTCACTTCAAACTTAATAATTTGTCACCTAGTATAAAATTTAAAGTTGAATGGGAAGAGGACAACAGCATTCCCTTTCTGGATATATTAGTGATCAAAAGTCATGGACATTTGGATTTCACAGTATATAGAAAGCCCACGCATACTGGTAGCTATTTACATTTTTTTAGTTACCATCCAGAAAGGGTTAAACTAAGTGTTGCTTCGGGCCTCTATTCAAGAGCATTAAGAATTTGTAGCGTTCAATTTTTAAATATAGAATTTTAAAAAATAAACTTACAACTGAGCAAATTAGGTTATCCAAATTGGTTGTTGACAAAAGCTCTTTGCAAGGCAAATATCAGCCACTATAAGAACTCTTCCCAAACAAAGAACCAGCACCATTGGGACAATACTTGTATAAAGATCCCATACAACCATTTATTGGACGAAGCTTCTAAAATGTTACCACAAAATAAAATTAAATTGGTCTTCAACTATCCTAATAACATTTTTCATAAAGTAGTAAACATACATCATAAACCCAAATCAGATAATAACCTTGTAAAGATTGTAATGAGGTCTACTGGGGTCAAACTGGTAGGGACCTCAATACCAGAGTAAAAGAGCACAAAAACTCTGTCAGGTATGCACAAAACAACTCCGCGGTCTTCCTCCATACATCAACAAAGGATCACCGCATAGAATGGAACAAACCAGAAATAATTTATAAATGCAATTGTAGCTTTAGGAGAAAGATAGTCGAATCTTTCCTCATTAAACACTTGCCAAATTTCAATACATCAAAAGGGCAATGGTCACCTGATTGTATAACAACTTATGCTGTGAATAAATTATTACCATTCCCGAATCCGCCCCACCTCGGACATGTGACTCGAGCCACCTCCCCTTGTTCCCACTTTGTACCTCTCTGTATATATTCTTGTACATCTTACCTTGTACCTATCAGCTGAAGAGGACCACAGTAGTGGTCGAAATATACAGTTCGTCTGTTTCTTTTGCTTTGTTTCTCTGACAGTGGGTAATTTAATATATATATATATGTGTGTGTGTGTGTGTGTGTGTGTGTGTGTGTGTGTGTGTGTGTGTGTGTGTGTGTGTGTAAATATATATATATATATATATATATATACATGTATATACATATATATATGTATACATGTATATACATATATATATACATATATATATATATACATGTATATACATATATACATATATATATATATATATATGTATGTATATATACATATATATACAAGGCATATGAGGGTCTGGGAGTTTTCCGACCAGCACCCTAAGGTTTGGGTCTTTAATGTGCGTGGATGTGGTACAGATGAGAGTAAAAGGGAAGAGATAGGTAGTATGTTTGTGAGAAGAAAGATGGATGTGTTAGCTTTGAGTGAAACTAAGTTGAAAGGGAAGGGTGAGTGTAAGTTTGGGAGTGTAAGTGGGAGGTTATCAGGAGTGAAGAGAGGGCGAGGGAGGGAAGGGGTGGCTATTCTAGTAAGTGAAGAGATAGGTAAACGGGTAGTGGAGTGGAAGGAGGTTTCCTCAAGGATAATGTGGATGAAGGCGAAACTGAGAAAGGAGATGTAAAGAAAAGCAAAAGGTAAAGGACGCAAAGAGGAAAGCAGATGTGAAGTGGGGTAAGAGTATGACAGAAAATTTTGAAAGTAATGAAAAGATGTTTTGAAAAGAAATTAAGAGAGGAAGAGGAGGCAAATCAAGTAGAGAAGAAAAGATAAAAGGTGCAGATGGAGAAATGATAATGGAAGAGAAGGCAATAAGGGGAAGATGGGCAGAGTATTTTAGGGAGTTGTTAAATGTGAAGGAGGATAGGAAGGGAAAGATAGTTGCCGTGGGAAATGTTAAGAAAATGAGAGTGATGAGTGAGGAAAATGGAGGAGAAATAAGGAAGGATGAAGTGAAGGCAGTTGTTAAGATGATGAAAGCAGGTAAGGCACCTGGTCTGGATGGATGCCATGCAGAATGTCTAGAAAAAGGAGGTACAGTGATGGTGGACTGGCTGGTGAGGTTATTTAATGTTTGCTGGAGAGAGGGTAGAGTGCCAGAGGACTGGAGGAGTGCCTGTATAGTTCCACTCTTCAAGGGAAAAGGGGACAAGTGTGAATGTAGTAATTTCAGAGGGATTAGCTTGTTAAGTGTAGTTGGGAAGGCTTATGGGGGGATCTTGATTGAGAGGATTAGGAGAGGAACAGAGGGAGTAATTGGTGAGGAACAGTGTGGATTTAGGACAGGTAGAGGTTGTGTAGATCAGATCTTTGTGGTAAGACAAATATGTGAGAAAGCTTTAGGAAAGGGGAAGGGTGTTTTTTGGCTTTTATGGATCTGGAACAGGCTTACGATAGGGTAGACAGAAAGGCACTGTGGGAGGTTATGCAGATATATGGGATAAGAGGAAAGCTTCTAGGAGCTGTCAAGAGTTTTTATGAGAGTAGTAGAGCTTGTGTCAGAATTAGAAATGGAGAGAGTGAGTGGTTCGAGGTAAAGGTGGGACTTCGTCAAGGATGCGTTATGTCGCCCTGGCTGTTCAACTTATACATGGATGGGGTAGTGCGAGAGGTAAATGCAAGGGTAGTGGGTCAGGGATTGGAGATGGTTAAAGAAAATGGAGAAAAGTGGAAGGTGAGCCAGCTGTTGTTTGCGGACGACACTGTGCTTGTGGCAGGATCGGAGAAGGGATTGAGGAAGCTGGTGACAGAGTTTGGGAGAGTATGTGATAGAAGAAAGATAAAGATAAATGTGGGTAAAAGTAAGGTGATGAGATGTACAAGGGGTGAAAGTGGCAGTAGACTGGAAGTGAGCATTATGGGAGAGCGACTGGAGGAAGTGGATAGTTTTAGATACTTGGGTGCAAATGTGGCAGGAAAAGGTGGAGTGAAGATGGAGGTAGAATGTAGATTGAGAGAAGCGAGTAAATGCCTTGGTGAATTGAAGAGTGTAATGAGGAATAGACATTTGGGAATGGATGCTAAGAGGAGACTGTATGAAGGAGTGATTGTGCCAACAGCACTGTATGGGGCAGAAACATGGAACATAAGAGAGGAAGAGAGAAGGAGTTTGAATGTGTTTGAGATGAAGTGTCTGGGAAGTATGATTGGGGTTACTAGGTTAGATAGAGTGAGAAATGAGGAGGTGAGGAGAAGAACGGGGGTGGAAAGGGAGTTGGGAGATAGGGTTGATGAAAGAGTATTAGGATGGTTTGGACACATGGAAAGAATGAGTGAAGAAAGACTAGTAAAAGAGGTATGGAAGGCAGATGTGGAGGGAGTGAACATGAGGGGACGTCCTAGGATGAGGTGAATGGATGGGGTGAAGGGGGCTTTGGGGAAAAGGGGAATGTCTGTTGAGGAAAGACGGAAGAGGACAGAAGACAGGGGTGAATGGAGAATGGTTGTATATGGATGATGTTGTGATGCATGAGGTGGAATGGGCGGGGGGATGGGGGTGAGGTAGTATATGTGAGCAAAATTTGACGCAGCCCGAAGGGATTTCTCCCCGTCTTCTCCTTTTATATATGGGGGGACGGAGAGGGGGGGGTCGCCGATTTAATGAAGCGGCCTTGCTGTGGATGTGCTGTGTCTTGCGACACTGCTTCTGACCCAGGGCAGTGGACAAGGTGCAGGGATGACCCGTCATCCAGGAGGTGCTAAGATATGAGGGAGGGTGGAGGGGTGTGGAGTGTATTCAGGGATGGAATGGGTGGGAATGATTTTATGCCTTTTCCTTTTTGGCTACCTCCCTTGTAAGGGGGAAAAAGCCTTGGTATATGTATGTATGTATGTATATACATATACAGTATATACATATACTGTATACATATATATATATATATACATATATATGTATGTATATATACATATACGTATATATATACATATATATATATATTTATATATATGTATATATATATATATATGTGTGTGTGTGTGTGTATGTATACACACACACACACACACACACACACATATATATATATATATATATATATATATATATATATATATGTATATATACATATACGTATACACACACACATATATATATATATACATATATATAATATATACATATATATAGGTATACATATACGTATATATATATATATATATATATATATATATATATATATATATATATATATATATATATATATACTGTGTGTGTGTGTGTGTGTGTGTGTGTGTGTGTGTGTGTGTGTGTGTGTGTGTGTGTGTGTGTGTGTGTGTGTGTGTGTGTGTGTGTGTGTGTGTGTGTGTGTGTGTGTGTGTGTGCGCTCATGTATGGTGCTTTTGGATTGGTTTACAGCATGAGGCTCTGAGTTGTATTTGAAGCCGTCCTACGAGTATATGTCTGGAGAACCGGGGCAGGTGGCAGTTACGGTCCTACGATCCATCTTCTTAGTCTTTACCAAACCATAAATGTTGTTCCACTCAGTGTCCTTGTTGTTGTTGCTGTTGTTGTTTTTTCTTTTTCTTTTTTTTTTTTGCGTGGTGGTTTTCGTGATCCTTGAACCCCGAAAAGTCTTACTTTCATATGGATTATAAATTTGACTTTATGAATAAAATTCTCGTCCTCATGAAACCACTGGAATGAAACACTCTAATGACCAAATAATTGTTAGACACGAAAGCAATATATCATGTCATTAGTAAAATCATGATATGTGATTATCATTCTTTTTTTGTTTTTCTTTTTGAAAAAAAAAATGTGTGGCAGGGAATAGGAAAAGATGCTACCCCCCCCCATCACCACCACATACGAAGTAAATGAGAAATAGTTTGTCCCCAAATCCCACCCCCACTCCCTCCCACATGCGCTCCTGATATGAGCCCCTGGCTTAATCCGATGTAAAGAGATTTAAGAAAGATAACTTAACCCTTCTCAGTACTCACCTCCATGACTGCGTCTTCTTGATGCAGTACTGACCCCCTGGGGTAGAAGAGTTGGATTTTCTGACTAAACAATTATTCAATGTCGTAATGCCTCCTTCCTCCCCACCCCTACCCATCTGACTTGTAAAGAGTAAGATAAGAACATAAGACTGGAGCAGACTACAAGAGACCATAAGGCCTACACTAGGCAGTCTCATGTCCATTACCAAATATCATACTCATCCATAAAGTTATCTAAGCTTCTCTTAAGCACTCACTACATGGTTAATAAATCTATTTCATTCTTTAACCACTCTATTAGTAAACTAGTTCTTGCCTATTTCATTCTTCAGTCTAGATTTGTCCAATATGAACCCATTACTACGAGTCCTGCCCTGCTGTCTTAATATGATGACCTTGTCTGTATCACCCTTGTTAAAGCCCTTGATCTGTTTGAAATCGTCTCGCAATAGACAGAATAGTCACCAAAGGGGCCTTTGGTTCACGAAGGGCGTCCTTCAACGGTTATGGCCGCAGCTGAGAGCCTCCTGGCGTACAATTCTTACCTTTAGCCAGAATGAAATGCTTAAAGGATATTACCACTACGAAGGGTCTTAAATGCATGTCAGTCAACCAATTAATCAAGGACAAGTTTCCATGCAGACTCCTGACCCATCTCAACTATAGAGTTCTAAGTTGATCACTTGGGTGTCGAACCCAGGCTTCATTGGCTACGAAGCGATATCAAAGACCAAGCACGTCATCCTATCACATACACACGGAATATTTGGATAGGTCTTATTTTTCGTTTCTGAAAAGAAATAAAAAAAATTGAGACTGGAGAATATGTAAACATTTCTAATGGTATGTTGATGATTTCGTTTCATGTTGGG
>NC_134781.1:60999805-61007305 GCF_046742065.1 Oratosquilla oratoria | reverse complement strand
CTTGAAAGATAGTTGATGTTAAGGTGGGCAATTAATGATGTATTTAATTTTGGAGGATGAAGGTTATGTCTCAGTGAATGAGGATATGTCTATCTGACTCTCGCTAAGGTTATATTGGTCGGAAGGAAGTGGAGAAGTTTCACTAGATATGCGGAAGGGAGTTCTTATTGGAAATGGGCCATTTTAACCTCCACTGATAGATACATGACGTCCTGCATCTTCAGGGGCGAGAGCTAGAGTGCATGTTTAGTTGCGTCGACGCAGAGTCATGGGATGAGACTTGCGCTTGGGTGAGTTATGTGTGAGTGCGGTAGGTGGGTTGTTGGTGGGAGGTGGGATTGGGTCGAGGTTGAGTTTGACCTTTCTCAGCTTCTCTCCATGTATGGTTACGGTTGTGTGATCGGAAGGATCTGTTAGTAGAAAAACATTGTTAGGGAGTGAGCTTGTGACTGTGAAGGGACCTAAGAACTTGGGTCTGAGTTTGTTAGTCCTGGTTGAGTCTTTGACCATGACAGTGTCACCAAGCGCTATGTCAAGTGGAGTTGACCGTTTGTGTTGTTTTGTCTTTGTCTTTTCTTGGGCTTCTTTGAGGTTTTCCCTGACTTGTTTGTAAATGGTTTGCATACCTCTTTTGATGCAATGTGTGAGGTTGTCTAGGTTGTATAAGGGGGGGGGTTGGTTGAAGATTTGGTAGGGTAGGCGCATTGGCTGGCCAAAAATGATCTCATGTGGGGACATCTTTGTTGCGGAATTGACTGTGCTGTTGATACTGGCTTGTACCTGTGGTAGCCAATCTTCCCAACTGTCCATGAGATCGCTGACCAAGGGTCTGAGCACCTCTAGGACTTTGCGATTTGTTCGCTCAGTCAGACCATTTCCCTGTGGGTGGTAGGCAGTGGCAAATGTTTGGTCAATGTTGTAGAGGTGTGCTATTTCGCGCATTACCTCATTTTTTAATTCTGATCCATTGTCAGATAACATTGTGTGTGGTATGTTGTATCTACAAAAGATATTGTTAACTAGGGCTTTGGCTACAGTCTCTGCTGTTTTGTCTTGGAGTGGTATTAGGATTGTGTATTTAGAGAAATATTCTACTGCTGTGAGTATATAATTGGAACCTTGATGGCTGGTTGGCATTTTGAGTAGATCAATGCCAAGTGTTTCCCATGGCTCAGCAGGGAGTGGGATATTGTTGATATGGAGTTGTTTTGGGTCAGGGCCTCTGAATTGGTTGCAAGTGACACAAGATCCTATGTGTGTGGTTATGTCTTTTGTCATATGTTGCCAATAGTATGAGTGCCTAGCAGTGTTTAGTGTCTTATCTCTGCCTGAGTGGCCTCCCATTGCACTGTCGTGCAATATGTGTAGGACCTTGGGGACTAAGTCTCTGGGAATTATGTTACATCTCTGGTATTAGTGGTTCTCCTTATAATTCCGTCGACCAATTTGAGTTCCTCTATAGGGACAGGTGGTCGGGACTGTAAGGGGGTTTGTGAAAGGAGATGTTGTTTTATTGGGGACCATATAGGGTCTCTGTCAGTTTCATCTCTAAGTTCTTGCATAGGTATGCATGTGGTTTGGGTTATAGGGGTGATGTGAGTTTGTCTGCTCAAGCAGTCTGCCACTATATTAGCTTTCCCAGCTAAGTATACGATCTTGGGATCGTAATCAAGGAGAGTTGCTTTCCATCTAGCAACTCTCCCATGTAAGTCTTTTGAGTTAAAGAGATAGACTAGGGGTTGGTGATCAGTGAATATGGTTATCTTGTAACCTAGGATAAGAAACTTAAAATGTTTCAGACCCCATATGAGGGCTAGGCCTTCTTTGTGTGTAGTGGAATAGTTACTTTCAGGCTTATTAAGTACTCTACTTGCGTAGGCTATGGGGCGCTCTTTGCCATTTTCATCTTTCTGTTGTAGGACTGCGCCTATTCCTTTAGAGGAGGCGTCTGTGTAAAGAAAGAATTCTTTCTTCATGTCAGGGAAGGCTAGTACAGGGGCTGTGGTCAGAGAGTGTTTCAGTGTGTCGAAACTTTGTTGTTCTGTTTCTGACCCTTGAAATGGTTCGCCTTTCCTTGTGAATTTGGTTAGGGGGGAAGCTATGTGTGCAAAATTTTGGATGAAATGTCTATAGTATGATGCTAGCCCTACGAAACTTCTCGTTTCATTTGCGTTTCTGGGGATTGGGAAGGTGTTTATGGCATCTATTTTGTCTGTGTTGGTGTGGATGCCTTTTGCATCAACTTTGTGGCCCAGAAAAGTGAGTTCTGACATGAGGAATCTACACTTTCCTAATTGAATTTTTAAGCCAGTGTTTTTGAGTCTTTTGATGACAATCTCTAAAGTGTTAAGGTGGTCTCTTTGTGTGGGACTATAGATGATGAGGTCGTCTAAGTAGACGAATAATGAGACTCCTATCATGTCACTGAAAATGCGGGTCATCAACCTTTGTTGGGTTGAGGGGGCATTCTTAAGGCCAAAGGGCATACGTTCGAAATGAAAATGTCCTTTATCAGTGGAGAATGCAGTTACGGGTTTCGATTCATCTGTTAATTCCACTTGCCAGAAGGCAGACTTAAGGTCGATAGTGGAAAATACTGTATTCCCGTTGCCAATGCATTGTAGTACATCTTGCATGGCGGGGAGGGGGTGTGGGTCAGATTGAGTGAGATGGTTGACTTTTCTAAAGTCCACAACAGGGCGTAAGGTTCCGTCTTTCTTAGGGATCAGGAAGAGGGGACTGTTCCAGGGACTGTCTGAGTGGGAAATTACGCCTTGGTGTATCATCTCTTGTACACTGCTATTGACTTGGGATTTCCTACTGTGAGGTATGCGGTAAGCGGGAGTGTATGAAGGGGGGGTGTTAGGGGGAATTTGGATGTGATGTTTGATTATATCACATTTGCCTAGTGGTTCACCTTCTAAGGCGATAGCTGATCTATTCCTTTGTAGGAGGGCTAATAGCTCGTGAAGAATATCTCCGTTGGCTGATGTTGTGATTTGGTCTGGATGGATAGGGGTGAGGGGTTGTGGTGGTCTTACAGTGTTGATGTGTTGTGGGAGTGGTTCCTGGATTGGGGAATTATGGAGATGGACTGAACAAATGTTTGTGTTCTTCCTGATTTTGCGATGTTGATCGGAGAGATTTGTTAACATAGCTAGGGTGTGTTTATTTTCTGATATTATGTCCCAAGAGTGTTCAATTGAGATGTTGGTAAGTCTAGATGTGTCTGAGTCAATTATGACGTCCTGATGTCCGATTGCTCCGGGTATAAATTGTGGGACAGTCATGGAATGTCTAGGGGGAATGATGACTGTGTTAGACATCAATGCCTTTGAGGTGACATAAGGGGGTGGTCGGAAGGAATAGCTGTTAGTGGGATTTGGAGTATTTAAGGAAGGTAGACATGAGATAGGTTGTGTGTCTGAGTCGGGTGTCTCAGGAACTGTTGACTCATTATTTACATCTCGGAAGGAGATTTTGTTGGTCTCAAGGTCTATCTTAGTTTTCCAGTCCCGCAAGGACTTTAATCCTATGATACCTTGTTGGTCGAGACTCCACTCATCAG
Organism: Oratosquilla oratoria; assembly: GCF_046742065.1. Taxonomy (NCBI): domain Eukaryota; kingdom Metazoa; phylum Arthropoda; class Malacostraca; order Stomatopoda; family Squillidae; genus Oratosquilla; species Oratosquilla oratoria. Next base: position 61,003,737 of record NC_134781.1, on the reverse strand, counting down.
CTATGTGGAAGGATGTGAAACCTACTTGGGAATTATTCACTTCTATGTTTAGATCAATCATGTCGTGAAGTGAAATGGTGCTCCCTTCTATTAGGAGTCCTTCCATATTGGAAAATTGAATTTGGGGTGGGTCATTTAATGCTTCATAGAGTGCTCTGGGGATGATGTTCAGGTTTGTTCCTGTATCTACCATCATGTCAACTGTGAGTTGATCTAGGGTCACTTTTAGGGTGACATAGTTGTGGTGTGTGTGAGATGTTCCTATGGTGGTTTGGTGCGTGAGGCTGGTACGCGTTCCCCCAATCGGTGTTGAGTTGTGCGTGTCGTGTGGGAGGGAGCTGTTTGTCGAGGGGTGGTGAATGGTTTGTTAGTTCTCTGGTGAGGTTGTGGTTGTGATTTCTGTTGGTAACACTCTTCGTTGGAGTGAGTTGTGGTTTTGTGTAGGTTGCAGTATTTGTTTGGATGTGTTGGTGTAGGTAGGAGTGGAGGTTTGGAGGGGGGTGGAGCTTGTATGGTTTGATGTTGCACTTTGCATTGTGCATCCGTATGGGAGGTAGTACCATGAACTGAGCAAGGGATGGCGCGGTGTTGTACCTGCGGGTATTGTTGTTGCTGTGTTCGACACTGGGCATCGGTGTGGGAAATGGTTCCATGAACTGAGCAAGGGATAGGGTGGTGTGGTGCCTGTGTTTGCATTTGTTGTTTTTGTATGCAGTCTCTAGTGTTGTGACTTTTTGACAAATGGTAGGAACACCACTTAGAAGATTGTCCTGGATTGGTGGGAGGGGGCAGCTGTGACTGAAGGCTATTTAGTCTAGGGAGATAGTGGTGGGTGGAGAGGGGGACATCGCAAGCGTTGGTGATATCTAGGATGTAGGTATAAGCTAATGGATTTCTAGTGTTTAATTCCCTTTTTGAGGCCTCTTTTAAACACTTTGGTGGGAGTTGAGAAAGATAGAAACCTATCTCAAAGAATGTGAGTAAGTTTTCTATTGTCATGGCTCTTTTCCCATTAGAGTCAGTGTATACCCAAGGGTTATTATTTTCTAGGTCCTCCCTAACTTCTTTAATTTTGCTAGCAACAAAATCGTAGATGTTTGTCTGTGTTTGAACTCTAGTGTTATTTAGAAAAGTGAGGATGAAACTGATGTTGTTGGTTTGTTTGTTCTGGAAAACATTTAGCAGGTGATTTTTGTAGTCCTGATATGTGATTCCACTCGCGACTAAACTGTCTAGCATTCGTGCCCTCGATCTGAATTCATCTGATGCTTCTATTTTCTGACGGCATAGATTTATCTTGTCGAATTCAGAGTAGTGTTGGTTCTTTGAAAAGAAAAGGTCACATGCTGTCAGAAAGTCAGTAATGGATAGGCCACTAGCTTTGGAGAAGGTTGGAATTTCGGTTAGAGGGGTAATGGTTTGGTAGTTGTTAAATATTGTAGGTTGAGGTTGTGGGTAGGGATAATATGGTGGGTTTGGAGGAAGGTTAGGCGGTGGTTGGTGGTATGGTGTGGAGGTGTGTTGACCGGATGGGTAATGGGGAGAAGGAAAGGGGAAGTTTTGGTAGGCATGGGGAGCGTGATGGAGGGGTTGGTACTGTGGGTGCACGGGCGGGGGAATTAGGGGTGTCGGGATATGGGGGTTGAACTGATGATTGTTTATAGGAGGAGTAGCTTGAGCAAATGGTATGGTGGGAGGAATGGGTTATTGTGGTTGAGAGGGGTTGATGGGGTCTTCTTGAGAGGGTTGGTTATGACGGGGTAAGATATCATCATAATACTGAGCAGCTATTGGAGTATCTGCCTTAGGAGCGGCGTTGTCAGAGTTATGTGAGTGGTCATGGTCTAAGGAAGGTGGGAATGTCAGCCTGTGGATTTATTTGTTGAGGGTCTGGTTCGTCTTTCTTATGGTCAGAGTCATGAGATGGATTTTCCTCTTGTGATTTAGAGAGGATGCTTTCTACCGCTTTTTTGAATTTGCTTCTCGTTCCTGTTGCCATGTTAGTGGTTAACTATAGGTGGGGAATCTAAGTCGAATTGTTAAAGTCAGAAATATGTGGTACACATTACTTAAAGGGTGTATGTTAAGGTTAGCTAAGAGAAAAAGGGGGGGTATAGGGTGTCAACGGTTATACATTATGCTTATGAAATGGGTTTATATAGATAAAAATATGAAATATACATATATATATGTGATGTGGAAATACATGTAATTATATCAATAATAACAATAAAGTTTTAAGAATGAATATATATAATATACATAGAAATATATGGAATTGCTATTCGATAAGTTGTAGCACTGTGGTGAAATCATAAGGTTGTAAATAAAATTTAAGTTTAAAATTGGAAATTACAAAATGCTTGTAACATGTTAGATTCTTCTAGCTTAACAATGTTAGGATTGTAAGGCTAGTGATATTGAAATAAAATAAGTATACGGATATTGAGTGTTATACAAAGTCTTATTTGGAAGAAATTGATTGGTGAAGTACACTCAGAAGTTTCAAACCTTAATTAGATGTGGGTATACTGCCAAGGTGGGATGTCCTTGTCCGTAGAGTTTTCTGTTGTTACGTACGTAGAACTCGGCAAGGTCCCATTAGTAGGAGGGCAGTAGGTATATGATATCAGCTGGTGTGTGCAATGATTTCTATATGGGGAAGGTTGCGGGGGAGTGCCTCATTGACGTTCTCGTAAGAAAGAGAAGAGAAGGCAGTATCAGGTGGGGATGGTTTTGATTGGTTATTAGTGGTTATCAATAATATCAAGTATTGTGAAAGGTTGGTATAATAATTACCTTGGTTAGTAGTGGGTCGATAATTTGGAGTCGGCGATGATGACGTACTTATAGTGCAATTGAGATATCCTCTTGGAGGGGTGGTTAGAACTTGGTGTTCTTGGTAGTGGGTACCTTGTTGATACGTGGCTGCCACCAGGTGGTTTGAAATGTAAATTTCACCACCGAATCGAAGACTGTGATGGTTTGAGTTGGTATCTACGTCTCGGAGGGAGCGGTTGGTGGAGGATTATGGAGAGGGGTACTTGTGTGTGTCGAGAACTCTGCGGTGAGTATGCTTTGATATTCTTTCTTCTGGTAGGCGTGGCTGACGATTTCATTCGGATTTCTTCTTTTGAGACGTGGGAGCGAAGACCGCTGCCGCCATTTTATGTATCCTCAACTGGCTATGAGTAGATACATAACACTGTTTTTAAGGCGGCTATATTAAACTCGCTATTGGTTCCTTTCCTTTATTGGTTCACAATTTCTTCTATGGTTCTACACTAAGTCAATCACTTCCTGGTTCTATACCACAATGCACTGTATTATTTCTTTGTACGTATCATCGGACCGACTCTCTCTCGAGCTCTCTGCATCCCGTTAAAAAGGCCGGAAATTAGGATTCAGCATTTTTGGAGGTCCCACGCTCGTATAAGCTTAAGAGTTTATGCGAGCAAGATTACAAATATTTCTTCTTATTACTATCTTGGGGTTACATTATATAATGTAGTCTAACATCTAAAATATATATATATCCAGGGGAGGTTCGTCAGTATACGTAATAATGTGTTTAGTACTGTGTGGTTACTTGAGTGATCGCGTGTGTTCGTGTGTGCGTGCGTGTGTGTCGCCCGGCTGTGGTGGTGGTAGAAATTGTTTAGTCAGCAGGCGCCTTATCGTCGGGCAGGCGTGTTTGGTGGTAGTCTGGTGAGTGAGTGAGGGAGTGAGTGGGTGATATGACTGGGCGATACTACTCGTCATGTATATGAGGCGTATACAATCATCATCATCGTTGTCGTCGTCATCGTCATCGTCATCGTCATCGTCACCATCATCATCATCATCATCATCATCATCATCATCATCATCATCATCATCATCATCATCATCATCATCGTCGTCGTCGTCGTCGTCGTCATCATCATCATCAT
>NC_134781.1:60982305-60997305 GCF_046742065.1 Oratosquilla oratoria | reverse complement strand
CGGATCTGTTCTGCTATGTGTGCAGCTATCAGACAAATCCCATCGGAAAACTTTTACACCATTTCTGAAGAAAGCGTATGAACTATACTATGATTCAAAGGTGGACACTGATAAATCCTAGGCACCACAGTTCATCTATTTGACATATGCATGCAACTTGCGAGGTTGGATAAGGAAGGCAAAGAAGAACAACCATATGGCATTCGGAGTTCCTATGATATGGTGTGAGTCAAGTAACTACACCACAGACTGTTATTTTTGTTTGGCAAATGTCACCGGCTTTTCTTACAAAACTCATGCATCCGTAAAGTATCCAGACATTCTCTCAGTTTCTAAACCAATTCCACATGATCCCCTAAGTTGTCCAATACCAATAGCACCTACAGAATATACAGTTGATGAAGAAACGCAAGAAGAAAGTTGTCCTTCATCTTCCAGCAATGTATCTGACCCTGACTACCAATCTGGAGAAGGTATTCATTTAATGACCAATGATGATCTTTCTGACCTTGTACAGGACCTGGCCCTAACAAAAGGTCAAGCTGAATTGTTCGGTTTACGCCTTAAAGAATTGAATTTGCTTGCACTGGGTCCAACTACTTCACATTTTGCCACAGACACAAGGAACTTGTGAAATTCTTTGCAATGAGTGACACTATTTGCTACTGTTCAGACAATGAAGGTCTTGTGTCAAGCCTTGGGGTGGAACACAACATTGAAGAATGGCGATTGTTCATCAACTCATCTAAACCAAGTTTGAAAGCAGTATTATTACACAATGGAAACAAATATGCATCAGTCCCTGTGGGATATTCTATCCACCTTAAAGAAACATATGAAACTATATCGCTACTTCTTGAAAAAATACGCTATCATGAGTATAAATGGTGTATCTGTGGTGATTGAAAAGTTATCACCATTCTCATGGGAATGCAAACAGGGTACACCAGGTACTGCTGTTTTATCTGTGAGTGGGACAGTAGAGATAGAAAGCAACACTACATTGAAAAAAAGTGTCGGTCAATTAGAAACAGAATGCAGCCAGGAAATAAAAATTTCCTTTGTGTGCCATTGATTGACCGTGATAAAATTCCCATGCCACCACTTCACATCAAGCTGGGGGTCATGAAGAATTTTGTGAAGGCACTAGACAATAACTCAGATGCTTTTCAGTACCTGTGAAACAAGTTTCCAGAGTTGAGTTATGTGAAAGTGAAGGAAGGTGTGTTCATAGGTCCACAAATAAGGAAGGTAATTGCTGACACACACTTCCAAGACTTACTGAATGATACAGAAAGAAATGCATGGGTGACATTCAAATCAGTTGTAGCCACTTTCCTTGGCAATTATAAATCTGCTGACCATGTTAATGTTGTGAAGAACTGCATCAGTGCATACAAACAGTTGGGTACCAACATGTCCCTCAAAATTCATCTCCTCGACTCACATCTTGACTTCTCCCCCGAATACCTAGGTTCAGTCAGTGGTGAACACAGTAAACATTTTCACCAGGATATCTCACTGATGGAGTCACAGTATCAAGGTCGATCAAGTGCAGCAATGTTGGCTGACTACTGCTGGACACTTCAGCATGACATACCAAAAGCTCAGCACAAATGCAAGTCTACGGCCAAGAAATGGAAACCAAACACACCTTAGATTAAGGAAGAATTTTCAGTGTGTATGGATTTCATGTGTGTATTATATGTTGAACTAGATATTACTATATATGTGCCATGTACCTCAATTTCACTATTTTCTTAGCTAATGCCATGTTCATTATTACTCATGTAACAATAAATTGGTCTAGTGAAATATAAATGGTTGAAAGTGTATACCAAATAAATGCTGGGTGACATAGACAAATGGTTTTCATATCCTGAATCAGCATGTTTCACTTGTCTTAGAACAAGTGTTGGATACCAAGATATCCGCAACTTTTTAAAATATGTTTATCAGTGTAACCAGTGGTGACTCATGTCCAAAAGTGGTAATATTGATGGGATCCCAATATTGATCAGGGTAATATTAGAGAAGCTCCATGACCAAACATAGTAATAAGTAACCCAGGACCAAACATAGTGGTAGGTTCCAAGGACCAGTCATGATGATATTATTAGGACAAAAGGACCAAATATCATAATTGTAGTACCACTTGATTTGATCTCAAGAACAAGCAGGGTAATTCTAGCGGGGTCCCTGGGCCAAATATGGTAATAGTAATGGAACCTCAGGAGCAAAAGTGACCACCTGGTTTGGGTTACCAAGACAAGGGAAACCACCAGGCGGCAGCCAGAATAAAAAAAAAGGTGCCAACCCACGGAAGGGGTTAAGAGTGTTAACGGGTCGATCTCGCCCTGGGTTTGTGTTCTCCAACAAATCTCCGCCATGGAACAAATCAAAATAGACCAAGGAGGGACTCGGGGTCGCCTCCCCTGGGTAGTTTCAGTCATGATTTGGGAAGAGGGGCTTTCTCTCCGACTCCCAGACTAATTAGTAAACAGATTACCTAATTAATGCGCAAATGAATAGGAACACAAACGACATTGAGCTATGTCGTGGTGATGGGGGTGGGGGCGGGGGCGGTGGTGGTGATGGTGGTGATGGTGGTGGTGGTCGTCGTCGTCATCATCACCATCATCGTTGTCGTCGTCGTCGTCGTCGTCATTGTAGTGGTGATGGTCGTGGTCGTGGCGTGGTCGTGGTCGTCTCGCTGGTGGTGGCGGTCGTCGTCGTTGTCGTCGTCGTCGTCGTGTCGTGGTAGTGGTAGTGAAGGTGGCGGTGGTTGTGGTGGTGGTGGTGGTTGTCGTCGTCGTCGAGGATTGCTGGAGAGAGCAGCTGAGGTTTTGTTAGGTGTGAAGGTGACAAAGACGTCTGCTCCATTGACACGACTTCGTGATGAACACATTACTTTAGGTCACGCTTCCGCACAAGCGTGCTCACACTCATGCACACAAAAAGATGACGTACACACACACACACATACACACACACACACACACACACACACACACACACACACATGCACAAACGCACAAGCACACACACACACACACGCACACACGCACACACACACACACACACACACACTTAATTTTAGATCGAGATACATGCATATAATTGGCACGAAGGACTGAATACCTAAAACTGACCCATTTTCCATTATGCAAATTTATTTTTCGTTATTGTTGCATTGATATAGTTTTATTGACTAAAAAATAATCTAAACTATGAAGGAAGTATTTATATGGAAATATGCTAAATATTTAACAAGGGAAGATGTATTTGTGTAGTTCTAATTTATTGTGGGTCATAACAAAACTATAAAAAACGACGTGATACCCAATACGATTGAGGTAAACAAGCTTCATTAGTCGAGCCTTGCTATGGAGGTGCTATGTCTTGCTGCATTGTTTCTGGCCCAGGCAATGGACGGGAGAAAGAGATGTCCCTTTATCTACAACGAACTAAAATAAAAGGAAAAACGAGTAGATGTGGGTTGGGTGAAGGTTGAATCCATGTCTGGACTGTCTACCTCTCTTACATGGAGGAAAGCCTTTTAGTATACCGATAGAATTTCATGAAAAAAGATGCTACCCAAGGGGTTCCACGGAAGTGAATAAACTAGCCTGGTGGCAGCCAGCATAAAGGAAAAAGTAACAAGTAGAAGAGAGCTTAATCATATTAAACCACAGTTAGGTGTATATGTACATAAATCTACATAATCAAACACTGCGAAAAAAAAGAAAAACACAACTTAACGACAGCTCCTAGAGAATCGTGTAAAGTCTGCCACAAAAGTTAGACCACTAAAGTTTGTAGATACAGGGTCCCCCCTTCATATACACGCCCATATGAGAAAAAATATATATATATATACACATACACCCTGTGACTACACCCATCGGTGCAATCAGGCGTGAGCGGCTTTGTGCTGCCCACGCCCAGAACTGCCTCGAAAAGCGGATCCGCCTACACGTAAACAGGAGCTGCTGCATGTCGGGTTATTTCAAACCCAATTACCCTGCACGTTTACGCACTTAGGTATACGTGTATGCACGCGTGCTTATATACGCGTGACCATACGTGTAGGGGAAAGTACTTGTACATGCACGGACAGGAATACACATAACATGCTTTCTAGGATACACAATACAGTTTGCATGTACTGAAGGGTGAGCGTACACACACACACACACACACACACACGAACACACACACACAAACACAAACACACCTACGGCGGTCCGGGTTCGACTCCCGCCCAGGGCTGAAATAATTTCAGTATCGCTTCGCTGCGAGGTGTTACTCCAACTCTTGTGGACTGAGAGTTGGGTGTGTGTGTACGTGTAAGGTCACAGTATTACCCATAGATCGGTCATACGAGCTCTGAGCTCTCATCCGGGAGGTTAATAACTGTTGATCACGAGTCCAACACGTGATCCAAGACCATGGTGAATCACACACACATACACTCGTGGCGCAGTTGGTAGAGTACCCGGCTGCCACTACGGAGGTCCGGGTTCGAATCCCGCCCAGGTGCTTAACTAATTTCAGTATCGCTGCGCTGTAGGTTGTTACTCCAACTCTCGTGGGCTGAGAGTTGGGTGTGTGTGTGTACGTGTAAGGTCACAGCATTACCCATAGATCGGTCATATACAAGCTCTGAGCTCTCTTCCGGAGGGAAATACCTGTCGATCACGAATTCAACAAGTGATCCAAAGACTAAGGTTAATCACACCCACACACACACATACTCGTATGCACATACATATACACACACATATGCACATACACACATACATACACATACACACACACACACACACATACATGCATAAACACACTATTGAAATTAACTATGTGGAACAAATTTCTAAGAAGATATATTACTTTATTATACTTTTGATGTTATATTTCTTATCCTAAAACTTATATATCCCCCATCCTAAAACCACTTTTATGGTATGCCATTTTCTATTTCCAAAAACAGACATCAGAAGTGCAATTACCACCTAATCGGAATATCGAGCTGATTACAGTGGTCTGTACGAGGGGGTGCTGAAAAGTTCCTGGGTTTGGGTAAAAGAAAATGCAGGAAGATCAGTTGATTATTATTTTATTCAACATATTCCCCTCTCAGATTCACACACTTATTACAACGGTCCTTCAGTGTTTCTAAGCCCTGAAAAAAAGAACTCGGAAGGTTGAGCCTCCAACCAGGCCTCTGTAGCAGCGATCACTTCCGAATCGGAGAGACATTTCGTTCCCTTGAGATGTTTCTTCAGTTGTGGAAAGAGGTGAACGCGGTTCAACAGACACGTGTTTAAAGTGATGTGTGAACGTGTGAACGGGGTATTTGGGGTTTAACCAACGTGTTCGACAACCAAATACCCCGTTCACACATCACTTTAAACACGTGTCTGTCGAACCGCGTTCGACGAACCGTTAGACCGGATGGTCTACCAATGCGAAGCCAAAGTCGCGTATTTTCCGTAGAGTTTCATGTGGTTGTGTGTGCTGGTGCATTGTCCTCCAAAAAGAGGACCTCACAGCTCAGCTTTCCACGGCGTTTCTGCTTCAAAGCTTAATGCAATTCGGTCAACATAAACATGTAGTATTTTGCGTTGATGGTGCGACCCTTGGGCAGGTATTTTATGAGGAGCACTCCATCTCTGTCCCAGAACACTGAAGCAAGTACCTTTCCAGCTGACTTCTGGGTCCGAAACTTCTTGGGACGCGGTGAACCGCTGTGTCGCCACTCCATTGATTGCTGCTTGGTCAGGGGATCATAGTGATGAAGCCAAGTTTCATCCATGGTGACTAAACGAGCCATAAAATCGGCCATCCCCGCTGCAAACCGGTCCAAAATCGCCTTTGATGTTGTCACTCTGATGCGCTTCTGATCTGCGTTCAAGTATTTCGTCACCCATTTTGCGGAAGACTTTCTCATGTCCAGAATGTTGTGGATGATGTGGCCAACTCTTTCGCGGGAAATCCCTAGAGTCTCAGCTATGACTTTAGCTGAAATCCGGCGGTCCTCGAGAATCATGACGTGCACAGCGTCGGCTTTCTCCTCTGTGGTTGCGGAAGTTGGCCGTCCTGACTGGGGTTCATTTGTGACCTCAAAATGACCAGTCCGAAACCTTGACACCCACATTTTCACTGTAGAGTATGATAAGCAGTCATCCTTCAAGACGTCCTTCATCGCACCATGGATTTCCCTCTCCCCTTTGCCTTGGAAGAAGAGGAACTTCATGACCGCCCGTGCTACAATTTTACCAAAATCCACTGTAGGCGCTGCCATCATGCTTTGAACCTGCAAAAAGGAAAAAATATATTGTATACCATCATGCTTTTTTTTGCCTATCTTCTAAATAGTTGTCCTACCTCCCCTGTAAAAGTAATAGCTCTACCCCTTCATGATACCCTTAAAGCCAGGAACTTTTCAGCACTCCCTCGTAACTGTATTCACAACCACCGAAAATTCCACCCGCACAATACATGCAACCGTATCAAGCTGTATTAAGCTTCCGCGATATGGTTTAATGACCGTATCGTCCCGCAAAGGTTAGGCCGGTCCTGCACTGGGCATATATACACACGTACATATATACATATACATATAAATATACATTATACATATACATATACATATACATACATACATACATATACCAAGGCTTTTTCCCCCTTACAAGGAGGGTAGCCAAAAAGAAAAAGGCATAAAATCATTCCCACTCATTCCATCCCTGAATACACTCCACACCCCTCCACCCTCCCTCTTATCTTAGCACCTCCTGAATGACGGGTCATCCCTGCACCTTGTCCACTGCCCTGGGTCAGAAGCAGTGTCGCAAGACACAGCACATCCACAGCAAGGCCACTTTATTAAATCGGCGACCCCCCCTCTCCGTCCCCCATTGCATAAAATGAGAGGACGGGGAGAAATCCCTTCGGGCTGCGCCAAATTTTGCTCACACATACTACCTCACCCCCCATCCCCCCCCCACCCATTGCACCTCATGCATCACAACATCATCCATATACAACCATTCTCCATTCACCCCTGTCTTCTGTCCTCTCCCGTCCTTCCTCAACAGACATTCCCCTCTTCCCCAAAGCCCCCTTCACCCCATCCATCCACCTCATCCTAGGACGTCCCCTCATGTTCACTCCCTCCACATCTGCCTTCCATACCTCTTTTACTAGTCTTTCTTCACTCATTCTTTCCATGTGTCCAAACCATCCTAATATCCTTTCATCAACCCTATCTCCCAGCTCCTTTTCCACCCCTGTTCTCCTCCTCACCTCCTCATTTCTCACTCTATCTAGCCTAGTAACCCCCATCATACTTCTCAGACACCTCATCTCAAACACATTCAAACTCCTTCTCTCTTCTTCTCTTATGTTCCATGTTTCTGCCCCATACAGTGCTGTTGGCACAATCACTCCTTCATACAGTCTCCTCTTAGCATCCATTCCCAAATGTCTATTCCTCATTACACTCTTTAATCCACCAAGGCATTTACTCGCTTCTCTCAATCTACATTCTACCTCCACTTTCACGCCACCTTTCCCTGCCACATTTGCACCCAAGTATCTAAAACTATCCACTTCCTCCAGTCGCTCTCCCTTAATGCTCACTTCCAGTCTACTGCCACTTTCACCCCTTGTACATCTCATCACCTTACTTTTACCCACATTTATCTTTAGCTTTCTTCTATCACATACTCTCCCAAACTCTGCCACCAACTTCCTCAATCCCTCCTCCGATCCATATACATATATATACATATACATATACATATACATATACATATACATATACATATACATATACATATACATATACGTATACATATGCATATACATATACATACATTCATACGTACATACATACATACATACATACATATATACGTACATTCATATATACATACAAGCGTACATACATACATACATACATATGCACATACATATGTACATACATATATACATATATACATACAAATATACATACATACATACATACATACATGCATGCATGCATGCATACATACATACATACATACACATATGCATACATACACATACAGGTGTTCTTTACGTTTATGATTACAGGTAACTAGACATGTACTTGTACATACATCCCTACTCGTACGCTTTATAACCGAGCTTCTAATTCAGACTTATCTACTTATACTTTTCGAGTAATCTATCCAGTGGTTTATTGTCCATTTCACCATGTAATTGGCCCTACCGTTCATTAACCCATTCTATCTTACTCTTACAATTCCTCTTCCAGCACGAAGCAATTTGACATTAAAGCTCAATCTCCAATTACCATCCCCCTCTCCTTCCTCCTCTAACTAGCTATCGTCCTCCCTAACTCTAAACTCACCATTCCACGCCTTAAAGTATATAAGGCGTCAGATAACAATGATAGTTACGATGTTTCTTACCTTGACTTTAGCAAAGCCTTCGACAAAGTGCCCCACCAGAGACTACTAAATAAAACTAGAGCCTATGGCATAGGAGGAAAAGTGTTAGAATGGGTTAGAGCTTGGATCAGTGACAGAAAACAGCGTGTCATCATAAAGGGTGTAAAATCCAGGTGCGGGAGTGTTTCTAGTGGGGTCCCCCAGGGCTCGGTTTTGGGTCCCTTATTGTTCATTATGTACATAAACGACTTGGACAATGGGATTAATAATGATGTTATTAAGTTTGCGGGGATGATCTTAACAAATGATTTACATGGTCAGTGAAATGGCAAATGAATTTCAATATCTCAAAGGGCAGCGTGTTAAACATACTGCTACACAACCCCGAAAATAGATATAGCTTAGACGACACGTTTTTAGAGAAAACTGAAAGCGAGAAAGACTTGGGAGTTCTAGTGAGTCCTGACCTTAAATCCAGGAAACAGTGCATTAGCACCAGGAATAAAGCTAACAGAGCATTAGGTTTCATTGCTAGGACAGTTACGAATAGAAGTGCAGAGGTAATTATCAAACTCTATCTAGCGTTAGTTAGACCCATTCTTGACTATGTAGTACAGTTTTGGTCTCCGTCTTATATAATAAACATAGGTTCACTAGAATCAGTACAGATGAGAATGACCAAAATTATACATGATCTCAGAAATTTGCCTTACGAGGAGAGGCTTAGGCACCTTAATTTACACTTTCTGGAAAGACGTAGAGTGCACGGTGATCTAATAGAGGTGTTTATGTGGATCAAATTTAACAAGAGTAACGCAAACAAGGTCATCATATTAAGGCAGCAGGCCAGGACTCGCAGTAATGGATTTAAACTGGACAAATTTAGATTTAAGAAGGAAACAGGCAAGGATTGTTTTACTAATAAGGTGGTCAACGAATGGAGTAGACTTAGTAAACTTGTGGTGATCGTTGAAACTATCAGTTGTTTTAAGAAATGGTTAGTCAACTTTATGGATGAGGATGACAGGTGGTAATGGACATGGAACTGCCTAGCGTAGGCTTTATGGTCTCTCGCAGTCTCCTTCATTCTTATGTTTTTATGTCCACGTAGTGAGATATGAGAAGCCCCTGGTAAAGCCCTGTGAGTTGCGGTAAGCCTTTTTTTTTTTTTTTTTTCATAGCGATATTGGGTCGACCCCCTGCCTGGCCAGGGCTGTCAGGAACCAACGCGACATAACACGCAGCGGGTCCTGGGAATTGAACTCACGACCGCTCTAATAAAATCTGATGACGTCGACCTAAACTGAGACTGCGTTGACTGCCGCAACGGGACAGATGCTTATTGCCTTTGGCACAGTGGCGTACATCGTAGATTTTATTCAGACTAAGAGTCTCCTGTATCCTTCCACCAGGCCCTGCGGTGCCGTCTCCTCCCGTATAATGAATCCAATTACGAACAATTGTCGACGTAATTTGTAATTACTCTCGAGTATTTGAACAAATTCTCATCACAGGTTTGGTTCCATAGTCACTCGAGGGCTCGTTACATGGACACAAAGTAATTAATCATTATGCGAAGCTCCTCTGTTATGAAACGTGCGGGTCTCACATACTCCCGGTTCGAACCCTGCACTCCTCCCGATTCCCAGCAGTGACTGTTACCTACCCCGTCAGTCAATATGCCTAGGGCACAAGTGACGACTTCAGTCGTAGCCACACGCCTTCTGGCGTAGGCTCTTCACCATTACCCTCTTCTTTGTTTGGATTCGACCATCCCCAGTTCGCACTGGGGATGGGGGGAGGGGGTTGCCTTTGAGGCGAGGGTGTTGGGGGAGGGTTTTGGGGTGGGGAGAGTAGTGTCTATGGGGGGGAAGAGGGAGGGGGGTATCACATCAGACCCCTGATTTCACTCCCAACGGAACCCTACAGTATATTGACTGCGGAATGGGAGCGTCTGGGTCTACACGAGGTTTCTAGTCAGACTCCTGGTGCCAGTGTAACCCCTTTTCTTTCTTTCTTTCTTTCTTTTTTTTTTCTTTTTTTTTTCTTTATCACTTTTTCTTTTCTTTTTTCTTTATCACTTTTTTCTTTTTTTTTGTTCTTATTTCTTTATCACTTTTTTCTTTCTCTTTCTTTTTTATTGTACCAGTAATGCACTTTGTAGACATTATACTTGCAAGCACCAGACGATTTCTCTCAACTAAAGTTGGGGTCGGTACTAACGGGGGTATTATCCATAACTTTCAATATCCTCTTCCCTTAAAGAAGGAGTCTTTGAATAACCTCGAAATAAAAAATGTGATTTCAATATTCGAAAGCTCCAAAGGATACGAGAGCAGTTTTGTAAGGAGCCTTTTGAGTATGAAAAACAAAAATTTTGTTCAAAGACAACGCGATGACGCTCTTCAAGGAAATTGGGGGTTTGGCCCCATCTGTACCTGATGACCCTTTCCCTTTTCTTCACTCTGCCGCTAGACTGTTTCATTCATTCCTATGGTATTATCTTGAAGGAGTCTCTGCCTATCTCCATTAACTCCTTCTTTTCCGGGTGACATATTTCCTTACATTCTGGCTGCTAACAGGCTATTCAATTCATCTCCTAGCGAAGAGAGAAGGTGGAAAGTAGACGCCAGAAAGCGCGTAGCTATAGCCGATACCGTTACCTTTGCTCTATGCGCTTGGACTATTGGGGCAGGTAACAGTGTATACAGGGAATCGAAGAGATGTGTGGGACTTGAACCCGTGACTAAGAAGATTCAAAACCCACACGCTTCTGATTATGCCTCCAGCACACTCCGTAGTGAATTAGTTGATGGAATAGGCTTGAGAACCAGTAGACGCAAGTTCAACAAAGTCACAACCGACACAGATTCGACCCCGAGCGTTGGACACACCTTGCACCGTAGAATTGGTTTCTTGTCGGCTCTTCGTCAGAAGTCTTGAGTAGATCAGTCTACGTGAGACTCTAAGAAAGCTTCCATCTTGGCCTTGATCCTGGCAAACTCTGTATTCCATCGCATTTTGCGTAAAAGATATGTAGCTTTGTGTCCAAATTTTTCTCTTGCTTATCATTATTTTACTTTTTCGTTTATTTTCGCTCCACTTCTCCGTCTTTCAGTGTGTGTGTTTTCTTTCATCTTTCCTAAGTAAAGCGGACGGCAATATAATAGAGCAGAAGATAATGAGGAAAACAGATAAGAGGAGAAGGTAGGAGAAAAGCAGTGCAGTTTCCAGAAATAAAGGGATTTTGCAGATCAGATATTCATTCCAAAAACAGCTCAGTGAGGAAATATGTGCGAAAGTGAAGCGAGCACAACTGTGTTTCGTAGATCTATAGAAGGCGTTTGATAGAGTAGATAGGAAAGGATGACCATAAAGCAGTAGTGTACTAAATTTCGTTTATGAAAGTGAAACTTGAGTGATGAATGCAATAGAGAAAAGTCGTGTGGAGGCAGTGAAAATGAAAATCATGAGGACTATGCATAGAAAGAGAGACTTCGTGAAAGGACCGAGATATAAATGGGATAAGAGAGATAACAGTCCAACCTGAGGCGGTTTGGTCATGTTATGAGAGGTGATGAGAGTAGATAATATCCTCGAGGGATTCATGGTGCCGGGGTTGAGAGCAAAGGGTAAACCAAAGAAAAGCTGGGTGATTACCCTTCATTTGACCAATTCGGATTTTGATGACAAAGGGAACTCAGACAGACGAGAGCTTTTGATTTCCTGGCGTTTCGTCACAAAGGATTTTCTCAAAGTCCTTTGTGACAAAGTGGTAGGAAATTCAAAGTTCATATCTCTGAGTTTCCTTTGCTATCATAGCCCAAAAAGTAGATGGATTGGGTAAACGAAGCCAAAAGAGTTCGTGGTGAGGCTGTCGAACAAGCGGAAATGTGTGTGAGTGACATAGTTGACGAAGAATATATAGACTAAGGCGACTACCTATTCTATAAGAGGGGTCCATTAGGAATGAGCTGAGAGTATTGCTGTTAAAGAATCAAGGTGCAATTTTTCACATTATGTAGGCAGAAAGCAAAAAATAAGACGAGTGTAATGGGAGTAGAGAAGTGAAGTTCCATTTCCTTGCCTAGATGCCTTGCCCTGTAGATATCAATTTATAAGCTGATTTTTTTTCGAGAATATCTGTCTTCATAAAGAATTATATATAGCTCCTTTGCTAGGACATCAAAATTTGGAGACAGTAGGTCTGCCCACACCTTTTATAGCTACTGACCCCACAATGAAGGATCGGACTCTGATCCAACCAGTCAACAGGCTGTAAGATATCAGGGGGTGGAGTTAATGAACGCGAGCTGCAATGAGAGATCCCGATTTCTCCGTGACGTAAGCAGAGATGGGTAACGGCAGACATCTCATTTTGGGACTTAATCACATTTGTCAGATTTGTTCATGTAGTTGTGAGCTTCCTTCCATCTCTAGTATATTTATTCCCATGATGACAAAATGGCCCCACCTATTTCCCTGTTCTTACCAGTAGCTGGACAGCTTGTCTTAAGATATATGATGGGATACTATATTATAGTGGTAAGCTGCAGCTGAAGCTCTTGCCTTTGCTCTGAGTGCTCGGACAGTTAGAGCAAGTAACGGTTACCATTAGCCTTGCTCAACTCGACTCAAAGAGACATGAGATCATGTGAAATGAATATATTGTTTTCCCTAAATATCTACAGGAACCAATCAGTGAGTAACGCGACATTTTGGTGGGTGGAGCCTTCTTGATATTTTCAGAATAAAATGGGTATAGATTTTCTTCGTGTTTTTTTTTTTCATTTTAATCAAAAGCCCTCCAGCTCCAAAACTTTTACTCTTTCAAGAGCAGCGTCTACATACTCTCTTCCATTTTTACTCTTCTCTCCCTTGTTCCGCTTTTATTCCCTCCTCCTCCTCCTCCTCCTCCTCCTCCTCCTCCCCCTCCTCCTCCTCCTCCTCCTCCTCCTCCTCCTCACCCACGTTCGATTGTTCTTTTCTCTTTTTCTCTCTTTATATATTCTCTTTCTCATCTCCTTTACCAACTTCTTTTATTTGTTTATTCATGTACGAGTGAATGAGTCGGGGGGGGGGAGCTTCTAGAATGCAAGCGCACTATGTTCTTGCGTTACAGCTAAATAGCTACACCGAGGTAGCTTATAGATTGGTGTCTATTCCAGACCTAGGAATCTAGCAGACTAGATTTCATGCATATTGTCTTCCACCCTCATCTACTCATTTGTCACGATTTCTAACAATTTTCTCTTTTTTTGCTTCCTGCCTAAATACATACATACATACATATACCAAAGGCTTTTTTCCCCCTACACGGGGGGTAGCCAAAAAGAAAAAGGCATAGAAACCACTCCCACCCATTCTATTTCCTATATATTCCACTCCCCTCCACCCTCCTCCCTCCCTCTTATCTTGGCACCTCCTGGATGACGGGTCATCCCTGCATCCTGTCCACTGCCCTGGGTCAGAAGCAGTGTCGCAAGACACAGCACATCCACAGCAAGGCCGCTTCATCAATTCGGCGACCCCCTTCTCCTGCCTAAATAGTGTGAATAATTGAACCTTGTTTCTTTAACAACAATACTGCTAGTTCATCCACATTGTACCACTCTCATAGAACAAGTGATCGAATTAGTCTATAAACATTCTTCATAGTATTTCTTCAGTTCTTACTCTCCTTCATCACCCATTTTCGTCTTAATTTCTATTTTCTTGTTCCGTCACTCGTCGCCTCGCAACAGTGTGAACCCGAGTTCGATCCTGACCTACATACAGCACAAGGGTGGACCAGGAATTTGCTCGCGATGTTGTTGAATTGAGATAAAGGCGGATATCACGACTGCCGTAAGCATAGTTGTCGAAAAAAAATTACCAAAACCAATAAAAAAAAAATCCTCTTTTGCTTAATGAGTAAGTCCCTGGAGTAATTAAAATCTTATGCCTGGTCATTAAAAGATTATCATTTGTTATCACCAACCATTGGCGCGAAAATCAACATCACTGGACTAATTAATGAGAAGATGTGAGGCCATGGTGATGGTGACAGTGGTGGCGGTCGTGTGTTCCATCGTTATTTTCACCAAAATAACAGTTACTTTGCTCATACATTTTCCAGTTATAGGCGATGGTATTCACATAATCATTATTTACACTGAAATCAGTTATATTGCTCTTGTTTTATATTACAAAAAACACACGCACGCACACACGCGCACGCACAAACACACATATACATACACACACACATACACACACACACGCACACACACACACACACACACACACACACACACACACACACACACACACACACACACACACACACACACACACACACACACACACACACACCAATGAGATATGAAGACGGGACACCACGAGCATAGCTCCCCTTCCCGTAAAATACAACCAGGTAAATACAACTAGGTAAACACACACACACACACACACACACACACACACACAAGTAAACAAGTACGCACGCACGCAAAAACACTCGTACGCACCCACCTCACACACACGCGCACACACACACACACACACACACACACAC
>NC_134781.1:60964805-60969805 GCF_046742065.1 Oratosquilla oratoria | reverse complement strand
TTTTTTTTTAAAGAAATTGATAGAGCTTGAGTTAGGGTAGGGAATGGAGAAAGTGAATGGTTTGAGGTGATTGCTGGGCTGTTCCAATGTTCTTTAATTTTATCATAGTTGTTCAACGTGTATGTGGCGGTACAGGAGATGAACACGAAGGTGATGTGGAGGAGTTTGGATCTGGTAAATAAGAGTGGAGGGCGGTGGAAAATGAGTCACTTGTTTGTGTATGTTACTGCGCTTATGGCTTGGTCAGAGGAGGGACTGAGGCAGAAGCGAAGTTTGATAGGACATGTGAAAAAAAAAAGCTGAAAGTAAATGTGGGCAAAAGTCATATGATGAGACGTACAAGACGCACCAGTGAGTTGGAGGTAATTCTTAAAGGAGAGATTGGAGAAGGTGAAAAGCTTTAAGTATTTAGAGTTGCATGTAGTCGGAGATGGAGGAGTGAGGAGAGGTGAATTATAAAGTAGGAGGAGCAAATAAATATATTGAAAGAATGGAAAATGTCATAAAAAATATCTTATAATGAACTTAAGAGAAGACTGTAAGAAAGGTTAACGGGCTACAACACTGCATGGGGCAAATATTTGAAATTTAGTGGAGGCACAAAGGAGAATCCTAAATATGTTTGAAGTGAAGTAATTAAGACATATGAAGCAGATTACAAGGGTAAATTGAGTGAAAAATAAGGAGATGAGGCAGAGACCTAGGACGGAAATAGAACTGGCAGATAATGTTTGTTAAAGAATGCTTGGATGGTTTGGGTATATGGAAAGAATGAGTGAAGAAAGACTAGCAAAAACACGTATGAAAGGCAAAGGTGGACGAAGTGAACTTGAGAGGACGACCGAGAATTGAATGAATAGAGGGGATGAAGGGAGCCTTGGGTACAAGGAGAATGTCTGTCGAGGAGGGAAGTGAGAAGACAAGAGACAGGTGTGACTACAGAGTGGATGTGAATAAAAGAGAACTTAATGCATCCCCCGAAGAGATGTAATCTCATTTACTTTATATTTTCTTGTGTGGATAAAGCGAGGAAGGGGTTAGAGAGTTGCAATGTAATGAAGCGGTGGAGGTAAGCCAGCCTCGGCCGTCGGCAACTGTTATGGAGGTGACGTGTTTTGCTGCATTGCAGTGGGAGGGGAAACAGAGATGACCCTTCATCCACAGGGAGCAGAGATAGAAAGGACAGCAATTGGGTATTGGATGAGCGTGGCATGGGGTGAAAGAATGGGCGTCTGTTTAAGCTAGGTCCTTATAACAGAGAAAGGCCCTTTTAGTATGTGTAAGTATTCATGTACCGATTTAGCAAGGTCAGAATCCCCAGATCGAGATGAGGCTGTAGGAGATCTTAAGTGGAGTAATCGGGTAAAATTACTCGACAGTTCCATGCACCAACATGGACTTCTCTTGTGACCCTCTTTCTCCCCCCCCCCCGCCCACCAGTCCTCTGCAACCCTCACCCCCTTTCCCCATGGGCTCTCAATCATTCTCACAAGCCAATCCCAACCCCCCTCCCCAACCCCACCTTCTGCTTTTCTCTTCCTTCCCCTTTTTCTTCCCCGTCCCCTTCCCTTCCCCTTTTTCCTTCATCCCCTTCCCCTCTCCCTTCCCCTTTCCCTTCCCTCTTCCCCCTTCCACCTTCCCTTTCCACTTCTCCTTACCCATCCCCCTCCCCTTCCCCTTCCCTTTCCCCTTTCCCTTCCCCTTCCCCTTCCCCTTCCCCTTCCTCTTCCCCTTCCCCTTCCCCTTCCCCTTCCCCATCCTCTTCCCCTGTCTCTTCGCCTTTCCCTTCATTCTTCCTACTTCCACCTTCCTCCCTTTCCCTTTCCACACCCCTTCCCTTTCCCCATCCTCTTCCCCCCTCCCTTCCCCTTTCCCTTTCCTCTTCTCCCTTCCACCTTCCTCCCCTTACCCTTGCCCATACCCCTTCCCCCTTCCCCTTTCCCCTTTCCCCTCCACCTTTCCCCTCCACCTTTCCCCTCCACTTCGCCTTCCCACTCCCACTCCCACTCCCACCCTCCCTCCAGTCCTTCATTCGCGTGAGCCCATCTTATTTCATTCATCTGTAATTGTCTCCTGATCGGTGAAGGGCGAAGCGCTTCCTGGGTCTGATAACCTATTCTCATATGTGCCTTGAGAAGTAAAGTGGAGTGAGGTGGAATTGGAGTGAGATGGAGTGGAGTGAGGTGAGATGGAGTGAGATGGGATGGAGTGAGGTGAAGTGGAGTAGAATGAGGCGGAGTGGAGTGAAGTGAGGTGGAGTGGAGTGAAGTGAGGTGGAGTGAAGTGAGATGGAATGGAGTGAGATGGGGTGGAGTGAGGTGGAGTAACGTGATATGGAGTAGAGTGATGTGGAGTAGAATGAGGTGGAGTGGAGTGAAGTGGAGTGGAGTAGAGTGAGGTGGAGTGAAGTGGAGTGGAGTAGAGTGAGGTGAAGCGAAGTGAAGTGAGGTGGAGTAGAGTGAGGTGGAGTGGAGTGGGGTTGCGTGGAGTGAGTCGGAGTGGAGTGAGTTGGAGTGGAGTGAGGTGGAGTGGAGCGAGGTTGTCAAGAGTGAGGTAGAGTGGAGTGAGGTGGAGTGGAGTGAAGTGGAGTGGAGTGGACTGAGGTGAAGTAGAGTGAAGTGAAGTAAAGTGGAGTGGAATGAGGTGAAGTAGAGCAAGTTGGAAGGGAGTGAGGTGGAGTGGAGTGAGGTGGAATGGAGTAGAATAAGGTGGGATGGAATGAGGGAGTGAGGTGGAGTGGAGTGGAGTGAAGTGAAGTGAAATAAAGTGAATGAAGATCCTTGAAAAGTAAAGTGGGGTGTGGTGAAGTGGAGCGAAGTAAAGTGAAATGGACTAATGTGGAGTGAACTGAAATGGCATGGAGTGGATTGGAGAGGAGTGAACTGGAGTGGAATGAGACACAGTGGAGCGGAGAGGAGTAGAGTGGAGTGGAGTGGAGTGAAGCCTCCATTAGACGCTCTGACACGTCCTTTGATCTCACCTCCACAGATTTGGATGTCTTTACCGAGTAATTGGTTTATTTTCTTTTCTTTTCTTTTCTCTGCAGTAATTGGAGCCCAATAAAAGCATTTTTCCAATGGGAAATGTATTAACGTTATTAATATAAGAATCCCTTTAGGCAGCCGGAAGAAACGCATAAGTCGACGCCATTCCTGATACGAGCTCTAGCACCTCAGAGTTCCAATTAACAGAAGAAAATCGTCTGGCATCAGGCAGAACGAACAAATAAAACGACGCCACACTAGAACTACGCAATATAAACATATGTCAGACCCATGACATTATCTGGATATTTTATTACATGGAAAACAGTCTGGTGCAGTGAATAAAAAGAAGAGTTGAAAATAGCTTGAGGATGAGGAGCGAGGTGAGTGAGGGAGGAGAAAGAAGCTCCAAAGAGAGGTGGAGAAGACACCGAAGGTGAGGGAAGACCATGAGTCTGCAGTTTGGGTGGGTGCTATACCTCTGCCAGGCGAACAAAACGCATCCCCATCTCCTCCTTCCTAAAGTTTGTTCTCAATAAAAACAGACTTTATTCTGGAAGGCACGAGTTGTATACACAGGCGCGTGCGCGCGTACGCACGGTGCGTCCCATTGTCTTGCTCAAGGGAGGGAGTGACGGTTTGTAGGGTGGTGGTGGTGTGTGTGTGTGTGTGTGTGTGTGTGTGTGAGAGAGAGAGAGAGAGAGAGAGAGAGAGAGAGAGAGAGAGAGAGAGAGAGAGAGAGAGAGAGAGAGAGAGAGAGAGAGAGAGAGAGAGAGAGAGAGAGAGAGAGAGAGAGAGAGAGAATTTGTGTGTGTGTTTGAGAGAAAACATCAGGAGCCCTTTCGATCCAAAATGAGGTCAGACACAAAAAGAAAAGTTATATTCGAGCTTTTTGTTTAGATTTGTTTATCCAAGTGAATTTTAAAACTTCGAACTGCATTGCATTCAACCACCTCGGCCGGATGTTTACTCCATCCATTGGTGACGCGTTTGGTGAAACTGTTTCTACCTGCATCTTCTAGTCCATTTAGTATTTAATGAGAAAATATGTTCAGCTTTGATGTTATCTATACCTTTTAAAATCTTAAAGGCTTTTTTTTTTAGAGAGAGAGAAAAAGAGAGAGAGAGAACAGTTTCAATTTTTTAAGCTGTTTTTGTATTATTTGTTTCTTATATTTGGTGTGAGTCTTATGGTTCCTCACTGTACCCTTTCCAATTAATGTCTTTAATGAGATCTGAGGGTCACGTGGATACAGTATATTTCAAGTGTGGACAGACCAGTGATCTATAATTGGTTGATGATTACTTGACTTTTGAAGACAAAAAATTGCAATACTAATCCTGGTATCCTATTTGTTTGTTTTTTCTTGAGCAGAAATACGTTTATAAGTTTTAAGGTCGTTGCTGTTAATTACACCAAGCTATATTTCCATTCTCCACTTTCGTAAAGATAAAAAAAATAATAATGAAAAATAGAAATAAAAATCTGAATAAATTGCAGTCGAATTTGACATAATGTTACCTATGTACGAGTGTATAGCTTTCCAGCTACTTGGTCTAAATTTTATTAGACACATTTGAGCTCATTACAATAGTTGTCTGAATTTCCATGAATGACCATTTGATATGAAAGATCTTTTGCTATTCCGCACAGTTTATTACCATCAGCGAATCTGGAAAAAACTAGATTTAAGTCCAATCAATATCAATGATATATATTATGAACATACGTGGTGCTGGAACGAAACCCTGAGGAACAACACTCGTAACATCTTTCTAGCCAGAAATTTTACCATTCAGAACAACTCACTTTTTACAATTGTTCAACCAGCTTCTAATCCAGCTTACCAAGTTATCTCTTATTATATGTGATGACGATATATCTAATACTCAATCGGGCGGGGCAATATCAAAACCTTTTACAAAGTCCATATATATTGAATCTATACCATTCCTTCTGTAGAAGTTTGTAATCCCATGTTGTAAAATTCTATAGAGTTAGTCATGTAAGAATAT
>NC_134781.1:60939805-60944805 GCF_046742065.1 Oratosquilla oratoria | reverse complement strand
GTATCAGCCGGAATAAACACAAAAACTGAACAATCTTCGAAAAGAAAAACTCTCTTTCGAACATTGAGAATTGTTTTTTGCAACAATTCTTTACGGTCGCTTATGCTGTTTATAGCCGATAATTCAACAAAAACGCTGTAAGCTTCTCACTCGCTTCAGCTCTTCTTAGAAAAGCCATCCTGAAAAACCGTTTCAAGCAAACACAATTTATTAGAAAAAAAAATAATAGATAAAAGTGTCTGCACGAGAGATGACTGACTATCGTAATTTGTGTCGCTTTTGGAATCTAAAATTTCTTACAAATATTCGAATCAGTATACAGGTCCCGAGCTTATTGCGTTATATTACACTTTTTTTTTTTTAACTTTGTTTTTTATACTGCCTTCTCAGTTACCCCCCTCCACTTCCATGTTACTCATTATCTCCATAACTTTTGTATCCAAACGTTTATTGATATACCATTCATGAGCTTATTTTCAGTATTAAATTGGTTAAATTATATATGGTTCGCCCTTTCCTATCTCTACTGTTGCTCAATCTTTTCGTTAATTTCCTCTAAATGCTCTTCATAGCTCGATTGTTGTATTTGAAATCTTGTTTTCTTCGACTACCTGAAAATCATAGAAAGTTATTGTATGTGAGGGTGACTTTAATTATTTTTACTTCTTATGTGTTTTATTACATTCTTATAATGGAAGGTTTCCCTCAATTCTTATATTGGAAAGTTTATTTTCTTTGTCTACCCGAACACCATAGAAAATTATGATGTGAGGAAATACAAACATATATATATATATATATATATATATATATATACTTATATACAAATATATACATATATATATATATATATGTAGATATATGTATATATATATATATGTGTATATATATATATATATATGTATATGTATATATATATACATATATGTGTATATATATATATATATATATATGTATATGTACATATATATACATATATATATATATATATGTATATATATATATATATATATATATATATATATATATATATATATATAGATGATGGAGAACATAAGCACAGGGGAAGGCTCGGAACCCTAAACACTCTAACGTTTCGTTCGCGTAGAACTTCTTCAGAGAGTGTATGTAGAACTGCAATTGAAGTTTATGTACTAAATCCAATTATCTTTTCGGACACTTGGGAAAGGTCGTTTTATGGCGTGCTTTAGAATTAAAATACTAGTTTCTATAGATAAATTTATAAAACCCTCCTCGATGATTCGATGAATTATTAGTTGAAATATATGCTGATTCAACAATTCTTCTAGTGAATTTATCAAAACCTTTATGTAGCACTTCAGCTTCTCTCCAGTTTGGTAAATGATCGAATTTTTCCGCATGAACTACTAAAGAATTAGATGTCCTATGTGCTTTTATGTCGTTTTTATGTTCATAAATTCTTTTTTCTAATCCTCTTGACGATTCGCCAAAATAAGCCATTGAGCAACTATTGCACGGGATTTTGTATACGACGCTGTTTTCGGAATTGGTTCTTTTTTCAGAAGTCTTTATTAAATCACCTATCCTCTTGTTAGTTATTTTAGCTATGTTCATACCTGATTTTGTTAAATATTTGTCTATTATTGGTGACGTTTCTGAGCCAGGTACTGATATAAAATTTGTATTATTTTTATCATTTCTCTCTTTCTTTCCGCGATTGTAAATATTTATTGCTTTTCTTTTTGTTCTTTTCAACATTCCCTCTGGATATCCAAGTTTGTCAAAGGTTTTCATAATGTAATCAAATTCGCCTTCTAGGTATTCATTACTACAGATTCGTAGTGCCCTGAGAAAAAATCCTATTACTATACCACTCTTTGTCCTATCATCATGTGCGGAGAAGTAATGTACTAAATCCTCTTTGTTAGTTTCCTTTCTGTATACTGAGAAAGTTACAGTTTTTTCCATTCGTCGTATTAACGTATCTAGGAAGGGCAATTGTCCGTTTTGTTCCTCTTCTACGGTGAACTGAATATCGCTGTTGACCGCGTTAAGCATTCTCACTTCATTATTTACATTGGTGTTTTCGGGGATGATTGCGAGGACGTCGTCTACGTATCTAAACCAGTGTGATCCCCTACCATTGATTCTGATAAAGTTTTCTTTTTCTAATAACTCCATATATAGACAGGCCATCACTGCACTTAAAGGACTACCCATAGCGAGACCTCTATGTTGTTCATATTCGTCACCATTAAAAGTAAACGCACCGAAATTTACGCATAAATCTATCAATTCTATATAATCTTGTTTTCTTATGGGTAGGTCAGTATCGTTCATATCTTTTATTACTCTCTTTACTGCTTCTAACGCACCGTTAGTGGAAATATTTGTATATAACGCCTTGACATCATAGCTTACTAACTTTTTCCCCGTGAAATCTAAATCTTTTAGTCTTGTCAAAAGATCGTTAGAATTTTTCAAATGTGTATTGCTGATCGATCAGTAAAATGTTAGAGCTCTTAGATGACGACAATACTTATCGCAAAAAACATATAGGTTTCGTAACGAATGAAGCAGATAAATTCAAAAAGCATGCTAGAAAAATTCTTAATAAAACTGAAAAAGGAAAGAAATTAATGGGACTTCTGGAGGAATACCCCAATCCTCCCAGAATGCGCGGTATTCCAAAAATTCACAAACCCAACGTTCCAATGCGACCCATAACTTCAGGGGTTGGCAGTGCACCCCACACACTAGCGAAATGTCTAGCCAAACCGCTATCACAGGCAATGGGATCGATCAGCAATACACATTTGAAAAATTCTAACGATCTTTTGACAAGACTAAAAGATTTAGATTTCACGGGGAAAAAGTTAGTAAGCTATGATGTCAAGGCGTTATATACAAATATTTCCACTAACGGTGCGTTAGAAGCAGTAAAGAGAGTAATAAAAGATATGAACGATACTGACCTACCCATAAGAAAACAAGATTATATAGAATTGATAGATTTATGCGTAAATTTCGGTGCGTTTACTTTTAATGGTGACGAATATGAACAACATAGAGGTCTCGCTATGGGTAGTCCTTTAAGTGCAGTGATGGCCTGTCTATATATGGAGTTATTAGAAAAAGAAAACTTTATCAGAATCAATGGTAGGGGATCACACTGGTTTAGATACGTAGACGACGTCCTCGCAATCATCCCCGAAAACACCAATGTAAATAATGAAGTGAGAATGCTTAACGCGGTCAACAGCGATATTCAGTTCACCGTAGAAGAGGAACAAAACGGACAATTGCCCTTCCTAGATACGTTAATACGACGAATGGGGAAAAAAAAACTGTAACTTTCTCAGTATACAGAAAGGAAACTAACAAAGAGGATTTAGTACATTACTTCTCCGCACATGATGATAGGACAAAGAGTGGTATAGTAATAGGATTTTTTCTCAGGGCACTACGAATCTGTAGTAATGAATACCTAGAAGGCGAATTTGATTACATTATGAAAACCTTTGACAAACTTGGATATCCAGAGGGAATGTTGAAAAGAACAAAAAGAAAAGCAATAAATATTTACAATCGCGGAAAGAAAGAGAGAAATGATAAAAATAATACAAATTTTATATCAGTACCTGGCTCAGAAACGTCACCAATAATAGACAAATATTTAACAAAATCAGGTATGAACATAGCTAAAATA
The DNA here is from genome assembly GCF_046742065.1 of Oratosquilla oratoria. NCBI lineage: Eukaryota > Metazoa > Arthropoda > Malacostraca > Stomatopoda > Squillidae > Oratosquilla > Oratosquilla oratoria. The sequence continues at coordinate 60,941,114 of NC_134781.1, read as the reverse complement.
ACTAACAAGAGGATAGGTGATTTAATAAAGACTTCTGAAAAAAGAACCAATTCCGAAAACAGCGTCGTATACAAAATCCCGTGCAATAGTTGCTCAATGGCTTATTTTGGCGAATCGTCAAGAGGATTAGAAAAAAGAATTTATGAACATAAAAACGACATAAAAGCACATAGGACATCTAATTCTTTAGTAGTTCATGCGGAAAAATTCGATCATTTACCAAACTGGAGAGAAGCTGAAGTGCTACATAAAGGTTTTGATAAATTCACTAGAAGAATTGTTGAATCAGCATATATTTCAACTAATAATTCATCGAATCATCGACGAGGGTTTATCAATTTAGCTAAAGAAACTAGTATTTTAATTCTAAAGCAAGCCAGAAAAACGACCTTTCCCAAGTGTCCGAAAAGATAATTGGATTTAGTACATAAACTTCAATTGCAGTTCTACATACACTCTCTGAAGAAGTTCTACGCGAACGAAACGTTAGAGTGTTTAGGGTTCCGAGCCTTCTCCTGTGCTTATGTTCTCCATCATCCAAATAATTTGTCTAAAATACTTATCAATATATATATATATATATATATATATATATATTCATATATATATATATATATGTATGTGTATACATATATATATGTATATATATATAATGTATATATATATATGTATATATATATATACATGTATATATACATATATCTATATATACATATATATACATATGTATATACATATATATATATATATATATATATATATATATGCATATATATATATATATATATATATATATATATATATATATACATATACGCTCTCTCAAGTCTTTCGCATTTATTGCTTGAGATACTCGTAGGTTATCACCCTCCTTCAAAAGTAACTTTATCATGCGGCCCTTGTTATCATCTTATTGAGGTCTTGGTCGCTATATTACTGTCTTATTTCACAATATATATCTATCCTTAACAATTTCTAGTTAAATATCATTGTTTCTCTCAAATGGGAAAGTTTTTATTACCCAAGCTCTGTAGTGCCTTTCAAGGTCCTAACATTTCACATTAACCCGATACATTTATCATTCTGTTATTCATGAAGGATTCAAACTAATTCAGTCTGTTTTTCAAATACTTGCTTTTTCCTGATTTAATTACGTTTATGATTCTCGCTTTTGTTGGTATTCAATATAGAGAGAATACTGGTGAGATTCTTTCATATTGATTTTTGTATGACTCTAACAGCTTTATTGTATATAATTTGCAGCCTAACTATATTATTTGGTAGATTATATATAATCTCGCTTTTATTG
>NC_134781.1:60914805-60932305 GCF_046742065.1 Oratosquilla oratoria | reverse complement strand
TCCAATTGGGGGAGTGTTTCTAGTGGAGTTCCCCAGGGCTCGGTTTTGGATCCCTTGTTGTTCATTATGTACATAAACGACTTGGACAATGGGATTAATGGTGATTTTAGTAAGTTTGCGGACGGCACTAAAATAAGATGCCTAATTAGGTAAGGAGACGAGGACGAGATTCTGCAGGATGATCTTAACAAATTGTTCACATGGTCGGTGAAATGGCAAATGGACATCAATATCTCAAATTGTAGCGTGTTAAACGTAGGGCTGCATAACCCCGAGAGGAAGAAGGGGTGGAGGTGGCTCTCCAATTAAGTGAAACAGCCTTGCTATAGAACTACTATGTCTTGCTGCATTGCGTTTGACCCAGGGCAGTTGGTGGATGCAGGGATGACCTGACATCCATGAGGAGCTGAGATGGGAAGGGTAGAAGGTGTGGTGGAGGGGAGTGAAATGGGTGGGAATAGGTACATGCCTTTGACTTAGCTACCTCCCTTATAAGGGGGGAAAAAGCTCTTCTGTTATAGAGATAGAGCTTTCTTTTCACCCGAGTTTCCGATGATGTAACAAAAACAATTTCCCTTAAAAATAACTCCCAGCTTGAATGTCGATGACTTGGACCTGTTCTGAGTCAGAAGGCATTTTGCTCAAATCGTCCACCTTTTCTCAAAACACCACAACCCGAGTGCGCACCAGCGGGAAGAAAAACGTTCATCTCGTTCCTCCACCTCTTAATCAATCACCACGAGCTCATTTATATGACGCTGATGTAAAGATTCGCCATGCCTGTGACAGAACAGACCCGATTTCTGTGCACAATTTTCGACAACAGACCCATGGAATCCCCACCATTAATAGCTAAAAGCATCCTTCCTCCGAGCTTGTGATTTCCTGAAACTACAATCCCACACAAGATGGAGAGTAGACACATAATCTCTCTGGAACTTATTCCACGATCTCGTAGTCAGCAGACTAGTCCACGGATGTTAAGCTTATTACTCTGTTACATCCACGGCCCTACTCCACTAAAGCTTAATTACTTTTTAATTTCTGTCAATTACTGAAGTCAAGGTGCTGTAGATATCCATACGAGAAGAGTGTCCAATTTCTGCTTAAAGTATTTTTAGTGGAATAAAGAAAACACACACACACACACACACACACACACACACACACACACACACACACACACACATTCGTGGCGCAGTTGGCAGAGTTTTCGGCTACCACAACGGTGGTCCGGGTTCGAATCCCGCCCAGGGCTGAAATAATTTCAGTATCGCTGCGCTGTGAGTAGTTACTCCAACTCTTGTGGGCAGGGAGTTGGGTGTGTGTGTGCGTGTAAGGTCAGCATTACCCATAGATCGGTCATATATGAACTCTGAGTTCTCTTCTTGAAGGGAAATAGCTGTCGATCACGAGTCCAGCACGTGATCCCAGACAATGGTGAATCACATTGTAAACGGTGAATCACACACACACATATACGGTGTGTATATATATATATATATATATATATATATATGTATATATATATATATGCTAATAAGAACACGGGTACGTGTGTTCACTTATGCAAAGTAGACCACTTGGAAAAAGAAACTAACGAAGCAGAGCGCTTTCGTATATTACATCTTCAGTGCACTGAAGATGTAATATACAAAATCGCTCTGCTTCGTTAGTTTCTTTTTTACAAGTGGTCTACTTTGCCGATATATATATACATATATATATGTATATATATATATATATATATATGTATATATATATATATACATATATATATCTCTCTTTTTTTCGTTTTATTTGATACGTTTTCTATTTCTATTTTTTCATTTTATTAATTTTATTTATTTATTTATTTATTTATCTATTTATTTATTTTCAATTTCCAAACATGCATCACATGTTTAGTTTTGACGACGCCTCGTAGCTGAGTCGGGGCCACCTGATGCTGCTGAGCACTCTCGAGACGACGTGGCAAAGGCCCTTGCCCTCTCTCTTCGTCTTCGGGTTCCAATTCTTGAAGACTCAGGAAGTCTCGAGGCGAAAGCAGGGGGACCTGCTGGCGACCGTTCATCCACGGGTGGGACAAGATCCCGCAGAAGGAGGGCCGGCTCCAGGGGTCCTTGTCGAAGCAGCGCATGATATGGTCTCTGCACAGGCGGGGGACGCTGCTGGGGAAGGGCGGGTTGGCTCTCCGGACAGAAGCCAGGCTGTCGAAGGAGTCGTCCCGGCACACCATGTGGTACAGGTGTGCAGGAACCTTCCGTTTTTGACGTACTACGGAGGCCAACAGAGAGGAGTCCCGCCCGTGAAGGTTCCCCAGTGGCGTTCGGCCATCTTCCTGCAGCCGAAATCGATGAGTTGGATATCAAGCATGCCCGTGCTCTCAATCCTGAAGAGCAGGACATTCTCCGACTTGATATCCTCGTGGGAGACCCGGCAAGGAGACAACTCTGGACTGTCTCGACGATCTTGACGAAGAGTCTCCTAGCCTCCCCCATGGAGAGAGGCTCGGCGTCGTCACTCTTTGTGTAGCTCGCGAGCGACATGATCATGAAAAAGGAGCCTTCGATGGTCACGCAGTCGTAGAGTCCGATGACCCCCGGGACGTGCTGGAGCCTCTTCAGTAGTTCGGCCTCCACGGGCACCGTCTGCCCGTGTCGCCGCCTCCAGGAATTGACTCTCGTCAGGGGCATCCACTTGATGGCGACGGGCTTTCCATCGCTGATTCTCGTTGCAGCGAAGACGCTGACGAAACCTCCTTCGCCAAGAAGGTGTCCGCCCTGGTAATTGTTGAGACTCGACATTCTCCCCAAATTATCAAGAGCTCGAGAGCCTCCGATGATTCTTTGGACAAAGACAACCTCGCATCGCAGATTTGTCATTGCGTGTCTCGCCACGGCGCTCGCACAAACACACGTGATATATGTATATATATATATATATATATATATATATATATATATATATATATATATATATATATATGTGTGTGTGTGTGTGTGTGTGTGTGTATATATATCATATATACATATATATATTTATATATGTATATATATATATATGTATATAAAAAAATATATATATATATATATATACGTCATATGTGTGGGTGTGGGTGTTAGTTGCAAAGGTGGCTTTCTTAACAAATTTCCAGACTTCGAACATTATCCACTTGAGAAGACAGAAAGTTACAACACGACGTAACCCAGACACACACACAGAGAGAGAGAGAGAGAGAGAGAGAGAGAGAGAGAGAGAGAGAGAGAGAGAGAGAGAGAGAGAGAGAGAGAGAGAGAGAGAGAGAGAGAGAGAGAGAGAGAGAGAGAGAGAGAGAGAGAGAGAGAGATACAGTGCAATTTATTCGGCTGAATAAGAACGACTTACCGCAGTAAAATGAATTATTGTCAGCAGTGATTGACCGTCTTGATACTATTTCCTCTCAATTAATTGTCAACATGTGTGAGCGTGTGTATGCAGAAAATGGACAACCCAGCCCCCTCCTGGATATCCACGGCACCTTGACGTTCGTAAAATAATCTCAACCGTAGAACAATTGTTATTTCGAACTATGTTTTCTTTTCCTTATCTGCACTTTATGTATATTGATTCAATGCCAAATAAAGTACTACTACTACTACCCAATATTTTTGGTGGAGTAGGACCGTGGATATAACAGAGTAATAGGCTTGACATCCGTAGATTAGTCTGCTCATCATGAGATCCTTGTCCAGCTTCCAGAGTGATTATGTATCTACTCTCCATCTTTTGTGGGACAGTAGTTTCAGAAGATCACAAGCTCGGAGACTGCATGTTTTTTGTTATTAGAAGTGGGGCGTCGAAGTGAATCTGTTGTTGATCATTGGGGTCAAGAATCAGGTCTGTTCTGTCACTGGGATAGCGTATCTTAACATCAGCGTCGTCTGCATGAATGCATGTTGACTAATTGTGGAGGAACGAAATCTATGGTTTTCTGTTCACTAGTGCACAAATCACATATTTGGCATGCTGGGACAGATGGAAAGGTCTTCCCCTGGAATGTTCAATTTCTCTTGTTGCTTCTCCATCATAGAAAACGGAAGAGAAACCATATTTACTCGTAATAAAGATTACATTGGATCAAGGCGATATTTACAAATCTTAAATGAGAAAAAATGGATAAATGTACAAACATACAAATGTTTCCACAATGTTGGATAATAAGAATACAAAAAAAATTCCTGACAGTGGAATTTTCAATGTTGAAGAAATGTATAAATCCACGGAAATAAGAAGTTGTACTGCAATATTTTTATTTTTTCATTTATCTATCTATTCTTAACATGTTTACTTCGTATAGACTAATCTAGAACTATGAAAAAAATGCTGAGTACCCTGGTTCAGTGGAATCTCAACTGAGATTGTTTTGGATTTATTTATTTTTTGTTATTTCATTTATGGAAATATAGCTTAGCCTTAGAAGTTACAACATTAAAATGCACCTTTCTAGCATTTTATAGTTTTGATTTTATCCAAATAGCATGATCTTAAAAGTTCCTGATCACTGATGGCGTAACAGCTGTTTAATTCTTCAACATGGCCTGTGCGCAATGCGAAAGTGACTTCACATCGAGTGAGTTGGGGGGGGGTGGTGCTTGTAAGGACATATATGAGCTCTGAGCTCTCTTTATAAGTAAGTTTATTTGTCATTGCATCAATATACATGAAGTGCAGATAATGAAAAGAACACATAGTTCGAAATAACAATTACAGTTGCCGAGGATAGCACAAAAAAGCATGTAAGCTTATTTCCATTGTGGTCCTCATTAGACTGATTCTCTACGCTAAGTTATACAGGCAACATGCGTAGGTGTTCAATGGACGAGAGACAGTCATGAGTAATACCAATCAGTACACATATGACACATAAATATCATCATAGATTTGCTAATAACTACTAAAATATTCGTAACACGTAGGATATTGAGACCAAAACTTGAGCATCATCACAATAAGGAACATTGCATTATGCATCAGGAACAACAAAATATTGCTAAAAGGTACCAAAGCAGTATGAGTGAGTACCAGATCAGTGTAGTACCATTAATGATATACTACATTATTCTACAGCTGTAGCAGCAAGTGTAGGACAATAAATCTAATTGATTTAATTATTAATGCACAAAAAACATTTATCCCCCTGAAGTCAATACGGAAGAATAGTAATACTCCCAAATAGATTACGGACAGACTGAAACATGAGATCGGAATGAAAAGAGGACTTTACTTAAAAATAAAAAACGGGGAAACACACCTTAGACCAAGATGTAACGAAATGGCAAAGCTGGTTAAAAAGAATATACGTACAGCGAAACGTAACTATGAAATTAAGGTTGCCTGTCAAGCAAGATCCAACCATAAGGTTTTCATTCATCTCTATAGAACAAAAAATAAAGAAAGAATAGGCCCAATTAAAATCGATGAAAATGTCATGATAGAATCGGAGGAAAAAATGAGTGAGGAGTTTAACAAATATTTTCTCTCGGTGTTTATTAATGAGAGATTAGATAAGGTATCTGACTGCGATCCGATTTTCAGTGGGGATGAAGAAAGTAGACTATCTAATATCAGCATTAGTAAAGTAGTAGTCAAGCAGATAGAAAGACTTAAAGCTACAAAATCCCCGAGTCCAAACGAAAATTTTCCGAGAGTGCTTATAGAGTGTAAATTTGAAACCTGCGATCAGTTAACTGAAATATTTAATAAATCGGTAGACACTGGTTTTGTGCCTAATGCTTGGGGGCAGGCAAACGTTGTTCCTGTTTTTAAGAAGGGAGATAAATCGTCTGTATGCAACTACAGGCCAATCAATTTGACATCGGTTATAGGTAAAATGCTTGAATCAGAGAACACATCGAGAGACATAATTTAATTCGTGACATACAGCATGGTTTCTCCAAGGGTAAGTCATGTGTGACTAATTTTCTATCCTTTTACACTAGAGTATATAAGACGTCAGATAACAATGATAATTACGATGTGATTTACCTTGACTTTAGTAAAGCGTTCAACAGGGTGCCACACCAGAGACTACTAAATAAAATCAAAGCCCATGGCTTAGGAGGAAAAGTGTTAAAATGGATTACAGCTTGGATTAGTAACAGGAAACAGCGGGTCACCATAAATTAGTAAAATCCAGGTGGGGAAATGTTACTAATAGGGTTCCCCAGGGCTCGGTTTTGGGCCCCTTGTTGTTCATTATGTACATAAACGACTTAGACAATGGGATAAATAGTGATGTTAGTAAGTTCGCGGATGACACTGAAATAGGACGCCTAATTGGTCAGGAGACGACGCAGAGATTCTGTAGAATTATCTTAACAAATTGTTCACATGTTCGATGAAATGGCAAATGACCTTCAATATCTCTAAGTGTAGCGTGTTAAGCGTAGGGCTACACAACCCCGAAAATAGATACAGCTTAGATGACACGTTTTTAGAGTAAACTGAGTGCGAGAGAGACTTAGGAGTTCTAGTGAGTCCGGACCTTAAAACCAGGAAACAGTGCATTAGCGCCAGGAATAAAGCTAACAGAGCATTAGGTTTCATTGCTAGGACGGTAACGAATAGAAATGCAGAGGTAATTATCAAACTCTATCAAGCGATAGTTAGACCTGTCCTTGACTACGTGGTACAGTTTTGGTCTCCGTCCTATAGAATAGACATAGATTCACTAAAATCAGTACAGAGAAGAATGACCAAAATGATACATGAACTCAGAAATTTGCCTTACGAGGAGAGGCTTAAGCACCTTAACTTACACTCTCTGGAAAGACGCAGAGTGCGGGGTGATCTAATAGAGGTATTCAAGTGGATCAAAGGTTTTAACAAGAAGGATACAAACAAGGTCATCATATTAAAACAACAGAGCAGGACTCACAGTAATGGATTTAAACTAGACAAATTTAGATTTAAGAAGGAAATAGGCAAGAATTGGTGTACTATTAGGGTGGTCAACGAATGGAGTAGACTTAGTAACCCTGTAGTGAGCGCGGAAACTATCATTTGTTTTAAGAAACGGTTAGACAACTTTATGGATGGGGATGACAGATGGTGATGGATATGGAGCTGCCTTGTGTAGGCCTTATGATCTCTTACAGTCTCCTTCATTCTTATGTTCTTATGTTATCCCAGGGTAAGAGTAAATATCAAGTACCACGGGATAGAAGGTAGCAGTAGTTTCCCGCCTCAGTTTTTGCGTTTTTCTTATAAAGAGGTGTTACCCGAACCCTTTTCATGTCGCTTGGGATAAATCCTGAACTGATAGACAAATTTATTATGTGAGTTATTGGAGGAGTTATAATTGTGGCCCCATCCTTAACAAACCTCACAGGAATATCGTCTAACCCTGTAGCCTTATTGGCACTTATGTTAGCCAGTAATTTAAACACTTCTTCTTGAGTGGTCTTATGTAGTTGGAAACACTTTGTGGACTTATCTTTATAGTACTCCTGAACGCACCCCACCCCAAACTTCCCGAAACCCGTTGGGAGGGATTTTACTAGTTTAGTGTCTATGGTTGTGAAAAAGGAGTTGAAGTGGTTAGCTATAGTGTTCTTATCAGAGTTAAGCTCGCCGTTTATCATGGGTCCTATCCTGTCTGCTTTTTTACTGGGCTTAGTATGAGCTTCTAGGGTCTTCAGAGTTTGCCAAAGCTTCTTTGGCTCGTGTTTGTTCTGGTTCACCATGTTAGTACAATAATCAGCTTTGGTTTTTTCCTTCTAATATTTCACCCGAATCCTATAGTATAGATAGCCATTATAGTTCTTCTGTTTTCTACTTTTCCTAAATCTTGCAATAAATCTGTCTCTATCTCTAATCAAATCCAGTACTTCGTTTGTCATCCATGGTTCCGTCCTCTGTTTTATTTGTATCTCTTTGAGAGGCTCTACTCTGCCAATAATAGTAAGAAATGCTTACTTAGAATTAGACCAGGCCTCATAAAAATCAGAACAATTTAGTACTGGCGACAAGTCTGTCCTACCCAGTTCATCTACAAAATCTTCCCGTGAGTAATGCTTCATGAAACGAAGCTTCACTGTGTTGTGCTTATTGTAAATCGTCTTCCTAGCTTTCCTAGTACAATATATGAACTTGTGGTCACTAAGACCATAATCAGAAGCACCAGCCTGCGTTATCTTATTACAATCGGATACCAGGATAAGATCTATGATGGGCCTGGATGTGCCTGTTATTCTATTAGGTTCGTCAATCAGCTGTGTCAGGCCATGAGATTTTAGCAAGTCCCTCATTGCCTTAACAAGGTTATTGCTTTTACTTGCCAGATTCGTATTAAAATCACCTAGGATGATAATTTCTTGGCCATGCATATTGACCCGATTGAAACAGATAGATTCTAATGCGCTATAGTAAGACATCTGTTTCGGTGGTCTGTAACAGACCCCACATAAGATGGGATGCGATTTAGGTAACAGTATTTCTATCCACACAGCTTCGAGGCCCTCGTTACTCATAAGGTCTGTACGGGGGTTGAATGCTATATCATTGCAAATGAAAGTACATACCCCTCCTCCGGTCCTCTTTCTATCATTACGCACAACATTATAACCCGGAATCACAATTTCTGAGTCGGAAATGGTACTTTCTAGCCAGGTTTCGGTGACACCAATGACTGCTGCCCTGGTGCGCCGCGCTAGTATACGGGCTCGTCTATCTTAGGTAGAAGGCTTCTGGCATTCAAGTGTTGAACCAGTTGAAATCATCCCCGGCTGTTGACTGGGGCGAGGCACAGCGATCGGGATTAACAGGTCATCCTCACCATCGGACATGGGGGAGGGGGGACTGGTAGTTCTTTGAGTATACACCCATTGCAAGTAAAGTGGAGAATATCCTCATTCACCAAGTCGGCATTGTAGGTTTCGAGAAAAAATCCACAACACTTGATATGAGTCCACTCCCCACATGACTTGCAGCTGATGGCTCTACAGTTGCGACGGACTTCTTTTAGACAGCTTACACATGGGTGTAATGACAGAAAATTTTGAAAGTAATAAAAAGATGTTTTGGAAAGAAATTAAGAGAGGAAGAGGAGGCGAATCAAGTAGGGAAGAAAAGGTAAAAGGTACAGATGGAGAGTTGATAATGGAAGAGATGGCAGTGAGGGGAAGATGGGCAGAATATTTTAGGGAGTTGCTGAATGTGAAGGAGGATAGGGAAGGAAAGATAGCTGCAGTGGGAAATGCGAAGAAAATGAGAGTGATGAGTGAGGAGAATGGAGGAGAAATAAGGAAGGATGAGGTGAAGGCAGCTGGTCTGGATGGATGTCATGCAGAATGTCTGAAAAAGGGAGGTGCAGTGATGGTGGACTGGTTGGTGAGGTTATTTAATGTTTGCTGGAGAGAGGGTAGAGTACCGGAGGACTGGAGTAGTGCCTGTATAGTTCCTCTTTACAAGGGAAAAGGGGACAAGTGTGAATGTAGTAATTTCAGAGGGATTAGCCTGTTGAGTGTAGTAGGGAAGGCTTATGGGAGGATCTTAATTGAGAGGATTAGGAGAGGAACAGAGGGAGTAATTGGTGAGGAACAGTGTGGATTTAGGACGGGTAGAGGTTGTGTAGATCAGATCTTTGTGGTAAGACAGATATGTGAGAAAGCTATAGGAAAGGGGAAGGATGTTTTTTGGGCTTTCATGGATCTGGAAAAGGCTTATGATAGGGTAGACAGAAAGGCACTGTGGGAGGTTATGCAGATTTATGGGATAGGAGGAAAGCTTTTGGGAGCTGTCAAGAGTTTTTATGAGAGTAGTAGAGCATGTGTTAGGATTAGAAATGGAGAGAGTGAGTGGTTTGAAGTAAAGGTGGGACTTCGTCAAGGATGCGTTATGTCGCCCTGGCTGTTCAACTTATACATGGATGGGGTGGTGCGAGAGGTGAATGCTAGGGTAGTGAGTCAGGGATTGGAGATGGTTAAAGAAAATGGAGAAAAGTGGGAGGTGAGCCAGCTGTTGTTTGCGGACGACACTGCGCTTGTGGCAGGGTCAGAGGAGGGATTGAGGAAGCTGGTGGCAGAGTTTGGGAGAGTATGTGATAGAAGAAAGCTAAAGATAAATGTGGGTAAAAGTAAGGTGATGAGATGTACAAGGGGTGAAAGTGGCAGTAGACTGGAAGTGAGCATTAAGGGAGAGCGACTGGAGGAAGTGGATAGTTTTAGATACTTGGGTGCAAGTGTAGCAGGAAAAGGTGGAGTGAAGGTGGAGGTAGAATGTAGATTGAGAGAAGCGAGTAAATGCCTTGGTGGTTTAAAGAGTGTAATGAGGAATAGACATTTGGGAATGGATGCGAAGAGGAGACTGTATGAAGGAGTGATTGTGCCAACAGCACTGTATGGGGCAGAAACGTGGAACATAAGAGAAGAAGAGAGAAGGAGTTTGAATGTGTTTGAGATGAGGTGTCTGAGAAGTATGGTGGGGGTTACTAGGCTAGATAGAGTGAGAAATGAGGAGGTGAGGAGGAGAACAGGGGTGAAAAAGGATTTGGGAGATAGGGTTGATGAAAGAATATTAGGATGGTTTGGACACATGGAAAGAATGAGTGAAGAAAGACTAGTAAAAGAGGTATGGAAGGCAGATGTGGAGGGAGTGAACATGAGGGGACGTCCTAGGATGAGGTGGATGGATGGGGTGAAGGGGGCTTTGGGGAAGAGGGGAATGTCTGTTGAGGAAGGAAGGGAGAGGACGGAAGACAGAGGTGAGTGGAGAATGGTTGTATATGGATGATGTTGTGACTGCATGAGGAGGAATGGGCGGGGGGTGGGGGGTGGGGTAGTATGTGTGAGTAAATTTTGACGCAGCCCGAAGGGATTTCTCCCCGTCCTCGCCTTATATGCAAAGGGGGACGGAGAGGGGGGGTCGCCGATTAAATGAAGCGGCATCGCTGTGGATGTACTGTGTCTTGCGACACTGCTTCTGACCCAGGGCGGTGGGCAGGGTGCAGGGATGACCCGTCATCCAGGAGGTGCTCAGATGAGAGGAAGGGTGGGAGGGGTGTGGAGTGTATTTAGGGATGAAATGGGTGGGAGTGTTTTTATGCCTTTCCCTTTTTGGCTACCTCCCTTGGAAGGGGGAAAAAGCCTTGGTATATGTATGTATGTACACATGGGTGTTTTGGGACTCTCGTTACAACTGGGCCAGGACAGGAATGTATATCACCACAGAGGAGGGCGTAGGATACCAGAAGCTTGGAAGTGTTGATTTTTCTCTTCGGTGTTATATGAGAACTTCCCCTTTGTTTATCTAATCGAATCCGACGCCACTTTCTGACTTCTTTTGTTGAGGCAGGCGGGGGAAGGAACTGGCACAGAGTATGGTGGTTAAAAGAGATCCTTGAGATTTTGTCTCTCACCAAAATGTTAAAGAGGAGCGGAGGGTAGCCAGGAATGCCCATTGTAACGTATAAAGGTTGACCACTTGCAGCAACGTTGGTCAGCAAGGCCCCTCCCAGCAGGACTAAAAGCATACCGATCATCCCTGACGCCATGTCGTAAATTTTCATGAGTATACACTATTCACGGCAGAATACAAAGCACCGATTTAAAAACTGCGTACTCGAAACAACAAAAGCTTCGGTCCCACTTGGTGATTTAGACAAATCATTTAAGATCACCTCTCTGTCCGAGAGGGAATAGCTGTCGATCACGAGTCCAACAAGGGATCCAAAACTATGGTGAATCACACACACACATACTCACACCATGCATTTATGTTGTGTTTGTTAAAATTCTGTGTATATCTGTACAAATAGAGTGACTGTTGGATATTTTACATACTGAATTATGGAGCCACGACAAATGTACTGCCTGCCTACTTTCTGCCTGCCTGCCTGCTTTCTGCCTACCTGCCCGCCTTCTGCCTGCCTGCCTGCCCTCTGCCTGCCTGCCTCCTTCCCACACTTAGCAACTGGCTAGATTACTTTTCCCTTTGTTATCGAGTTCCTCAGGGTCAGTGAGCAATTTGCCGTCCGTGCTTTCCACTCCTACGAGCTGGGTTCTGTCCCTCTTTTCAGAAGGCGATGCGATATTATAGAATCCTTTCTTTGCCCCCTTCATGTCTTCCTCTAAATCTCTGACTAGTTTCTCCCACTTCTCTATTGTGCCTCTTTCTTTTTTCTTTATTCCTCTTATATATATCATGTAGTCCTGTCTCGCAACCTCTGTTCTATTTCGCGACTACCTACAAAAAGCCCTCCTTTTTTCTCTCTTTTTCTTTTTTCTAGCACTGAATCCTTCACAGAATTCTTCCTCTGCTACTTTTATAATGTTTGTTTTGAACTGCCACCACTGGATATTGCTACTTGAATTTCATATCTGTATATGACACGTTAGTGGATACAACGAGTTGAATACGGCAATGCAGTCCAAAGTTAAGTGATGGGATCGACTGTAGTGCTTGACAAGTTGTATTTCTTTTGTTTCTCCAAAGTGTTATATCAGTAAAAAGAAAACAGGACTTTTAGTCACACCCCTGAGGACCAGAGTAACGTTGCACTCATTACTGGGGGCTAATCTTTACTTATAAAAAGTATGCTGGTCACTTTTAACTTCTACTGTACCTCCTCTCTGCTACCCTCCTCAAATTTCTCTTACCACCTCTAGAAGCGTTACTCATCGTCGATGAAATGCTCAGATCACCGAGTTTATGTAAAGAAATGACATACATCACGGCATGCTGTTCTACATCAGGTGCAAATATCTCTGAGAAGACAATGAAATTTTGAAGTTATGCATGTATCATGTATGGCTTTTGTCTTATATTTGTTGTTGCTACAGTCCTTGTCGTTGTCGCTGTTATCATTGTTATTGATGCTGTTGTTGTCGTTGTTTATATTGTTATTGTTGTTGTTGTTGTTCCTGTTGCCATCATCGTCGTCGTTGTTCTTGTCGTTGTCGCTGTTATCAGTGCTGTTGCCACTGCCGTTATCGTTGTTTTTATGTTGTTGCTGTTGTTGTTGCCATTATTATCGTCGTCGTCGTTGTTCTTGTCGTTGTTCTTGTTTTCGTCATCGTAAGAGTTCCTGAGAGTGAATCAGTAATCAATGAGATCGCCACGAAACCGCATGTCGGCGTGCTAGATCTATTTTCTCTTTCGAGCACCTTAAGACGTTCGAGAAAGTTCCGAGGATGTACGTGTCCTCATATAATGTGTATCGCTTATGCATATACAAGATACGTTCTCCTCCTACCTCCCCCATCTCCCCCACCTATCCCCATCCCCACCACCCCGACTCCTCTCCTTATCACGTCACATAATATAATCAGCACGGAGATGTATAGATCATTGTCAACAACTGTGGTCGTAGACAAATGTTCCTTCCCTATTTTGGCCACTTATAGCTATGAACATACGGGTGTACGTACATACACGCATACGCACGCACGCACATACACATACATATTTGTATCTGACATGGAATGATGAAAGGTACAAACTAGAGTAATATATTTACTGACGATGCGAAGACCACGAGAAGAGTGAGAAATAGAAGACTGTAGATTACTGCCAAAAGATCTAGATAGCGTATATGCCTGGAACCAAAAATGGAATTGAACTTCAATGGCAGGAAACACAAATTATTGGACATGAAAGATACCACAAAAAGGCCATCATTGAATTGTATTATTCACTAGAAAGAGAAGCATTTACAAGGACAAAAGAGGAGAAAGATCTGGGAGTATTGATAAGTGATAACATGTCATCAGACAACCATGTCAGTAAGGTCGTGGAAGAGACATTTAAACTGTTGAAGAATATAAAAGTAGTATTTTACTACATGAATTAAGAGATAGTGAAGAAATCATAGTGAGCCTCATCCGTCCTAGATTGAAATATGCATGAATGGTATGATCCCCGCTTAAAGTGAAATATATAAACAAGCTCGAAAGAATACAGAGAGGAGCGACCAAAATGGTTTCTGTCTTTGACATGCCATCATTAAAGGAACAAGGAGAAACAGGTGACTTGACTGTGGTTTTCCAAGCTAACCCTTTTGATGCACTATTGAATTTTATTCCTTCTACTTACCTCTGTAGTAGAACAGGTGATAACTGTCTTGTAACTGTTTAAGATTTTCTTCTTCCCTCCGGACCTCACTCAGTCCCACGATATCCCACCTGATGTTTCCTAGCTTTTCCATCAAACTCTCAGGCTTATGGTCTTCCGGTGGGGTTCTTACGTTATGAGTGGATATCCTCATCTTCTCCAGCTTATTGTCCAAGACAAAAAACCTACCTTGGACAATATTTACTCATATTCAGTGGCACGCTCCCTAGAAGCAAATGACGATGATTCAACAAAAAATGCCAGTTTTTTTCATTGGTTGTGTAGTTCGTGATTATCTCACCTCCTTTCTGACAAGGTTCTGGTGAGATACGACTATGGTGCCTCCTTATTCAGTACATTCGATGGAACACTAAATGTCTACAGGTTGCCCAATGATCCATGCCGTCACTATGACGGTAACCCTGCTCGCCAACTGGGATATGTCAGTAAGCAGGGGGCCCTACGATTGTGTGTACGAGTTATCTTTGTTACACCCTTTGTACAACTTTTTGATGTGGATGATCCTGCAGAGATCTTCATTTCTATTGACATGCATACTTTACAATGTTAAAACAACGGCAAAAGAGTAATTAACTCCTTTCGTGAACTCTTCAGCTTTCGAAAAGTAGATTTCTGTGTGAAGGAGAAGGAAAGAAATAAACTTCCAAAACTTATGGGAAATACGGTGATTATATTAGACCCAAATTGCAACTAAGTAAAGTATAAAAATACAGCAAAACCCTAAACTTTTTTCATATATTTCTGCCTCCCTTTCCCCTACGCTCTTCTCACTGCCAGGCCCATACGCACTTACAAAAACCCACATCTCCCTTCCCAGCTTCACCTTCATCCACATCAACCTTGATGAAAACTCCTTCCACTCCACTACACGCTTACTTATCTCTTCACTTACTAGTATAGCCACCCCTTCTCTCCCTCGTCCACTATTCACTCCTGAGTACCTCCCAGCTACACTCCCAAACTCACACTCGCCCTTCCCTTTCATTTTAGTTTCACTCAAAGCCAGCACATCCATCTTTCTTCTCACAAACATACTGCCTATCTCTTCCCTTTTACTCTCATCTGTACCACATCCACGCACATATTAATAGAATTATATATTGTAAATATTATTGCCACATACCAGGATGGCCCTTGTAAGATAAAAAGAATCTATATGTAACATTATTGTATAACTTGTACAAAGTAATGAAATATTGATTGTATATAATTTATGTCATGGCGGACGGGAAATTCAATAACAAGTCCCAAGAGATATGGAATTTAATTTAATCCTTCTCCCATTGGTCAGCTGCTAAGTCTAACAAAAGTTTTGTGTGCCATTACAGCAGTACGTACAGATCACATTGTGTGAACCAGTCTATACCCGTCTAACCAACGAATTTTGTATATTTTTTCATTTCTATTACAGTTTCACTGCGATTGTTACGGTGGTGTTCTTAAAATTTCTTTCCTTGTATAAATATTATATAAATCCTTGGAAGGGAAATATTTATATAAGGAAAGATTTTTTAAGAATACCACCTTATATAAATCTTTCCCTTCCAAGCATTTATATAATATTTATATAAGGAATTTTTTTTTAAGAATACCACCGTAACAATCTATATGTAACTACAGGCCAATCAGTTTGACATCAGTTATAGGTAAGATGGTTAAATCAATAATAGCTAATAGAATCAGAGATCACATCGAGAAACATAATTTGATTTGTGACCCACAGTATGGGTTTTCCGAGGATAAGTAATGTTTAACTAATCTTCTATTAAAGATGAATACGTGCAACTCAAGTAGCAAATTACTCATAAGTTAGATCATGTTTCTTAGATCAAAGGGTGATAATTGATCTAGTATTTAATCATATAAGACAATACACCCACGAATCAAGTAATTTTCAATCTTACATAGTTTGTGATTATTTCCGAGTGAACTCAAATCACAAGCGCTAATGAAATAAATTACAGTTGTTGTTTTTTTTAATCAAAGGGCAGATAATATTGTTTACCTGGTTTGGTAAAGTCATCATTTTCACTATGATAGTGTAATATTAAGAACAATATAAATCTTTGATTCAGCTCACTTGTTAGTGTAACCTCAGAAGTTTATTAATAAGCTTTGCCGGCCCTTTAATCAAACATGAAAAAGAAAAAAGTATACAAAGATTAGATTAAACAGAAAAATTATAATTAGCCCCACTAAATTATAAGTTGGTGTAACAACCTTTTGACGTGGATCAAAAGTTCCGTTTTGTTATGTAAAAAATGCCAAATTTATGTCAGTTTGACTGATTAACAAAAATAACAGGGTTAAATAACATAATTTTATTAACATTTATAAATTTCAAAAATAGAAAATTTAAAAGAATGGAGTTAACATGGTTCAGTTTTGTGAATTTAACCTAACATTAATAAATTAGTAAGCTATCAATATAACCTCCAAGATATAACTACGAAAAAATTCCACTGCATTTTAATAAAAGTAACCATATGATTTTTGTCATGTATATGGAAAGATTGAGTGACTGAATGATTGGGTTGGGCTTTCTAAATGATCGGGCGACTTATATAAGGATCTGCAGTTTACTGCATTATTATATCAGTTTTAAACTACATGTTGTAAACATGGAAACTATCAAAAGTACCAGAGGTGGCCAGAAATTATGCTATAACGGATACATGTATACTAAATCATATGCTAAGAAGAGAAAGGTCCGATGGGTGTGTGTGAAGGTTGTAGAGGCAGTCTGATTACAACGCCTGAAATACAGAATCCTAGGGAAATTTATGAACATTCCCATGGCAGAAATACCACAAATGTTGAAAGAGCAAAGGTGAGATTCCAGATGAAAGAACAAGCTAAGGCTACAAGAGAACTTCCTGTGCAGATCCACTACGAAATAGTTGCCAGAGTTGCAGGCCCTGATGTAAGAAGCCAGTTACCACATGCCGCCATTTTTAAGGAAGTAATGCAACAAGTGCGTAGTAAGTGATATCTAAGTGATCCAGGCAGTCACGAAGGCTTGAACATCACAGTATGGGAGTTCACTCAAGAAGAAGTGGAACAGTTCCTGGTCTACGACAACCGAAACGCTAATTACAGAATCCTGATATTTGCCACAGACCTATGCCTTAAGAAACTACAATATAGACATTGTTTATGGATGGTAACTTCGAGCAACTACAGTCTATGTTATTCGCGTACCAGTGGGAGAAACATCAGTTTCTTCAACGCAAGACTGAAGAGATATATCGTGAATTTCTGGATATATTCTGTGATAAGTGTGAACTCAAAGGATTGTATCTATTGATATATCCGGAAACTGTCATTGTTAACACTTAGCTGTGCATAATGCTTTATGTTCTTTGTTTGACGGAATACAAATCCGTGG
>NC_134781.1:60897305-60909805 GCF_046742065.1 Oratosquilla oratoria | reverse complement strand
TATATATACATATATACATACACGCATATATATGTGTGTGTGTGTGTGTGTGTGTGTGTGTGTGTGTGTGTGTGTGTGTGTGTGTGTGTGTGTGTGTGTGTGTGTGTGTGTGTGTGTGTGTGTGTGTGTATGTGTGTTTTCACCATGGTTCACCATGGTCCACCATGGTCTTTGGATCACGTGTTGGACTCGTGATCGACAGCTATTTCCTTCCCGGAAGATAGCTCAGAGGTCGTATGTGACCGATATATGAGTAATGCTGTGACCTTACACGCACACACACACACCCAACTCCCCGCCCACTAGAGTTGGAGTAACAACTCGCAGCGCAGCGATACTGAAATTATTTCACCCCTGGGCGGTGTGTGTGTGTGTGTGTGTGTGTGTGTGTGTGTGTGTGTGTGTGTGTGTGTGTGTGTGTGTGTGTGTGTGTGTGTGTGTGTGTGTGTGTATTCACCTTGGTCTTTGGATCACGTGTTGGACTCGTGATCGACAGCTATTCCCCTCCCGAAAGAGAGCTCAAAGCTCGTATAACCGATCTATGGGTGATGCTGTGACCTTACACGCACACACACACCCAACTCCCCGCCCACGAGAGTTGGAGCAACGACTCGAAGCACAGCGATACTGAAATTATTTCAGCCCTGGGCAGGATTCGAACCCGGACCGCCGTAGTGACAGTCAGGGACTCTATCAACCGCGCCACCGTGTGTGTGTGTGTGTGTGTGTGTGTGTGTGTGTGTGTGTGTGTGTGTGTGTGTGTGTGTGTGTGTGTGTGTGTGTGTGTGTGTGTGCGTGCATACGTATGCATGTTAGTGTGCATGTGTTTGTATGCATATGTATATGCATGTATATATATATATATATATATATATAATGTATATATAATATATATATGTATGTATATACATATATATATACATATAAACATATATACACATACAAATGCATACACATACATACACACTAACATACACTCAACCCTCTGCTATCGCGAGTTCCACTATCGCCCTTTACTGCTACCGTGGGTTCCACTATGGCGCTTTACTGCTATTGCATAAGCATTAAAAGCTGCCCAAATGTCTTTATCACGCACTTTATGGCTACTATCGTGCTGCCTAACTAGTCTTAAAATTCAAAGCGCGTGCCTCTTGACGTCACCTGAGGGTAGGAGTGGATTCACTGCGTGATTGGCCAAGACAAAGCAGTCCAGTGAGCGCTGAGTGGACAAAACAAACCTTCCCACCTCAGTCTTGGTCATGACGTCACGGGACCCCTAAGTGTTCATTGGCCAAGCTGCTCCACGTTTAGCCACCAAGTTTTATTCAGTTTGAGGTCGCGTCTTCTCAGTGCACACAGTGATAGCTATATGATTTTTTGTGCTTTTTGTGCTACAATAATGACCAGTAACATACCTCCTTGTCATCCTACCATTGATGAACGTAATATAGAGGTGCCTGGGAGGGAAATAAAGATGCGAAAGACCTTAACTTAAGCTTAGAAACTTGAAACAGTGAAACTCATTGATGGTGGCGAAACGAAGAGAAGTGTGGGGAAAAAGTTTGATATTAATTAATCCACAATACGAGGCATTTACCAAAAGCGTGAGCACATGAGGCTTGCACCATCTCTAACTGTTTCCCAAGCCTTACGTAGCCGAAATCAGTTGCTCCTGAAGATTGAGCAATTGCTAGAACAATATTTAGAGCGACAGGGTCAGAGAAACTCAGTTGTTGACACACACGAGATTATGGACATTGCCAAGGAAATTTATGCTGGTCTAGCAACGAGGATGGGAATTCAACAACCCCCAGTGTTTTTAGCATCAAAAGGGTGGGTGGATAAATTTACAGCACGCCATAAAGTCAAGAGTGTTAAGCTGTCTGGTGAGGCTGAAAGGGCAGACACGACTGCTGCCCGTGAGTACCCAGAGACACTCAAAATCACCAATGAGGAGGGCCAATATACAACTGAACAAATCTTTAACATAGACGAAACGAACTTCTTTTGGAAGACCATGCCACGCCATATATTTATTATCGCAAACTCTCCCAAAGTATGAGGGAGGAAGGCCATCAAAGAGATTTACCCTCCTGTTTGTCATGAATGCATTTGGGAAATGTCGCCTGAGACCTACAGTTACTCATTGTGCAAAACAATCATGTGCTTACAAACAACACGATATGAACAACTTTAATGTTCCCTGGATGACTTCCAAGAAAAGCTACATGTCAGCCAAATTTTCACAGGATTGGCTAAAGGATGCATTTGTCTCACAGGTTGAGGAATACTGTAAGGACAATAACATCAGATTTAACATTCTGTTGATACTGGATAACCCACCGGGATATTCGCCGCTTCTCATGACTGCATATCCTAATGTGAAGGGGGAATTCTTGCCACCCAACACTACCTTATTGATCCAGCCTCTCGATCAAGAGGTAATATCTGTTGTTAAACTACATTGTTATAGTTTTAATTTATTATTAATATGATTTTTTTTTTCTTTTTTTTTTTTGCATCCGACCTAGATATGGATCAAAAGGTCTCCTGTCGGCATGCTTTGCCTTTGTAATCCTTTGTAATACATACTCCAAGTGACAGTTCAAGATAATGAGGGAAGCTACTTAAGATGCCAATCTTATCTAATACTTAATTGGTAGTGATGAAAGGGGTAATGGTGTTGATGAAGCGCAAGGTAATAGTGAAAATTAACAGAAAGTGTTCCCTAACTGGAAATTTTTTTTTGAAAGAAGCAATTTATTAGTGAACTATTGGAATAATATTATCCAACAGACAATTCGTCACGGTTGGCGTAGGGTTTTGAAGGGCTTGTCTGAGGACCGACACGGGAATGTGTTACCTGGTGAGCCGCAGTCCGTGCAAGCCGAGGTTGAGGCAGCTGTGGAAGAGGCACGACATCTCCATGGTGGTGGTTTAGGTGACACAAATGAAGAAGATGTTTTAGAAATGATTAGGACAGCCCATGTTACTGCTGCTGAAACCTTGGAAGAAGATAATTTGGCAGAATAGGACAACAGCGCAGAAGAGGAAGGTGGTGGTAACGGTGGTGATGAGAGGCGTGAGGGATTCACCATGACCAATATCAAGGAACTCATTGGCTTGGGTGAGAGGATGCGCCACCTCCTTGAACAAGATGTTACAATCAACAGTAAGGTCACATTATTACCCACAGATCGGATTATATGAAATAAGAAGCACTCATCCGGGAGGGTAATAGTTTGTCAATAATGGGTCCTGCATGTGATCCAAAACCATGATGATTCTCTCACGCACACACACATACGCACACGCACACACACACACGCACACACACAGACACACACACACACACACACACACACACACACACACACACACACACACACACACACACAGAAAGAGAGAGAGAGAGAGAAGGGGGCTTTCTTTCTCGGCTGAATTGTGACTCGTGAACAGCAATGCATAAGTTAAACCGTTCTAACTAGTTTGCTGTGTGAGTGTGTTGGGGGTGGGGAGGGGACGCCGTCTCCCCCGTGAAGATGTTTGGCTTCTGTCTAGATCACATTTCCTATGCGAGTCCAACTCGTATTCAAAAACACCCCCTCGGTTGCCCGATACGACACCACCGTGCCGCCGATAACTCCCAGGCCATGTTGATCATTTGTGTGGATCTGTGGTAAGTGCCAAACACGCAGTATTTTGGTAGAAGTTTATTGCGGAGATCTACACACAAGTAAGACAGGAAGTGATCTGTCACAAGCGAATGCTTGGGGGGCCTAGCTGGGCATAAGACGCGCCTGTGGCCTACTTTCTGTTACATTGTTGCTAAGCGGGAAAAAGATTGAGCAAAACAATACATACTAACATATCTAGGTATATACATAGAAATATACAGCAACAAAAGAACAATTATATATAATGATGAATATGCATGCACAATTGTTAAGGGTAACATATATTTAGTTCTTTAAGTCTACGACGTGTACTATTGGCATAGACGCTTACGCGTTTAGCGTACGCCTAATGACGTATATATATTCGGTTATATAATTATGTATAGGACACTTATATTGTAATGACTACATAGGCTTACTTATACAAAACATTTACAATAGATATATGTTGATATTAAGTACTCATGTATAATAATGAAGTATGACATATACAATAAAGGAGATACATATACAATAAATATATACAATAATTAAGTAAGAAAGGGCTTGGCTACAGTACTCCCCCCTTGAGAGAGTAGCGTCAGTGAAGAAAGTCTTTAGTAGTAGTAAAAATCAGATTTATTGTGAAATCTGACTGCCCTGCCTGAGCGACTTTTGTATGGGAGAGCGGAAGTATGAGGGTGGGAGGGAGGGGAAGATGTGATAGGGTGGCCGAGGTCATTGGCATTTGTGGGTGGTATGGGATTCGGTGGGATGACAGTTGAAGTGTCAGAAGTGGATGAAGTAGGAAGAGGAGGAGTGGAAGGTGTTGAGGGTATGTCTGGGGTTACATGGAGACGGGTCTTAGGGCGAGGAGAAACAGGGAGGAAAGCTGGTTTCAAACGATCAATGGAAACTGAGGTTTCGCCTTGAGGTAGGTTAAGGATGAAGTACTTAGGTTCACGTCGAATGACGTCATATGGACCAGAGTACGGAGCCTCCAAACTCTTACGAATTCTGTCGACTCGTAACCAAACTTTAGAGCAAGAGTGAAGGTCGTGAGGGAGATAGGGTGGAGGTGGTGTATGGCAGTCACCGGATGCAAGATCTTGGAAATTGACAGACTGCATTTCCTTGATAAGACGAAGGATGGTTGTGTCATCCGAGGAGTGGGTGTGTTCCTGAGTAATGGCGACAGAAGGGCATAACATATGAGCGCCAGTAACGGCGGTAAATGGGGAAAATTTGGTGACGTGAGGTGTCATGCGATAGCCAAGAAGGACGATAGGTAAGGAGTAAAACCAGTTATCTTGCCTAGCGCGGAGAGCTGATTTCAGAGAACGGTGGAAACGTTCAATCATGCCGTTAGCTTGAGGGTGATAACTAGTAGTACGCATATGGTGGAAACCAATGATAGATGAAAGCTTAGAGAAAAGTTCACTCTCGAATTGGGAACCTCTATCCGTGATGACATGAAGTGGAACACCGAAACGGCATATCCAGCCATTCACAAAAGAGATTGCTACAGAAGTGGCAGTAGTGTCAATGAGGGGAATTGCTTCAGTCCAACGAGTAGCTCGGTCAATGCAAGTCAACAAGTATTTGTATGGGAGAGGGTAAGGATAGTTAGGAAGAGTAGCAGGGGGCAACGGTCCTACAATGTCGATGTGTACTGACTGGAAGCGGTCAGTAGGAGTAGATATAGGAGAAACAGGAGAGGAAGTGTGGCGGGTAGTCTTAGACTGTTGACACCTAAGGCATTGTCTTACAAATGTCTTTACATCTCTGTCAATGTGTGGCCAGAAGTAACGTTGTTTTACCAACTTAGAGGTAGACTGAACACCAGGATGAGAAAAGTTATGCAAAGAAGAGACTACGTCATTACGTAAGGGTAATGGAACAAAAGGTCGAGGAGTGTTAGTAGAGGTATCACACCAGAGTGTTAAATCAGAGGGTAAAGTGAATTTAGAGAGTCTAGGCTTGAAAGTTTCCAGTTCGTCATCTGTTGTCTGACTTTGAGCTATGCCACTTAAGTCAAAAGCGTCGAGTGTAACAGCGCACGACGTGCGAGATAAGCAATCAGCGATGACGTTAGTTTCGCCACGAATGTACTCGACTGAAGAAACGTATTCAGAAAGAACAGAGAGTTGTCGTTGTTGTCTGTCAGTTTTAGCAAGAGATTTAGAGTAAAAGGCAGCTACGAGGGGTTTGTGGTCAAGAAATAGGGTAACTGTATGTCCGTCAATGAGAGTCCTGAAATGCAAAACTGCGAGGTAAGCAGCTAATAACTCGCGGTCGTAGGTGGAATAGATGCGTTGTGCGTCAGAGAGTTTCTTCGAGTAGAATCCTAGGGGCGTTGGCTCGCCCAAGGTCTAAGTAAAGAGGTCTAATCGCTGGAGTAGTTCTGCGCAGCTTCTGACGTCATTTAGATGCGTCCATTTTCTCTTTGTGATACATTGAAGAAAACTGTGAAACGCCAAGGATGACAGGAACTATAATATTTTATATATTATATATATATATTATATATCATATATATTATATATTCATATATATAGACAGGAACTATAATATTTTATATATATTATATATATATTTTATATAATATTTGTCAGAATATAAATAATTGAGTGGAGCGGTGCGAGCGAAGGCGACGTCATTTTCGAACGACGGACCAACTTCAACTGACAGCTATAGGACCCGCTAACCCCACTTTGAACAGCCAAGTGACGTTCACGGGCTCGCTGCGCCAACTCCCTCGAAATTCGGTCGGAAGTGGTTAGACCTTATATTCTTAGATCTTGGGCTCGCCGTCTATAACTTGATAGAGAGCGGCGCCAACGGCTAGGCTTAAAAAAACTGTCAGTCACGAGTTGGTAGTTTGTCGGTAATAGGGAAGGGTAAGCTAAAGTTGGACAGTCCAGTAAGGCTTGCTTCAAATTATTGAAGGAGTCCTTTGCTGCGTCAGTCCAAGTGAGACACTTTGAAGAAGGATATTGTTTAAGAAGCTCAGTAAGGGAATAGGCTACGGTTGCAAAATTAGGAATCATGGGCCGAAATTTTTTTATCATACCCATGAAACGGCGCAAAGCCTGTGAAGTCTGAGGCAAAGGGAAATCGGAAATGGCCGTAGTACGGTCTTTAGGTGGCTTAATCCCTTGTGAGCTAATCTCGTAACCGAGAAAGGTAAGGTTTGACTTGAAAAATTGACATTTGTCAAGAGAAAGTCGCATGTTATGCCGAGCCAAAATAGAAAGAACAGTTTGAACATCTGAAATATGTTCTTCAAGGGTCTCACTAGCAATCAGTACATCATCAAGGTACGTAAACGTGTTGTTTACGTTAGCTAAGAGGGTATCTATAAAGCGATGAAATGTGGCTCCGGCATTTTTCAATCCAAAGGGCATGTACAAAAATTCAAATCATCCAAATGGCGTGCATATCGCAGTCTTAGGAATATCTTGTTCAGCTACAGGAATCTGCAGATATGCACGTTGTAAGTCTAACTTAGTGAATATAACCTTATTCTTAAGTGACATGGTGAGAGAGCGCAAGTGTGGTATGGGATATTTGTCATTTACAGTTACATTGTTGAGACCTCGGTAATCTCCGCAAGGTCTCCAGGAATGTGGTTCTTTCTTGGGAACCAAATGAAGTGGGGACGCCCAAGGTGAGTTGGAGCGTCGTATGATCCCTGCATTAAGCAAAAATTGAAACTCATCCTTAGCAGCTTTGAGCTTCTCACCTGTCAATGGCCTTAATTTACAGGATATAGGGGAAGAATCACCTGTATCAATATGATGATAGGTTGTAGTTTCTAATGGTGGAGGATCAGACAGTTGTCGGGGCGCGGTAAGTACGGGGAATTTTGAAAGAAGAGCAATGGCTCTTGAATCAATATCCCCATAATGTACCGCATGTGAAGAGATAGGGAGAGGAGAAGCCTTAAGGGGAATGGTGCATGCAGTGGAAGGATCAGAGAGGAGGCGATTTCTACAATCAACTACTAGTGAATTATGGGTTAAAAAAATCTGTACCAAGAATTGGGCGGACAACATCAGCAACGACGAATGACCATGGGAGAGAACGTCTGATACGTCGAATCCCAAGTTCCACGTCGACTTCGCCGTACGTACGAATACGGGTACCGGAAGCAGTAGTAAGTTGTACTACCGTGGGACGGAGCAGTGGAGTTAAGCCTGGGTCATAGGGAATGAGCGATACTTGAGAACCGGTATCTATAAGGAATTCATAGTTCTTGCAACCTATAGTGGCACTAATGACGAGAGGCAGTCCTGCGGTTGCAAGGGATACTTCTACAGACTGCCCATCAAGTTTCCCGACGTGTTAAGCTGAGGTCCTGGGGATGAAGAACGTGAGTTAGGTCGTGAACTGGGCAACACGTTAGCACTAGTGTGGGACAATATGCACCATTGTTTGCAAGATCTAGCACTGTTGCCGTAGAAGAGGTGGTAACGGCACACTCGTGGTCTTTGACCGTCGTAGAAGGGAGTTAATCCGAGTGGTAAGGTAGTGGGTACTGAAACACGTGTAGTGGGGTTACCACTACGAAACACTGGCACACTATCACTACGCGGAGCCCTTGGCACAGGCTTGTTCACCGATGACGCACTTATCCCTTTGTTTCCGTGGCCATGGGCCATGAGAGTATCAGCAACACGGGCCAACTCATCTAGGGAACCGGCATGTGTAACAAGTAGTGGTCGTATGTCACTTGGCACTGCACGTAAAAATTTTAAGCGGATGAAGTCGTCGTCGACACCGAGTTGCTTACCTATGGTGCGAAGTTCTCGTAGGAAGGTCGTCGGCTTATCATACATGATATTGTTCTGGTGGACCAAGGCATCGAAGAGTTCCGGCGGAGACCTGGTAAGGACGTTGATTAGCGCCTTCTTCAAGCGGTCGTAGTCACCGGAAGTAACGACATCGTCGTCGAGCTGGTTGAGCACAGGGATGGTTAAGTTCGCAAGTGCATGGTTGAACTTAGTTTGGGGGACGGTTATGTTAGCTAGTGCAAATTGCGCCTCTAGCAACGAAAACCATCTTGCCGGCGATGCTTCGTCGAATGGTGGAGGTCGAACGGCGACGGCGGCGGAAGTCGTGGAATGCGTAGAGGAAGAAGTGCTTCCTGCTGCTGCTGTCGTCGTTGAAGTGGCTGCAGTGGTTGTAGGCGGAGAAGGGGAATTCATGTTGTTGTTGTCGGATGTTTCCCAGTATACGTGTTGCGTATCGTATACGTGTTGCGTGTAGATCAGAACTGAACAATGCCGCACACTCCGATTATTTCTTGCGCACTTTGAAGTTCGTAAATGCGTAATTCCATGCGCGTGCCGAGTCACAGTTTATGAATACGCATAGGCACTTAACCACGTAATGTGTATGACCCTAAATCACTTAGGTATGGAGCACTGGGTATTAGGGTCACTTGGGCACTGTCACTCCGGGAGGTCACCACTGTGGTAAGTGCCAAACACGCAGTATTTTGGTAGAAGTTTATTGCGGAGATCTACACACAAGTAAGACAGGAAGTGATCTGTCACAAGCGAATGCTTGGGGGGCCTAGCTGGGCATAAGACGCGCCTGTGGCCTACTTTCTGTTACATTGTTGCTAAGCGGGAAAAAGATTGAGCAAAACAATACATACTAACATATCTAGGTATATACATAGAAATATACAGCAACAAGAGAACAATTATATATAATGATGAATATGCATGCAAAATGGTTAAGGGTAACATATATTTAGTTCCTTAATTCTACGACGTGTACAATTGGCATAGACGCATACGCGTTTAGCGTACGCCTAATGACGTATATATATTCGGTTATATAATTATGTATAGGACACTTATATTGTAATGACTACATAGGCTTACTTATACAAAACATTTACAATAGATATATGTTGATATTAAGTACTCATGTATAATAATGAAGTATGACATATACAATAAAGGAGATACATATACAATAAATATATACAATAATTAAGTAAGAAAGGGCTTGGCTACAGATCGTATTAAGAAAAATCCCGTCGGGTACACAATAGCGCCAGCCATAAGTTCCGTAGGCGTCCCCGTCGCCTTCTCCACCAATTATAAATTATCGGAGATAACTATGAGAGTTGGGTCAAATATCAAGGAGGCGTATCACATATCTTTGTATCCAAAGTTGACGTTTACGAATTATGCTGGTAACAAGGCTTCGACTCAGTCTCACGTAACAGTCACTGATTATTTAGTCATATATACACACACACACATATATACTGTATATATATGTATATATATATATATATATATATATATATATACATATATACTAGACTACCCGTGACCCGTTGGGTCAAATAAAATTTTAGATGATACGTTGTTGATAAAATGGTCAATAAAATCTTTATTAAGACAATGCAAAAGATTGTGACGTCATGTCGTCGTTGCTTGGAACACTACGCATCATATGATTTATACGGTTCGTAATATTCTAATAAACTCATTATGCCTCATAGATACTAATTCAGGAGTTGGCTATACTTTTAAATACTAAATATAAAAAATTTAAATATTACCGGTCAGAAAATATGTAATCGGAAAATTGAAAATTCAAAAATTGGCAAATTGGAAAATAAGCAGTTGTGACGTCACGCTCACAGCGCTGGGGTTCCTAGGGACCCACAGAGCGGATGTCGTGACGTCATGTCTCTTCTTCTGATTGGCTGGTCCTCAGTCGTAACGTCATATCTCTTCTTCTGATCTCTTCTTCTGATTGGCTGGTCCTCAGTCGTGACGTCATATCTCTTCTTCAGTAGACGGTTTCAAGCAAGATAACAGACAAGATGATCAGAATTTTATAAAAAAAAATATATATATATATATATATATACAGTATACACACACACAAATATATATATATAATTATATATATATACATTATACACACACACACACAAATATATATATATATATATATATATATATATATATATATATATATATATATATATATACCAGCGATATTAAAAAAAAATCCAAAGACACTTTGTACCAAAGACGTTGGGGCGCCTCTTTAAGACAACATTCAGTACCCATGTCTCACAGCGTGCAGCAAGACGGGGAGCACAGATGACTTGAAAATTCGAATCTTAATCCTTCTTCGTAAGAATCGACATGATCAATCCCAGTCTATCGAAGGAATTGTATTAGCGTGGTATGTTGTATATCATACCATTATTATTGTACATTGTACTTGTGTGTTGCTTATTTGGGGAGTTATATGTTTCCCCCTCTTTATCAAATTGTCATATGTTTTGTTGTTTGTTGTTTTATTATTTATTGTAATTATGTATAATCATTGTGTATAATTGTAATTATATTGGATATCGTAAATGCGATGCACGTCTTTTCGCGCCAATTGGCAGCTTGGCGTCAGTTCGGAGCCAGCTCTCTTTGTATTCACACGCATTAGTTGTCAGCGGTATCAGTGATTACAGTGTACTTCCCACTATTTGACTTTCATTTCTTGCAGCCACCCGGCACAGAATTCCTGACATGAAACACTGTTGTTATGCACTACATTACCAAGGTATATGAATATTTCCAAGACCTCAAGGTTCTTACCACATGTATAGACAGACTAAATTGTTGTATAAACACGGTAAAGGAAACATGGACTGGAGGTGAAGCTTTTATTCCTGACGTTTCGTCTATCGACTTTCTCAAAGGAATTAGCATACTAGATACATACAGAGTTTATATACACGCCTTACGGCTGAAGGGGGTATGTAAGCTTCACCTCCAGTCCATGTTTCCTTTACTGTGTCTATACAACTTGTTCACATGGATTTTCAGACTAAATTGTATTATCCAGTAAGCCCCAAAATGTGTGGACCTTGGTTTTTGGCCAGGAGACCTAGAGCCCCAGCGGTCTTGCCTACATGTGCAGTGACTCGAGAGCTGCAACCAGGATCTCGAACGACTCCGCAGGAAGGACAGCATTATCAGGAAACACAAGGTCAGTGACCTTAGTGTTACCAATGGACTTTCGACAATGACACTGTTTGAAAACTCTGTCCAATACCCAGTCCATGCAAGTGCAGGAAAGAAGCTGGATACGCCTCCACCACACTTCACGGCAATCATTGACCTAGACTATGTGCCAGAAGTCAGGGCAGTTATCCTTGCTGAAGTCCTACAATTTGCAGAAGATCCCAGAGCGCCCTTCGATGCACCGAACCAATTGTTTTTTTCTGAGACCATGTTGGTGCTCCACAAGAACACGAAGTGGCAGGAACCGATCTGCACGCCATCGATCGAGGAAGAAACCCTTAAGGTCTTGAGTGTGAGACACTTCAGGCAGAGATTCTGAGCCAAGATCAGTGTTCGTGTGTCAAATCTACGGATTCGCTCAAAACACTTGACGAAAATGGCTATTCAAAAATATATGGAAATCCGCATTTACTGTCTGAGCGACTGGCCCAAGTATCAAGTTGGTTTCAGCCGCTCTTCGGATCCACCATAACTTCTCACTTGCTCTGGAAGTCCAAGTACATAGAGCGAACGTGGCGACCTTGGCTGGCATCTTGGCACCTCCTGACGTAAGATCTCTAGACTTTGAGTCATTGATGTATTTTGACAGAATATTTACTTTAAAATATATAAAATCATTCTTTCGTGCCACCATAATTATCAATCGAAAGGCAACGAACTTTTTGTTTGCTATCGGTGATAAACCGCAGATTGTTAAGACTTTTGAACATATCTGTACTATTTGTTAAGATGGAGATTCCCCTTAAATGTGGTCAGAAGGCGCGTTATCTCCAAGGTT
>NC_134781.1:60862305-60894805 GCF_046742065.1 Oratosquilla oratoria | reverse complement strand
GGCAATTTTTTTTTTTAACATCTTGGTCCAACGTTCTATTTATTAAGTTATTGTTAACCCAAAACGCATTTCTAATATTTGCCAGCCTTCATAGTTGTAGAAGACGATTTTTTTTTTTTTTTTTCATAAAATAGTGAGCAACTTTTTTCGGTACCATTCACATAGAAAGGTAGTAGAGGACATTTTCTTTATTTCTTTTTTAATCCATTGGTCCCCATCCCCCACCTCGCCCCATGGTCTATAAATGACTGTAGGTGTCGTTTGGTAACTTTTCTCCTACATCTGTCAACTATTCCCTTGGGCTTAAACAGAATCTATTTTTCGCCCATTTAGATATAAAGACGTTCCAAAGCCAAGTAATGGGCATGGTCACTTTTTCGTGTAGATATCACTATTTTATATTTTACACTATCAACCATACATTTAAAATCGATTATGTAATACAAAGAGCAAACATGTAGTACGTATTTCTTGACTTAGTAATAATCGATGTGCAATGTTGACATGGAATTAATACACGTTAGGCCGCTGAAACTGTAACAGCAATAGCAACATTTAAATATTTCGCACTGAAATAAAAAATTATGCATGTTTCTCTACGTTAGATGATTAGAATGTGTAAGTTGCAATTATTTATTAGTATAGGTGAAAATGCACCGTCGGTAGATGTATGGAAATCATTTATTATAATATATTCTGATATATTAGAATGTCTTTTTTTTTGTTCAAGAAATTCAAAATCTGTTACAATTACTGATAGTGAATGCATTGCCTGTACTTGTTCCAAATTGCATCAACCACGTGAAAACTTAATTATGGTTATTGGGTGTGTATTAAGTGAACACATTCTGTTCTTTACAAATGTTATATTTAAGACGTGCATACACAAACCTCGCTTTGATATGGAATATTTATTATATTCACTTCCCAATGGAAAAATTGGTTGTGAACGAAATGTATCGAATTTCGTAACGTCCAAAGCTACCAATACTTTAATCCCTATATATTTATAAGCGTCTACAACGAGAAACAACCATATCATATATATTTAGTTATTATTCAATATAAAGTATCGAATACTATATAAATACGTGACATGAATATATGTCAAATTACTTGTCTAAAATTGATGATATTCCATGAAAAAGAATGAAAAATAAACGTCGGCAACATATCACCAGCAAGTATATAAACCCACGCAACCAACAGTCTGGTCTTGTTTAATTGTGTGCTGAAGGTGTAGGGAGTGAGTCGCGTATCCACTACCATGTCGTCCAAACCTTCGTATAGAGTTGGTGAGTAATGACAGACATCACCAAGATATTAGTGAATGTGTTCGTATTGTGTGTGTTACGTCCAGTTCTGCTTGAAGCCGCAAATGACATGTCTGCGACGCCATGGTTACGTAGTGACGCCGATGCGGATGCGGCGTGGCGACATGGCAAGAGGCATTGCAGTCTTAATAACGCTGTATTTTTAATCTACAACTCGCAAGTGTGTTGCGAAAATTTGTTACGACGGTTTTATATGTTGGCGCCTCCCAGAAAGCTGTCTTCTTAACTGTCAACAATGGAGCGGGCAGATCGAACCAGTGTATGTCTTTGACAGTTTGTTGAATATACGTGGTAACTATTCAAAAAGCGGCAAGTTCACTTTGACTTTGCCATGATGTTTTTTATTTGAATCGTCGAGCCTGACAAGGAATAATAATTGGTGCAAACATCGGTGTATATGTTGAACCTTCAGTTTACAATTGGCTTGAATGTTTGATTTCATAATATCATTATGAAACAATAGATCGAGTTTTACAGATTGAAAAATTCTACTGGACATGCCATATCCATTAAGAAATTCAAAAATGCGTGTGGAAATAAATTTGAATTGTTAGCTTGTGTGTAGCTATTATTCCTAGTTGTGAATTTGCATTGTTTTTTTTTTATTTGATGTTTGTTAAATTGCACTGGGTGTCAAAAATTTAATCATGTTAAATATCATGTGTGACAGGCAAGTTACGTTGGAGCACTGTACATACTTCATCATATTGTTCTTAATTGCAATGCTACTTTGTTATTGTTTTGGATTGATATAAGTAGCAGTTTTGTTTGCAGCATTTTATGTTGCAAGAAGTCCAATTTGGACCATTTATCTGGTCTACCTTACTGGCAGCACCACTATAGAGCCACGAATCTGTGAAATAGCATGTTTAATGATTCTCTGCCACCAAGATTGTGCTAGGACTTCTCTCCGATGAGTTAGCAAGTGACGACTTCTCCCTCGGTTTAGGTAGCATTCATACACTTCTCGTTTTACCCCAGAAAGGCACACTGAAGGAATATGTCAATTAAAAATTAAACATTAATTTGGTGATTATATCAACATTGTTTTTCTTGGTTGAAATCAGTAACTAAAAACTTTGCCAAAAGTAATATACAAGCAACATCTTGGACATCAGCAAACTTTGAGATGCCATGTTTATCTTTGATGTGAAAGACAAATTAAAACGGAAGTCTAGTAAATAGATCTACTCGAGTGTGATTACCTCTAGGGATGGTAAATGCATACCCCAGAGGAGGTTAGGTTAGACTTCCATTAGTTTGTCTTGGACAAACAAAATCAAACATGGTGTCTCAAAGCTTGCCAGTATCCAAGGTGTCGCTAGTATATTGCAACTTTTTTTATTGATTTTTGCTAATATAAATGTATGTTGACATTGTTTTACCAAAATTGTATTTAATTTTCTAATTTATTGCCTAGGTGTGCTGGAGATTTACTCTTCCATTTTCCTTTGAGTCTACTACTATTGGGTAAATGAAGATAACATTGGTGCTGAAAACAATATAATTGTAGTCTTATAAACAACATGCATTTTGGTGATGTAACTGTAAGTGTGGCACTGTCCTGTAGTTGTCTTGCAATAGGCCCTAAGACCAGGAAATCGGCCGCAGTTGTTTGTTTACCTACTAGGTTTACTTGATATCTTGAGGTTTTTCCTGACAGATGTGATGGTCCACTGCTGCTTCCAGATCTAGTGTCAGTACAAAATGACCACTTGATCTGGTATAGTATGAGGGGTTGTACATCAATTGGTGTAGTACAGTGCTGGGGGTTTGTCTGGCACAGACGTCTGTATAGCCACTGAAAAGATCTTGTGAATTTGTTTGGAATTAGTGAAGGACAGCATAGTGCGAGGTGCTGTCCTTTATGCATTGATTGCATCTAGGGCATCTAATGTCAAGCAAGGCAAATTCTGCTGGCACTGATTTAGTGAGGATGTACGCATGCCAGTGTAATTGTGTCCAAGGACAAGTCTTTTCTCTAGGTTGATTTGTTGTAGTATTTTTGTTGGCAGTAACTATTGCTGGACAATATTGCACCAAAGGTGTTGAGGGAGTGGTAAAGGGGCGAGTTAAACCTCTTCAATATGGGGACACCCCTCATAGGTATCATGAGGTGTGAGTCGATATACAAGGAAGCTGGCATAGTCTTCATTATATTCATTTTGTAGTTGTAGATGAGTAACCCCTGAATACTGTGAACTGGTTTGATCACGTTTATTATTACTCAGAATGAAAGAGAATGAGCAATACAGCAATAAATATATATTTTATAACACGAATAGTGTGATGCATCGTGTATTAGGCATCTTGTTGAAGAGGTTAAGGAGAGCAGCAGGACAGGTCTGAGTTCGTTCTTACGTAGTTGGAGTTTCTCGGCCGTATTCCGCCGCTTACACGGCGCTCATTACAGCCCTATGCAACATTGTAAACAGATCTGTTTTAGGTCTTTACTATGATAAGCAAGCACAATACATGGTTAATGTTTTCCTTTTCATTGATGCACTGCCATCAGAAGAGTCTGTCTTATATACAATACTTCCCACTTCTTGAAGGAGGTATGGCCGGTTACCTGAAGGCTGCGGGTCTTCTGGAAGAGAGGCCAAGGGCAACAGATTGATCTGTAAAAATGCATAGGTCCCTAAAATAATGACTGCATAAAATTTATTCGGTCCATATTGCATATCTGGAATTTATTGATTTGCATTAATTTGTTTTTGGGGCTACATGATGGAAATTGTACAATAAGATATGATGAACCCAGATCTGGTGTTATGTAGTCTGCTGCAATATAAGAATGAAGCTGTATGGAACTTTAAGTATACAGTATTACGTATTGCAGATTTTCTTGCTTGTGCGTGATAAAAAAAAAATCTGCTAAGGACTGCTGGACTATGGTGTCTTGGCTGACTATATAGTGCCAGACTTTCAGCTAAAAGGGAACTTCTAGACAAAATGGGTTGTTTACATGGGGGGGGGTAGGTTGCACTAAATTAATAAAGTATTTAATATCTGTAATTATGAAGACTTGTTCTGAATGATCCTTACCTGGATTGACATCTGACATTGGCTAAAATAAATCTAATGGTGTCGTTAAGTAGGAGTAGAAACCTTTACATATTGTTTTAATTCTTTAAATGTTTATTTTCAGCTGACATCAACCTTGCTGATTTCGGTCGCAAGGAAATTGTCCTTGCCGAGAAGGAGATGCCAGGTCTGATGTCTTTGAGGCAAAAATATGGTACACAGAAGCCTCTGAAGGGAGCCCGTGTTGCTGGTTGCCTTCATATGACCATCCAGACAGCAGTTCTCATTGAAACTCTGGTGAGTAGTTTTCATATTTAATAAAAAGAAAAAAAAAATTGTACTAAACTTGATCAAGAAATGTAAGGAAAGGTGGCAGCAAATGGAATGGTTGTACTTGATATTGCCAGTTATCAAATTGACCTAAGATGTGCCAATGGGCCTGGTGTCATCACCTGCAGAGGTAGCCAAAATTTCATTTGGAGAAGGTGGGTTTGAATCATTCACACATTTTTTGAATTGTATATTCACAAACTGTAACAATACTTGCAAAATCCAGTCAGCTGGTCTTCAATAAATCTAGGCACTTTTCTTTGGCTACTCCTTGTAATGCAATCCATTGGTGGACAATTTTCCATCTGAGCAATCTGGTGGGCTAACTGTACTAAATATATCGGTAGCATGGATCTTGAGATCTGGGAGTATGACTTGCAGCTCTTGCCTTCATGTTACAAGGATAAAAGATACTCGTGAGATAGCTTTATTCATGTTAATTCAGTCTATGAATTTAAGGCCCTTGTCAGTTTCCAGAAGGCCATGAGTTTTCAGCAAGAGACTAGGGGCAATGGATTGATTGATTGATCTGTATTTTTAGCCCCCGTGATTCCTTTGTAAGGAGTATCTTCATTTATAAATCAGGTCGAACTTGGAGCAGAGGTGCAGTGGTCCTCCTGCAACATCTTCAGCACACAAGATCATGCAGCTGCTGCCATTGCTAAGACTGGAGTGCCAGTTTATGCATGGAAGGGAGAGACAGATGAGGAATACATATGGTGCATTGAGCAGACTATTTATTTCCCTGATGGTAAGGTAAGTTGACCTCCTTTGGTGTCTTTGAAATTGGAAGGATTTGTCTTGTAACATAAAGATGCCTGCAGGAGTTTTTATGGGGCTCTTGGTATCAGGAAGCTCCCTAGGTATATGTCCACATGAAAGTGGTGGTCATCAAGATTCATCATTTTCATTTTTCTCATTACTGCTGTTTGTGCTTCCAAAGTTTACGGCTCTACAGTGTCAACATGTTTGGTAAACCACCAATGTTTTCTAATGTATTGATTGATTTTTTTTTTTTAATCATGAGAAGCCAGTTCAAGATTAAGAATAAGTTCTGTATTGCCTGTATATAGACACTGAAGATAATTTTATCATTAAAAAGCTGTCAAATATGTGGTATTAGAGGTATAAGTATTTGAATTAGGCCATTTGCAAGGGTAGGGAATAGAATGTGTTAGAGGTGAATATAAGGTTGCATCTGGGTTGTTACGCTGCCATGGTTATTGAACAAATATATGGATAGGGTACAAGAGGAGGCAAAATTGTGGTAATTTGAGTTGGCAGGTGAGAGTAGATGGATGGATTTGTCATTTGTGGATGCTGCTGTTTGTGGCTGGTCTTGAGACTGAAGTATTTGGTGAATGACTTTGAAAGGGCGTTAAGAGAAAATTAAAATTATGAATGGGCAAATGTGAGCATGAAGATCAAAAGACTGAAGAATGTGGAGAGTTGAGTATTTGGAGGTCTTGTGTAAGTTCTTAAGGGCCTTGCTGTGAAAGTTTTGTTCCTAGCTGCATTGCCATTCCCGTTCACCCCACCCCTGAATCAATGAAAAGTGAGTCCCCATGTGATGGAGCAGTAGAAGTGAACCAGCTTGGGCTTTCAGACCCTGCCATATCTTGCTGCATTGCCTTTGGCTCTATGGTGTGATCGGGGATGTTAATGAGCCATTCTATGCAGGGTGTTGAGATAGGAAGGGTGGCGAATGGGATATGGTTCTTAGAGATGGTTGTATGCTTCGACTATACTACCCCTTGTAAGGAGATCAGGTATGTATGGCTATAGTATCCTTTTCCTTGCAGCCTTTGAACATGATCCTTGATGATGGTGGAGATCTCACCAACATGGTACATGAGAAATACCCACAGCTGCTGAATGACATCAAGGGACTCTCTGAGGAAACCACAACAGGCGTACACAACCTGTACAAAATGATGCGTGAAGGAAAATTGAAGGTTCCTGCTTTCAATGTTAATGATTCTGTCACAAAGGTTTGTCATGTGAAACTTTTAATCTTGGTTGTTTTGATTTGTACTTTTCCTTTTGCAATTGATCTTTCTTGCCTATCTTTGTCTTTCTTCCTCTTTTCTTGTATTTTAGTTGCATGGTAAATTTGCCAATTTGCTAAACATTTGTATCAAAGGAAATTAACTTAACAATTGGCACATAATTTGAATATGAAAATTTGGACAAATATTTTTAGCTTAAAGGTTGGGTTTCTTTTCAGAGTAAGTTTGACAACTTGTATGGTTGCCGTGAGTCCTTAACAGATGGTATCAAGAGAGCTACAGACATTATGTTGGCTGGCAAAACTTGTGTTGTTGCTGGGTATGGTGATGTAGGCAAGGGATCTGCCCAGTCTCTGCGTGCATTTGGTTCCCGAGTCCTTATCACTGAAATTGACCCCATCAATGCATTGCAAGCAGCTTGTGAAGGCTACCAGGTATGTAGAGTTTTGAGTAACCATCTAGTTCTACCAAGAGCAGAAATTGATGTCTATAAACCTATCTATATAACTCCCTTGTAAGGGAGGTAGCTAAGTAAAGAGGCACACACCCACTCCCATCCACCACCCTTTATGTTGGAATGATTGTTATTTATTTGGAGAGAATTGGGAGATAAGCCAGTTGTTGTTTGCTGATGACACTGCACTTGTAAAAGGATCGGAGGAGGAATTAAGGTGGTTAGTGATAGATTTTGGGAAGCTGTGCAAAAGAAGGAAGTTGAAGGTGAATGTGGGTAAAGGTGGGATGGTGGGTTGTACAATAGGAGAGAATGGCAGCAAATTGGAAGTATTACAGGAGAGAGACTGGTGGAAGTGGATAGCTTTAGATACTTGGAGCCACATATGGTGGGAAAGGGAGTGGAAATGGAGGAAGAATGTAGATTGGAAAAGGCATGGATAGACGGGAAGGCTTTGTCGGAGGTTTTGCAGATATATGGGATAGGAGGAAAGCTGTTAAGAGCAGTGGAGAGATTTTGAGTAGTAGAGCCTGTTAGAATTAGAAATGGAAAGTACAGGTGGTTTGAGGTGAAGGTGGGACTTCACTAGGGATGTGTTGTATTGCCATAGTTGTTCTATGTGTACATGGATGGGGTGGTGCAAGAGATAAATGCAAGGGTAATGTGTCAGGGGTTGAAGATGGTTAAAAAAAGTGGAGAAAAATGGGAGATAAGCTAGTTGTTTGCTGACAACACTGCTTGTAGCTGGATCAGAGGAGGTATTAAGAGTGATGTAGTTTGGAATGTGTGTGAAAGGAGAAAGTTGAAGATAAATGTAGGTAAACGTAAGGTAATGATGTGTACAAGGGGAAAGGATGGTAGCAAGTTCAAAGCAAGTATTAAGAGGCTAAAGGGGTGCATAGCTTTAGATACTTGGGGGCACATGTGGTGGGAAAGGGAGGTGTGGTGGAGGTAGAATGTAGATTGAGAGAAGCAAGTAAATGTCTTGGATTAGAAAGTGTAATGAGAAATGGACATTTGGGAATGAATGCTAAGAGGAGATTGTATGAAGGGGTGATTGTGCTGACAGCGCTGTTTGGGGCAGAAACTTGGAACATAAGAGAGGAAGAGTTCAAATGTGTGTGAGATGGTCTGAGAATTATGGTAGGGGTTACCAGGCTGGTTAGTGAGAAACAAGGTAAAGATGAGAGCAGGTGTGGATAAGGAGCTGGGAGGTAGGGTTGATGGAGTATTAGGATGGTTTGGACACATGGAAAGAATGAGTGAAGAAAGATTAGTAAAAGAGTTGTGGAAGGCAGAGGTGGATGGAGTGAACATGAGGGGACAACCAAGGATGAGATGGATGGATGGGGTAAAAGGGGCATTGAGCAAGGAGAGGGTGTCTTAAGAGGAAGGAAAGGAGAAGACGGGTGAGTAGAGAATAGTCGTGTATGGATGATACTGTGATGCAAGGGAGTGGGTGGAGGATGGGGTGTTTAAGGGAGTGGTTATGTGTGAATGATACTTTAATGCAGCCTTAATGGATTTCTCCCTGTTGTCTTTTTCTGCATGAGGGGATGGAGAGGGGGTTGCTGATTAAATGAAGTGGCCTTGCTGAGGATGTGCTGTCATGCTGTATTGCTTCAGACCGAGGGCAATGGAAGGAGGAGCCAAGAAAGATTGAGGGAGGGGTGGGGAAAGAGAGTGGATGTGGATGAAATAGGGGGGAGTGGAATTGTGCCTTTTGACTTTGGCTACCTCCCTTGTAAGGGGTAAAAGCCATTGGTATATGTATTTATTTGTAATTTTTATTTATTTACTTATTATTTTATTGGCTACCTCCCTTGTAAGGGGGGGAAAAAGCCTTTGGTATATGTATGTATTGTTTTATGTAGATGTATTTTTGTATTTCTAGGTGACAACCATGGAGGAAGCTATCAAACAGGGTACCTCCATATTTGTGACTACCACTGGTTGTCGTGACATCATCACAGGTGAACATTTCTTGGCAATGAAGGATGACTCTATTGTCTGCAACATTGGACACTTTGATATTGAAATTGATGTCAAATGGCTGGATGATAACTGTGTTGAGAAAGTTAATATCAAGCCCCAGGTTGACAGGTGTGTATTTTAGTTTAAAAATTATGAAAATGGACTGTTGTAGGTGCATGTAGAATGTCAAGTAGGGAAGTATTGACAAGGTAGGAAGAAGATAGTGAATAAATGAGGGGGCAGCAGCCCAAATGGATGTTCACATTTACTTCATAAATTAACACACTAAGGGACAACACATTGCTGCATGCCAGACTCCCTGATATCCATCCCTCTGAGTCCTCTCTCCACAAAAGGACGGAGTCCACCTAGCTAGACTGCGATGCGGCCACCACCCAGCCCTTCTAAGATACCAGAAGAGACTGGGTGACTGCATTGTGGACAAATCCCCAGGATGTAACACTTCACCCCATACTATTCAACGCATCATGGAAGACTGCATTATATACAATCACACATGCAAATAACACAACATACACTCTTCATATGTTTGCTTCCCACTCATTGATACATACTTGGAACAAATTAGACAAAGAAACGGTGTGTACAAACACTATTCAAGATTTTAAGGGAAAAAAACGATACTGATAGATACAAAGATGGGTCACCATGAGTATAGCTCCCTTCCCATATAATTCAACTAGGTAAATAAGGGATTTGTGGGAAAACCCTGTTTCAACTGTGGCATTCCTTGGG
Source organism: Oratosquilla oratoria (assembly GCF_046742065.1). Classification (NCBI taxonomy): domain Eukaryota; kingdom Metazoa; phylum Arthropoda; class Malacostraca; order Stomatopoda; family Squillidae; genus Oratosquilla; species Oratosquilla oratoria. The sequence continues at coordinate 60,884,921 of NC_134781.1, read as the reverse complement.
GAGACGGGACTGCTCATACAGATAGTCTAGGGAACTACTACTCTATGATTTTTTCCTGGAACTCTACACTTCCCAACCACTACATCTATTGGTTTATTTCCTACCTTAGCATTAAGGTCTCCCAATACCACTACATTGACATCTCTCCCTAATCCCTCTATGCACTCATTTAAATCCATCCAAAAAGCTTCCCTTTCCTCTACACTCTTCTCACTACCAAGCCCATATGCACTTACAAAAACCCACGTCTCCCTTCCCAGTTTCACTTTCATCCACATTGACCTGGAAGGAACCTCCTTCCACACCACTATATGCTTACCTATCTCTTCACTTACTATAGCTACCCCTTCTCTCCCTCGTCCTCACTTCACTCCTGAGAACCTCCCAGCTACCCTCCCAAACTCTCACTCGCCACATCCATCTTTCTTCACAAATATATTGCCTATTTCTCTATCTCTTAATGAAATGTTTAAATCTATATAAATTCTTACAAGTGTTTGTGAATCTGTATGAAATGCCATTTGTTTATTTACAGATACTTGCTAAAATCTGGAAACCACGTCATCATTCTTGCAGAAGGTCGTCTTGTTAACCTAGGGTGTGCCATGGGCCATCCATCATTCGTCATGTCTAATTCCTTCACAAATCAGGCAAGTTTTTTTCTCTCTCTCTCTCTCTCTCTACTTCTACTTCAATCAAATCCAGTCTTGCAGGTCCTTCACCACTATATTGTGTTTTCTTTCACCCATTGGGGCATTGCCATGTTCAGAATGTTGCCACAGGATCCTTTATTTCTCACTGTCTTACTCTTCCCATATCTCCACAATTAGATTTCTTTTTAATAAACATTTTCAGTTGCTATGGTTTTTAATTTTCTTTATTCTGCTTCATTCTGTGGTCTTCTTTTTGGAGAGAAGTGTTCACTGCAACATCCTTTCTTGTAATTTTAATCATTACCTCATCTTTTCTTCAACTTTGATGCTTCTCCTCAAATTAAATTGTAATATTATCATAGGTTATACTATAACTGCTGCTAGAATATTGACAGAACAAAGCTCTTTAGTGTTTTAACTCCTCTTACAGGTTCTTGCCCAGATTGAACTGTGGACAAAGCCAGGCCAGTACCCCATTGGTGTCCATTTCTTGCCCAAGATATTGGATGAAGAAGTAGCAAGACTTCATTTGAGCCACCTTGGTGTTAAGCTGACCACACTGACCACCCAACAGTCCTCTTACTTGGGACTCCCTCAATCTGGTCCCTTCAAGCCAGAACATTACCGCTACTAAGTATTTTCCTGTTCACCACTTTTTCACCTCAGAGTTTGAGGTGCACAGTTGTCCTCACTTGAGTGGTTAAATGATTTAGTCATGTTTCAGTTATTGTATGTGCTATTGAGTGTATGACTTAAGCTGTAGCTCTAGTACAGCATGGATGGCATTACATGTTCAAATTTCTTTATTAAAATTATTTCTAATTTTATTTATAGTTTCATTGTAATACTGAAAACGTTTGCACATTGGAGAGGAGGTATGACAACTTGTTAAGGATGATTACTAAGAAAGTGTAGAGAGGCAAAGAAAGCTGGGTAGAGAGAAGAGGGTGAAGAATGCAACTGGACAATTAAAACCCTGTAAACCACAGGGGTCTCACTAGTGAGAAGTAAAGTTTGCACCAAACTGCAGGTGTTATCACCGGCAAGGAGATAAGTGAAGGTCACCTCCTCCAGGTAACCAATATCTGGTAAGGATTTCATTTCAATGCCCTACAACTCTTCACCTCCAATAAAGAGGAAGATAGCAGGACCTTGAGAGAAAACTACTGGAAACTTGGAAAGGAGAACCAACTTATAAGTGGTGCTACCTGCCCCCACTTGGGAGTTGCAGAGTGATGGCAGAGACCAAGACTATATTCAATTACTCTTACTACCAAACATTTTCTTCAACTAACAACCTTGTCCTCCAGTGATGGTGCATGACACTGGGGGCAGGAGATGACCTAAAGCCCTAAGTTGTAACCCACACAGTAGGTGGTGTAGGCCCAGTGGCCACTGTGTTTTGATAGGTAATAGCTCTGCAACCCTATTTAGGGACTACCCTGCTTGCCCAGCATGGGTAAGAGAAACCACATCAGTAAACTCCTCACCCCAGAAATGCCAACAAACCGTTCACCTTAATAGAAATTAAAATGGATCTCTAATATCCACATCTATCCCAGCACTAGGCATATAAGCTTCATGAACTATCCAGTGTACCCCACTAGATTAGACTGGAATGAATGAAAATGTATCTATAATGCCTAGTTGAATTAAATCCTGCACTAAGCTTCAAAGGAACAAGAGCCAAGACACAACATGCTAAATGATATATTCCATTATACAGCAAAACTGCCAGAGTAAATTTCCTCTCTCAATATCACACCGTAATCCACAATCTATCTGCTCTCCCTGACAAAAAAAACGTAACTGGCAACGGTTTCCAGGTGGAACCACAAGTCACTCGGGGAAGATGTATTGCATGTATTCGCATCCAACCTAGATATGGACCAAAAGGTCTCCTGTTGGCATGCTCCGCCTTTGTCTAGGGATTGTTAGCTTGGGGCATTGTAATATGTATTTATCTCATGCATCACATCATATACAACCATTCACCCCTGTCTTCTGTCCTCTCTCATCCTTCCTCAACAGACATTCCTCTCTTCCCCAAAGCCCCTTTCACCCCATCCATCCATCTCATCCTAGGTTGCACCCTCATGTTCACTCCCTCCACATCTGCCTTCCATACCTCTTTTACTTGTCTTTCTTCACTCATTCTTTCAATGTGTCCAAACCATTCCAATACTCTTTCATCAACCCTATCTCCCAACTCCCTTACCACCCCTGTTCTCCTCCTCACCTCATTTTTCACTCTATCTATCCTAGTAACTCCCATACTTCTCAGACACCTCATCTCAAACACATTCAAACTCCTCTCTTATGTTCCATGTTTCTGCCCCATACAATAGTATTGGCACAATCACTCCTTCATACAATCTCCTCTTAGCCTGCATTCCCAAATGTCTATTCCTCATTACACTTTTTAATCCACCAAGGCATTTCTCTCAATCTACATTCTACCTCCACCTCCATTCCACCCTTTCCTGCCACATTCACACCCAAGTATCTAAAACTATCCACTTCCTTCAGTCACTCTCCCTTAATCCTCACTTCCAGTCTGCTGCCACTTTCACCCCTTGTACATCTCATCACCTTACTTTTACCCACATTTATCTTTAACTTTCTTCTTTCACACACTCTCCCAAACTCTGTCACCAACTTCTTCAATCCCTCCTCTGATCCTGCCACAAGCAGTGTCGTCCGTAAACAACAGCCACTTTTCTCCATTTTCTTTAAACATCTCCAATCCCTGACCCACCACTCTTGCATTTACCTCTTGCACCACCCCATCCATGTATAAGTTGAATAGCCAGGGCGGCATAACACATCCCTGACGAAGTCCCACCTTTACCTCGAACCACTCGCTCTCTCCATTTCTAATCCTGACACATGCTCTACTACTTTCGTAAAAACTCTTGACAGCCCCTAGAAGCTTTCCTCCTATCCCATATATCTGCAAAACCTCCCACAGTGCCTTCCTGTCTACCCTGTCATAAGCCTTTTCCAGGTCCATAAAAGCCCAAAAAACATCCTTACCTTTTCCTACAGCTTTCTCACATATCTGTCTAACCACAAAAATTTGATCTATGCAACCTCTACCTGTACTAAATCCACACTGTTCCTCTCCTAATCCTCTCAATCAAGATCCTCCCATAAGCCTTCCCAACTACACTTAACAAGCTAATCCCTCTGAAACTACTGCACTCACACTTGTCCCTTTTTCCTTTGTAAAGTGGGACTATACAGGCAGTCCTCCAGCACTCTACCCTCTCTCCAACAAACATTAAATAACCTCACCAGCCATTCCACCATCACTGTACCTCTTTTTTTTTTTAGACATTCTGCATGGCATCCATCCAACCCAGGTGCCTTACCTACTCTCATCATCTTAACAACTGCCTTCACTTCATCCTTCCTTATTTCTCCTCCATTTTCCTCACTCATCACGGTCATTTTCTTAGCACTTCCCACTGCAACAATCTTTCCCTCCCTATCCTCCTTCACATTTAGCAACTCCCTAAAATACTCTGCCCATCTTCCCCTTACTCCCATCTCTTCCATTATCATCTCTCCATCTGCACCTTTTACCTTTTCTTCTCTACTTGATTCACCTCCTCTTCCTCACTTAATTTCTTTCCAAAACATCTTTTTATTACTTTCAAAATTTTCTGTCATACTCTTATCCCATTTCACATCTGCTCTCCTCTTTGCCTCTTTTACCTTGTGCTTTACTTATCTTCTCTTTTCTTTGTACCCCCTTATAAGGGGGAAAAAGCCTTTGGTATATGTATGTATGTATTTATATGGTAGGTGGTACTTATGTATTTACCTAATTGTAATATACAGGAAAGGAGCAACACTTGTTTGGTCCTGTCTCCTATTCTGTAATTGTCTAACATACCTAGACTCAAATTCATGTATGGTTCCAACTTAATCTATATCTTTGATTTCCAATTATCATATTTAGATTTGAACTCTCATATTGCAGAGCTTAGGCTATTCCACATATATATACATCTATCTGGGAAACTACAGTATTCCTTCACATCCTTTCAACATTTGGTCTTTCTTAATTTACTTCCATGACCTTTTAAAAACCTCCCATCTTTAATCAGGAGATCTCTTCTCTCAATGCAATCTATCCCTTTTAGTGACCTGAACACTTATCATGTCACCTCATTCTCTTTGATCTTTCAAAGTTGGCAGACCCAGTACTTTTAGTCTTTCCTCGTGGCTAATCTGCCAGGCTGGGGACCAGTTTAGTTGCTGCACTTTGTATTCCCTCAATCTTGCTTACATCCTTCACTCTGTATGGGGACCATACTACTGATGCATATTCCAGTAGACGTATCAGGGTTTTGATGGGTTTTTTCATTATTTCTTCATCCATATAATGGAACATTACTTTAGTCTTCTGCAATAGTCCATAAATCTCTCCCACAATCCTGCTGATAGGTCTGTCAGGTGCCAGGTTGTCTTTTATCAACAGTCCCAAGTCTTTTTCCTCCTTTGCTATTGTAATGTGTTTGCTTCCCAAGGAATAGTTTAACCTCTTGGATACGATGACGCCTACATAGACGTCATGAGGCACGAGTGAGCATATGAGGATGCCAGCGTTGGCTTCCTGCTTATATTTATTTCTTAGTTGTAGCTGAGTGACCCTCTTATTCTGTGAACAGGCTTGATAATTTCAGTGGTTAAAACATTCTGGGTGAAAGAGAATAACAGCTGTAAGTTTATATTTTATGATGTGCATATTGTGATACATCATTGTATGTCAGGCAGCTAATGTGCATGTGAATATTTGACTTGTATTGAAGAGGTTAAGGATGGCCTTTTGCCACTATTGCCCATCTCCAGTACTTTGCATTTTTTGGTATTGAATTTCATTTCCCATTCTTGGCTCCATGCAAAAATAGTATCTAGATCTTTTTGCAATATTCTACTGTCCTCATTTTTCATTCTTCTCATGATTTTTGCATCATCTGCAAACATGTTGGCATAGCTTGTTGTTCCTTCCATCATGTCATTAACATAGACAAGAAATGTTATTGGTGCAAGCACTGAACCTTGTGGAACTCCACTCTTTACTGCTGTCCAGCTTGACATCTTGTCCTTTACCACTGTCCTCATGTAACTCCTTCAAACATCTTTAACTTCTTCAATATGAGTTAAATTCTTGTGTGCAGCATAAGATGCCTAATGTACAATCCATCACACTACTTGTATTATAAAAATTAAAGTCACTGCTGTATTACTCATTCTCTTTCATTCTGAGTAACAATAAACTCTGAAAACATGATCAAACCAGTTCACAGAAATTAGGGAGTCATTCAGCTACAACTACAAAATAAATATACAGACGCTCCTCTACTTACGTTAATTTGTTTTATGTTTTTTCGATTTTATGTTTGAACTGACTGTAAAAAAAATTGTAAAAAAAAAAAATTGAGTGAATTTTTTAGTTTAGCGCGCTCTCCGTAGTATGAGACATTCAAACGATACTTACGCATGACGCTGTGTCCATTGTTTACATGGCACAAACGATAGACTGAACGTGCCTTGTCTCCTCCTCCTCCCCCTCCTCCTTCTTCTCCACCATCTCACTTTATGTTGCTTGAATTTAATTTATTTGAAATTAATGTTATTATTTTACAATGTTATGTTTATAATAAATGATTTAGGGGTGTTTTATAAGATACGGTAATAGAATTTATGGATGTATAGTACAGTATGAACGGTCATACATTACTGGAATGTACAGTAACAACTTACTTTCATTTTCATGTTACGTTTGGCCATTCGGAACGTAACTAAAACGTAAGTTGAGGAGCGTCTGTAATCAAGACTGACGTCGGCATCCTCGTATATCCACTTGCGGCTCATGACACCTACGTAGGTGTCATTGTATCGAAGAGGTTAATTCATTCTAATAGTTTACCTCTCAGTCCTCCAACATGCTCTAATTTCTACAAAGTCGACTATGAGGTACTTTATCAAGTGCCTTTAGGTCCAGATACATGCAGTCCACCCACTCCTCTCGTACAGCACATCAGTCACTTGAGTAAAAGCTTGAAAGGTTCAACACAGGTGACCTTCCAGATATAAGGCCAAACTGAGTGTCAAAATGTTCGTCTTTTTAAGATACTGTATGTGGTCCATCAATCTTTCACAATTCTTTTGCATAATTTCACTGTTGTGTTAGTAATACTGGCCCATAATTTAGTTGCGTTTCCTTGTTTCCACCTTTGTAAATTGGGACCACATTTGCCCTTTTCCAATCAAGTGGCACAATGCCTTTGTAGCAATGCTATTGTGAGAAGAGAAAGAAGTTTTGTTGAGTTTGTCTCCTTTACTGTTTTGTAAGGTATGAGTGAACTGACTGTCCATGCCACCAGGAGCCAATATATATATACAACACAGGTAGTGACCCGTGGTGCATAATTACACAATTGCACTGGATTAGGTCAGGTCGGATCAAGCAGGATCGCACTGTCAAAGGAGCATCAGGTCTAGCCATGTGGGCAACAACACATGTTCCATGCCATGTTGAGATCAATAAAGGTGGCCTTTAAATACCTGGATAAGGAAATGATTAAGAAAATATTACAAACACTGATAAGGCTAAAACTGGAATATGCAGCACTGATATGGTCACCCAGTACAAAAAAGAATATAAGAAAATTAGAATACAAAGAGCAACGACAAAGATGGCCCCAACACTTTCAAACCTGACATATGAACAAAGACTGGCCAAACTGGAATTGCCAACCCTGGAACAAAGAAGAGAACGAAGGGACCTATTAACCATCTACAAAATTATGAAAGGAAAAGAATGCCTTGATAGAGGGGACTTATTAAAGTGGGACAGAGGAAAAACAAGAGGACATGCAATGAAACTCAAAAAGAATAACTACAGAAGAGACCTGAAAAAGAACAGCTTCCCACACAGAATGATAGATATATGGAACCAATTGGATGAAAAAATAGTGTGTGCAAACACAATACAAGAATTTAAGAACAAACTTGATCTTGTGAGATACAAAAATGGGTCATGACGAGCATAGCTCCACCTTCCCATATAATACAACTAGGTAAATACATGGTTGTTGTGGCTGTACAATACTCCCCTCTTAAAATTGCCTTGACTTAGAGGTCATTCCACATTCGAGGGGATGGCCACTGACCATCTCCTCTGGAGACATGTTGAGGTTGCCCCGGATGGCTCAATGAACATTGGGCATAGGAATGTCTAGCATTGAAAGCGGTAGCTGTGGTTTGCAGTGGAGTTGAGATGATTCATCTCTGCTGGAAACATGATGAGGTTGCCCAGATGGCTGCAGTGAGTGTCAGACATGAGATGTCTAGCATCAATGGCAGTGCGGTATGGATGGTAGTCGAGGTGGGAGCTGTTGCATAGACCAGACAGCTGTTGGCAACATTGATCAGTAACCTGTAATGAATGGGAAACTCAGCAACAGGAGGTGTCCTGACGTTTGCCAGGACAAAGCTCCAGGAGTCATGTCAACTCCCCAGAGGTGAGATGCAGGTCTGCTGTGCATCAGATTAAGGTGGTCTAATGTCTTTGTTGTTGGTGCCTGTAGGCTGGCATTGCTGCTACAATGATTATTTCATAAATGACGTTGCAAAGGACAGATTGGACGGGCAAAGCATGGCTGTGGGTAGGAGGCGGGCGACAGACACCATCTTGACATATGCTGTGCTTGGTTTAATGTCTCCCAGTGAGTGTTGGGAGAGGTGGAGCAGTGGTGGGAGCAGCAGCACCAGGAGATGGGTCCATGGTGTCACTCCAGGGTCACCAGTGTAGTGATGCTACTGCAAGAAGAGAGAGGTTTTGGAGAGTTCGTCTCCTTTATTCTAAGGTACAAGTGAAGTGACTGTACATGCAGCCAGGAGCCAATATATATATATATACAGCATGGATAATGACCCATGGTGTGTAATTACATAATTGCACTGGATTACGTTAGGTTGGGTCTCAAGCAGGGTTGCACTGTCAAAGGAGCATCAGGTCTAGCCATGTGGGCGGCAACACACATTCCATGCCATGTGGTTGTCGCAGCTGTACACCTTCTTTCAATGAACATGTAATAAGACTGGATCTTGTTCACTGGTTGTTCCCTACATTCTTTAACCCCTTACCCAGCAACTTTTTTGAGGAAACTTCATTTTAAGATTAATTTTTCTATTGCTTTTTTTATAGTATTTTTCATGTTGAGTATGGAGATAATTTGTATTTTTATCTATTATCAATATTTTACTTTAAATCTTATTTTGAAGATACTATTTCTGGCAAAAATGAGATAACTCATCTCCCTTTTTTTATTTATTGCCTTTTTCCCAACTTTAGAATCAAAAGGAAAAGGAAATCACACACTTATTTTATTCTTTTTTATATTCTATTTTACATTTGATAATCTGAGATTTCCAGTGAATGAGAAGTGTGGTGGTGGAGGAAGCATGTTTTGTTCTGGCACATCATGTTGACACCAATCTTGTACATCCTCCTCCTCCTCCTCACTTGAGAGAGAATAGCCATCATCAGATGAATTTGCACTCTCATCTGGTGTATCCAAGCTTCTAATTGAAGCTTCATATTCATTCTCCTCTTCTGAGCTCGACATTTGGACATAATCTATGAAAAAAATGAGTGTATGTGCTCAAAAGCGATAAGTCTGCTCCCTTTGACTGATATCATATCATTAGCAGATGCATCCCAAGGCAATTCAATGAGTACACTCGTGCCTGATTTTGAAATCTTATGTTTGGACGAGTTCACTCGTCGAACTCTGAAAAAGAAAAAATAGGTGAAGACAAGTTTACTCATCCTTGCCTGGTAAGTGGTTAAGTATCCAGTTTCATATCTTGTCAATTCCTGAGGCTTTTGTCACATTCAATGATCCCGGGAGAATGAGCACTTCCTTCACTTCTACATTTATATCTGCTAAACTTGGTTTTATGCTCCCCTCGCTTTTCTCAAAAAAATTGTATACTTTTGTGAAGATGGATTGGAAACCTTGATTCATTATTTCTGCCTGAGCTGAGGCCTTTTCAAAGACCTCATCATCTACTATTAACTTGGTGATTTCTTCCATGTGTGTCAATTTATCCTTTATAAACCTGTAAAACAGTTTTGGTTCATCTTAACATTTTTCTACTACACCTCTTTCAAAATTGCTTTCTTCCTGCCTGCAAATTCTGGTATAGTCATTCCTAGCTTGTTTGTAAGCTTCTTTTGTTTTATTGCTTCTTTTCTTTCTCCATTTTCCCCCAAGCTACATCCCTGGCCTTTTTTGCAATCTCACACTTTTTGCTAAACCAATCCTGTCTTTGCTTCTTCCTTTCTCTAGTCTTTGGTACATGTTCACTCCTAGGTTATAAATGCCAAGAGAGATTTCCCACTTCCTCCTTATTCCTTTGGTACTCATGCATTCTTCCCAATTTGTTTCTTCAAAGAATTTTCTCAACCCTAAGTAATTTGCTTTCCTAAAATTGAGTCTCCATGCCTGTGTGATTCATTCTTTGGCTCTATTTCCTCATCCTCCCACTGAAATTCAGTTGTAACATGGTCACTTTATCCTATTGGGAAAATGTAGTTCAAGGAGCAGATGATATATTGCTCTTTGGATAGTAATAGATCTAATCTTATGGGAGTATCATCTCTTAGGCAGGTCACTTCTGTTACCCACTGGGGCATTGTGTTCTCCATTGCTATACTCACTAGTGTACCCAGGAATCTGCTCTGCTGCTTGCTTCCCATTCCTCCCAGTTAGATAGATAGATAGATAGATAGACTTTATTGGCAATGAATCAATGTACATGAAGTGCAAATAATGACAAGAGTACATAGTTCGGAATAATAATTTTAAATTGCCGAGGATCACACAAAAAACATGTACGCTTATTACAAAGGATTACAAAGGCGGAGCATGCCAACAGGAGACCTTTTGATCCATATCTAGGTCGGATGCGAAAAAAAAAATCATTAATAATAAAATAATAAATAAAAACTATGATAATGTAAATAACAAATAAAATACATAAATAAATGCATAGGTATAGTTAAATAATAAACAAACAGGTAAATAGTAAATAATAATAAATTGACATATAACTAATAATAAATGAAAATTAGACAGACAAATGATAACAAAACAAAAACAAATAATATAAGATAAATTATAATCATTACAGCATCTTACTTAGGTATTTATCTAAATGATTCTTAAAGCTTCGAACTGAACTACATTGCACTACCTGTGCAGGAAGTTTATTCCATTCATTAACTACACGGTTGGCAAAGTTGTTTCTACCTACTTCCAAATTGAATCAATTTCCGAACAGTTTGAGACCATTGTTTCTTGTCTGATTCTCTGGTCCTCAACAGATTGTTATTCTACACTAAGTCACACAGACAACATATGTAGGGGGTTAAGGGGACCAGAAACAATCATGAGTAATACCAGTCAGTACACATATGACACATAAACATTGTTATAGTTTTGCTAATATTATTGAAATGTTTGTACACATAAGATATTGAGACCAAAAATTGAGCACCATCACAAAAAGGAACATTGCATTAAGCAAAGGAACAACAAAATAATGTTAAATTGTAACAAAACAGTATGAGTGAGTACTATATCAGAGTAGTACCACTAATGATATACTACATTATTCTACAGCTGTATCAACATGTATGAGTGAGTACTATATCAGAGTAGTACCATTAATAATATACTACATTATTCTACAGCTGTATCAATATGTTGTTATAGTGAATGCTACACTGCAGCTAGGGTCACCTATTAATTAATTCTAACATTTTACCTGAATCTCAGGACGGAGTGGGCAATTAGTATGAGCACTAGGGAGTAGTACATTATAACCTGAAGCACCAGAAGTAGGGTACAGGGGATCAGTACTCGTATGAGTAAAACAACAAGGAGAACGAGGAAAAGTGTCAGATCATAACTGTTCTTGGACCCAACCTGAGACATATACCATACTATGACCAGCAAAACAAAGGTGGAAACCAATTTGTAACATCAAACATTGTTATACTAAACTAAACTTCTGAAGGACAAAAAAAAAGGGGGGGGGGAGGTCAGAACAGTTATGAGTGAACGCAGATTTGGATGGTATTACTCATGGAGTCAGGTATCCCTCACTAAGCTAGTAGTACATAAAATCAAGGCTGTTCTCTGTCCATAGCTGAGACATATAGTAACCCTTGACTTTTTTCTTGAAGGTAACCTTGCTATTTGACTTCTTAATGGACACAGGTAGTGAGTTCCATAGTTGAGCACCTGTGAAGTGAAAGCTGATTTTGGTGAAGGGACCTGCATGAGATACAATAAAAGACTCTTGACTGTTCCGGGTTCAGTTCTCAGCTGATAACGTAAAATTACTGCTCACATATGAGGGAGCAGAATTATGAACGACATTGTAAACCTGGTTTAGTTTCAGCTGCTGGACACGATATTTTACAGGTAACATTCCTACCTAGCTAAATTCTTCTATACCAATATGACTATGTTGAGGTAAATTTAGCATGAATCTAATGATCTTATTTTGTGCAACCTGTAGCCGAGACTGGTTTTTTCTGCTCAAACTACTGTACCAAGAGCTACAAGCGTAATCAAAGTGATGTTGTAACAAGGCTGAGACCAGAAGCTTCATTGTTTCCAAATCAAAATTTCTGGCTTTTCTGTACAAAAATTTGACTTTATGTGAACACTTGGATACAATCTTATCCGTTATGGCATTCCCTGAGAGGGACTGATCTAAGGGTATTCCAAGATATGTTACCTCTTGTTTTGACTCCCACATCTGACCTGTACATCGCTGTGTTTCCTGAGGTTGGGTTTTGATGCGAAGACAATACTTTCTGTTTTACCGAGGTGTAAAAACAGCCTATTATCTATGAGCCAGTCCTGGACTGATGACAGTTTGACACTCAGTTTCTCCTCTACTTCAACTGGGTCCCTACCTGAGACGATTAGTGCGGAGTCATCTGCAAATAGCAGTAACTTACAGTTCACCGCACTTGGCATGTCGTTAATATAGACCAGGAACAGTAGCAGTCCCAGAATTGAACCTTGTGGTACACCACAAGTTATCTCTCTGTATCTGAGTAGGCTCCATTTACCTGTACAAGTTGTTTGTGACCTGTAAGGTAGGACTTGAACCAGCCAATATTCACCACTCCTAATGCCTGAATTTTTTTTAATAAAATATCATGGTCCACTGTGTCAAATGCCTTTTGTAGATCCAACAAAACTAAACCCGTGTAGTTACCTTTGTCGCATTCCGGTTTTATCAAATTGTAAAGGTATATTAAGCTGGTGTCTGTTGAGTAATTCGTTCTAAAACCAGATTGCATGCCGTATAGTAGATTACGTTCCCAGAGGTAGATATCTAACTGATTGTATACGATACGTTCCAAAACCTAGGAAATAATACCTAGAATTGAAACAGGCCTGTAGTTACCTGCCTCAGTTTTTGCGTTTTTCTTATAAAGAGGTGTTACCCGAGCCCTTTTCATGTCGCTTGGGATAAATCCTGAACTGAAAGACAAATTTATTATGTGGGTTATTGGGGGAGTTATTATTGTGGCTCCATCCTTAACAAACCTCGCAGGAATGTCGTCTAACCCTGTAGCCTTATGGGCACTTATGCTAGCCAGTAATTTAAACACTTCTTTTTGAGTGGTCTTATGTAGTTTGAAACACTTTGTGGACTTGTCTTTATAGTACTCCTGAATGTACCCCAGCCCAAACTTCCCAGAACCCGTTGGGAGGGATTTTACTAGTTTAGTGGCTATGGTTGTGAAAAAGGTGTTGAAGTGGTTGGCTATGGTGTTCCTATCAGAGTTAAGCTCGCCGTTTATCATGAGTCCTATCCTGTCTACTTTGTTACTAGGCTTTGTGTGAACCTCTAGGGCAGTGGTCGGGGAACAGGGGTAAATTACCCCAAATGGGGTAAATTAGAAATTTTGGGGGGTAATGAACGTGCTACGGATGTGGATGTGCTAAGTGAGGGAAACTGATATGAAAGTTGGAGAAAAGAATGCATCGAGGATCCCACGATCTTTAAAACTATGGAAACGGAGAAATATCAGTATTGAAACTGCTTCATCAGTATTGAATCAGTATTGAAACTGTTTTTAACCCTCAGTGAGACCGCTTTTGCGTTGTTGTCTTGGTGGTGGCATTTGCTCCTTGACTTATCAGTCTTTATTTAGCCCCTCGTCATCTACCTGGTGGATTTTTGACCTGGCGTGTTACTGGAGGAACAACCACGATCATAGGTAAGGGAGGCCTGGATAAGGGGAAGAAGAAAAGGAGTGAAAGGTGGTGGTTGTGGTGGTGGCAGCTTGGATTGTGTGGTTTATCATTTTATGTGGCGTTAATATTTTGGTTCATTCCTGATGCGTTTATAGAATAGTTGCTGTTATGTGATGATCGGTTGTAAACTACTGAACGTTTTTTTCTTGTGTGCTATTTCCATGCCAAAAAGACAGACTTTTATTTCCTATGATAGATGAAATTAACAATTAAACATTTTTCCAATATACATTTTTTGTTTATTTATTACTATCCATGAATTCTATAAGTAAATTGGTTTGTCCACCAGAGTACTTCCAAGTGTGGGGGTAAATTCATTTTACTACAAATTCTATTGGGGTAACACCCAAAAAAGTTACCCGACCCCTGGTCTAGGGTCTTCAGTGTTTGCCAAAGCTTCCTTGGATCGTATTTGTTCTGGTGCACCATGTTAGTACAATAATCAGCTTTGGCTTTTTCCTTCCAATATTTCATCTGATTCCTACAGTACAGAAAGCCATTATAGTCCTCCTGTTTTCCACTTTTCCTAAATCTAGCAATAAATCTGCCTCTATCTCTAATTAAACCCAGTATTTTGTTAGTCATCTATGGTTCTGTCCTCTGTTTTATTCATATCTCTTTGAGAGGCGCTACTCTATCTATAATAGTAAGAAATGTGTACTTAAAATTAGACCACAATTAAAATCAACAATAATGACTATGTTACTACTTTGTCCAATATTTTTCTTTATGAAAAGAGTTGTATCTTTTAACATTTCTTGATGTTCAGTTTTATCCCAAGCTCTTGTCTTGGAGGGAACATGTGCCTCCATGAAGTCTCTTTTATTGTGTCCATTTGTACTGATCTTTAGGTGAATTGCTTCAGCCCTGCCTTCACTCAGATTTGCTTCTTCCAACTTTGTCATTTCTCCTGAAAGAATTTCCCATCTCTTTTTCTGCATGAGGGGATGGAGAGGGAGGGGTCGCCAATTAAGTGAAGTGGCCTTGCTGTGGATGTACTCTGTCTTGCTGTATTGTGTTTGACCCAGGGTAGTTTGCAGATGTAGGGATGACCCATCATCCATGAAGAGCTGAGATTGAAATGGGTTGTGGAAATGAGTGAAATGGGTGGGAATAGGTACGTGCCTCTGACTTGGCTACCTCCCTTATAAGGGGGAAAAAGCTCTTGGTATATTGATAATATTTCTTCACATTCTTTAGGCATGTCCTTGTTCCCATGACCTCCAAAGAGCATTCCCACCTTTAATCAAGTCTCTTCTATCAATGCAGTCTATCCCCTTTAATGATCTGAATATTATAATCATATCACCTTTCTCTTCAATCTAGGGGCAGACTGGCCATTAGGGTATTTGGGCAATGCCTAGTGAGCCGGATCTTTTGTGCCCAAATGGGCTGGTACAAGGACCAGCTCCACTTGGGTAAAAGCTTTATTTATCTATTTTTCAACAGCTTAGTTATTATATATATCTAAAATAGTTATGTCCTACATAGGCCTCAAAATACCCCTGAAACTGCTTAACTTGCTTTGCTTGCCATTCACCCCTTCTCATGGGGCTGCTCCAAGTGAAAAATGCCTGGGCCACTTTAACATCCCAGTCCGCCCCTGCTTCAATCTTTCAAAGTTGGTAGACTCAGTGGTTTTAGTCTTTCCTCATATGGTTTATCTCCCAGGCTGGAGCCAATTTGGTTGCTACCCTTTTGTAGTCTACCTTTCTTGCTTCTATCCTTCACTCTGTGCAGGGACCATACTACTGATGTATATAGTCTTGTCTTCTGTGTGGTGGTTGCATCTGGGGCAGTTTGATTTCATGACCAGGCCTTTGTGTGTTATGGTTAAATGATGGATTGTGTCCTGAGTGCAAGCTAGACTGCCCAATTTACACACTTGCAATAACCACATATTGTTACCTACCCATTCAAACCACAGAATACATCAAGTCCTGAGCGACAAAATACCAACACTTATCATTTCCTCATAGCTTCCTACAGAAAACAAGACTATTAACAAAATGATATCTTTGAATGACTAAACCAACATGTGAAATACAAGATAACATAGAGTGGTGTGATATTGTCCAAAAGAATAGTGCTGGTATAGTCCATAACCATCCAGCCACTAATGAGATGGAGCTATCTTTGAATTCCTGTACCATAGATATTTGATCAGTGTTTGTAAACCTTAACAGGTATCTACTTTTCACCCACACACACCCAAGGTGGTGGTGAGGAGCCTATGTCAGGAGGCACATAGCTGCAGCCAAAGCAGTCTCCTTTGCCCAGTGCACTTGGATTGTTGGGGCAGATAACAGTCACTGCTGGGAATCTGTCCCAAGCTATCTATATACCAAAGGCTTCTTCCTCCTTACAAGGAAGGTAGCCAAGTTAAATGGCAAATACCCACTTCCACCCATTTCATTCCCATCCACTACACTTTCCTCCCTCTCATCTTAGCACTTCATGAATGATGAGTCATCCCTGTATCCTGGCCACTGCCTTGGGTCAGAAGCAGTGCAGCAAGATGCAGCACATCCACAGCAAGGCTAATTCACTTAATCAGCAACATCCTCCCTTCTCTGTGCTTTCATGGAGAAAAAAGAAAACAGGGAGAAATCCCTTCATACATGACCATTCCCTTCCCCACTCCTTCCCTTCCTTGCATCAAAGTATCATCTACACACAGCCATTCTCCACTCAACTCTATCTCCTGCTTTCTCCCTTCCTTGCTCAACAGACATTCCCCTATTGGAAAGGTAGCATGGCTAATAAAGTATTTTGTTTTGTTTTATATATATATCCAACATAACAAGTTTTTCAAACACTTCAGAGTAATCAAAATGAAAGTTCATACACAAATGTAAATCACACTCAGATGTTAGTTCACAAGTTCCTGTAGCCCTATGTCAACACCTTAACTCTGACTCTCTTTTTCTGTCTCTCTTCCCAGTCTGTCCTACGATTAAGTAGACTCATTGAGTTACCCATTTCTATATGTTCTTCTATTCTTTCTTCTTCCTGACTTTGTACCTTCCACTTTATCACCAATGACTATCATAATATCTATGATACTTTATTTCTGATTAGCTGATCTGACCTTTGTTATACTTTACAGTTCATTCTTTTCTAACTTCTAATTTAGGCATTCTGAGTTCTGCATCTTCCTTATACATCTCTTACCACAGCTTATTGTCAGGCCAAGTGACATGCTAAAAACGTCATCACTTGTGATATGATTTGTTCCTTCACACCTTTCTAATCTCTGGGAGGGACCTGTATTTCTGAGTGCAGGTTCTCTATTTTATTATACAATACAATGCAATACAATACTGTTTGGTGATGCTGCTGTTGCTGTCCTCAGTGACTTTTTAATCCTAAACCTAATTCCTAATAGTTTTATAAAGACAGGAGCAAGAACCCAAGACTATGACAACTTAAGATAATTACAATTTGTGATAGCAAATATGCAAGCTACCTTAACTTTTACATTATCTTCAAAATTATGAATTGGACCTGCATCTGAAGTAAGCAAATCATATGGGAGTCTCTTGTCCAATCAAAAAATTACAAAATGTATAGACCTATTTATAGCACTGAAAATGCAAGCTTGAACTGTAGGCATATGTTCATACCAAGAGCTATGAATGTCAGAAGCAAGATGTCTTAGAATGTTGAGAATCTTACAATTCTGACGTCCCACAAGTCCATTGGAACTCGGGTGGTAGGCCAGGTGTGGATCCAGGAATGTTATTGGGGGGGGGGACCAATAACCGATACTTGAAACATGCCATTATTCTAACCCCAAGAATAATGCTGTTGGCTTGGGGGATTGGTCCAGAAACCTAAGTCTATTTTGCTCGTAATTGTATGTAAAATCATATATAATTCACAAATATAATTCAAATCATAAATTCGCACTAAAAAGTGTTTATTCAAGGAGAATCGGGGCGTTGGGGTGGGCCCGGGACCCCTGCCCCCCCCCCCCTTGTATCTGCGCCTGTGATAGGCTACTATATTTGTTTTAGTGATATTGAAATGTTTACAAAGGTGAGATAGAATTTCATTATTAAAATCTGTTCCATTGTTGGACAGTAGTATTTTGGGGGTGTGATGGGAAATTTTGTCAAGAAATGCCTGAGCCACATTCTTGGCCAATTTGTCTGTCAGAGGGGCAAGAATACAGAATATAGAGGAATGATCCATACACAAACAGGTATTGGTTCCCACTGAGCATAAGGGATAATTTGAGGTGGTCAGTTGCTATAGTGTCAAAAGGTTTACTTGGGGGTGGGTAATTTAACATAGGAACATGACCACTAATATGACATTTGTCTATGTAAGCATGAATATGTTTCCTCATACTGATCCAAAAATAATGGATTCTGGGTGAGGTGCTATATTGGAATCATGAAGGAGATGGAGTAATTAAAGAATTAATTCATCTGGTACTACAGTTTGATTTACCAATCTGTTTGGCATGTGTTTGTTCTCAAGAGTTGTCTGCTCATACAAGATGTCATTGAGAAGAGTATAATTTTCCAAATGTGGAGGTAAGGTCTCATTATCTGTGGTGTCACCTGATTCAAGGAAATATATTACAAGCTTCTGTAAAGAATTGGAGCATTGAGCTGTATAAAAGCACTCTCAAGTAAGATTAACTGACTGGGGAATGTTATGGATAGTTGCTACATTTTGACTGAAGGCATCAATAACAATGTTGGCTTTGCCTGGAACATAAGTGAAATTGGGTCCAAACTCGAATAGTGAGAAACCAATGTGCAAGTTTGCCTAAGAAGGTTTTCCCCTTGAACAGTTGTAAAAGTGATGGTCAGTATGGATCATAATTTTGTATCCTAGGATGATTTCTTTAAAATGTTGTGCATATATAACTGCTAATGCCTCTAATTCAGTTATTGAATAATTCTTTTCTACTTTGTTCAGTAGATGACTAGCATAAGCAATAGGCCTTTGTAGTTTACCATGTTGCTGCATGAGTACAGCACCTAATGCTTTGAGGATGCATCAGTGTATAAAATAAAAGGGACCGTAAAGTCAGGAAAGGCAAGTATAAGAGCATTAATTAATGCATATTTCAGATCAAGGAAAGCTTTCTCTTGTTCAGAAGTCCAAAGAAATTTAACATCCTTTTTGAATAAGGAAATAAGGGGCTCTGCTACTTTTGAGTAAACCTTTGTGAATCTTCTATAGAACCCTGATAGGCTCAGGAATGAGCAAACTTGATCAAAAGATGTGGGACATGGAAAGTCCACTACAGCTCTAATTTTGTCTTGTGATATAATAATTCCTTGGGAACTTAAGACATGCCCTAGAAAGCATATTTCTTTCTTAAGGAAAGAACATTTGGATAGTTTCAATTTAAGGCCTGCTTGTGCAAGACGCGAAAAAACTAGTTGAAGAGTTTGTAAATGTTTATTCATAGACTTAGATGCAATGATAATGTCATCAAGGTATATGAAGGTACTGTGCCTTATCAATCCATCAAAGACTTTGTACATGAGTCATGTAAAGACAGAGGGTGCAGAAACAAGTCCCATTGCCAGTCTTTTAAGCTGATAATATCCCGTTGGAGTACTAAATGCTGTAATGGGTCTACTTTCTAGGTCAAAAGGAATTTGAAAGTATCCTGATATGATGTCTAATGTACTAAAGACTACATTGTTGTTGCCTATGAAATGTAGAATGTCTTGCAATACAGGTATAGGATGCCTATCTTGGATAGTTGTTTTATCAAGTTCCTAAAAGTCCACCACAGGGCAGAAGGAACCATTTTATCTAAAAAGTGGAAAGCTCCATTCTGAGACTGAGGGTTCTATGATATCTTGTTCAATCATGTCTGTAATTAGTTTATCAACTACTTGTCTCTTACTATGAGGTAGCCTATAAGCAGGCATGTAGCATGGTTTCAAAATTTCTAAATGGAATGTGGTGGTGAATGGTGCTTGTAGCACCAGATGGTTCACCATCTAATGCAATAACATGCCTAATTTGGTTACATAATGAAATTAGTTTATCTCGTGCATCAGGGAAATCAAAGGAGTTTAAATTGGAGTCTACAATGACTTCTTGTGGAGCAGTTACTTTGGAAGATGTGTTATAGTCTCTACGGAGTTGTGGGTTTGAATCCCACAACTGCCACCATTTTATGTTGGAAAGGTAGTGTGACTAATAAAATATTTTGTTTTGTTTTCTATATACAGTATTTCCAACATAAGTTTTTCAAACACTTAAGAGTAATTAGAATATAAATTCATACACAAATGTAAACATCACACAGACACTTGTAGATAGTTACACATAAGTTCACAAGTTCCTTTAGCCCTAGGTCAACGCCCTAACTCTGACCCTCTCTGTCTCTTCTGCCTGTCCTATGATTAAGTAGACTCATTGAGTTACCCATTTTTATGACTTTGTACCCTCTATTTTGTCACTAGTGACTTTATCATAACATGATCTATGATACTTTATTTCTGATTGCTTGTCTGACCTTTGTAATTTTTTATAATTGATTGTATTCTAACTTCTGATTTTGGCATTCTGAGTTCTGTGTCTTATACATCTCTTACCATAGCTTATTGTCGGGCCGAATGACACATTAAAAACAACACCTGTGATATGACTTATTCCTTCACACCTTTCTAATCCCTGGGACCTGTATTTCTGAGTGCAGGTACTCTATTTTATCCTGCAATACAATGTATTACAATATCCCTCTTGCTCAACACCCCTTTCATCTTATCCATCTATCTCACCCTCGGGCATCCCCTTCATTCATAATTTCCAAGTGTCCAAACCATCCCAATACTCTTTCATCAGCCCTATCTGGCAACTTTTTTGCTCCAGTTTTCCTCCTCACCTCCTCATTTCTCTACCCAACCTTGTAACCCCTATCATACTTCTCAGGCATTTCATCTCAAACACATTAAAAAAATTCCTCTGCTTCTCTTAAAATCCACATTTTTGTCAAGTACAATGCCATGAGTACAATCACCCCTTCATATATTCCCTTTGCATCCATTCCCAATTGCCTATCTTTCATGACAAGTTTTAATCCCCCCAAGGCATACACTTACTTCTTTCAGTCTACAATTTATTTCTACCTCCGCTCCTCCCTTTCCTGCCACATACGACCCCAAATACCTAAACTATTCACTTCCTCCAGCCTCTCTCCTTTAATACTTACTTCCAGCTTGCTGCTATCCTCACCCATTATACATCTCATCACCTTTTACCTTTCTCCTATCACATACCCTCCCAACCTCCGTCACTAACTCAGTCCG
Organism: Oratosquilla oratoria; assembly: GCF_046742065.1. Lineage (NCBI taxonomy): Eukaryota > Metazoa > Arthropoda > Malacostraca > Stomatopoda > Squillidae > Oratosquilla > Oratosquilla oratoria. Next base: position 60,863,606 of record NC_134781.1, on the reverse strand, counting down.
TCCTCTGACCCTGCCACAAGAGCAAAGTCGTAAGCAAACAACAACTGGCTCACCTCCCACTTTTATCCATTTTCTTTAACCATCTTCACTTCCCTGCCGATTACCCTCGCCTTTACCTCCCGCATCATCCCATCCATGTACACATTGCCATGGCAATATGACACATCCTTGTCACAGTCCCACCTTTACCTCAAACCACTTGCTCTCTCCATTTCCATCTCTAATGCAGGTTCTACTACTCGTAAAAATCTTAACTGCCCTTAACAGCTTTCCCTCAATCCCATATATCTGCAAAACCTCCCATAGTTCCTTTATGTCAACCCTGCCATAACATTTTCCCAAATCTGTCCTAAACAAATGTTTTAGTAGTAATAGGAAATTGAATGTGTTCAAAATTAATGTTCTGGAACTTGTCCTATACATTCCTCGACATCAACCGGCATGGTATGATATGTAGTTTTTATTTCAGTCTCTTACCTAGCCTTATATAGCATGATAGCTGTGCCTTTACCTTGTGGTAAAGCAGTTGTATAAACAAGGTGTCGAGTTCCAGTGGCATAAACAATGCAACTGTTTAAGTTTCACACACATGTCGGATGGCTCTCCTGAATTAAAGACTTGGGATATCAAGGCTATATACCATGCCATGGAAGTTGACAATAGGGAATATGTTGGACAAGTTCTAGTACGTTGCCTTCGAATTATCTGCATAGTATGATGGTAACATTTGATTTGTGGTTCAGCAGTCGCACAGTTCAATTCAATTTAACAATTTAACAGTTTATTCAACAAAATATCACACGTTAAATTTGCATGTTGAAGATGTACATGATTCGAATCCCAGTGGCAGTTGCCATAATTGTCTGTTTAGGAAGAATAAATAAATACAAAAATCCCAGAAAATCAGGCTGCGTCATAGGAGGCCAAGGTTCGGCTTTGGGATAGTGGCTAGTGGTAAGTAGCAGCAGTGTCCTACCAAACCGCAAACATTTTCACACAGGTAAACAAACAAGCAACAATGATCACAATAACGCGTAAGGATATTTGCAGAAACCACAAGGAAAACAAAGGACAGAATACTGAACGTTTTCAGTATTAAGACATCCTAATAGACGAAAACGTTCAGTATACCGTTCTTTGTTTTCCTTGTGATTTCTGGAAGACAAAGACGTGATACTTTTACACCACAACCCCCCCCCCCCGGTAATAATGTATAACGAGTCATACTCGTACTTAACGCTAGTTAATATGAAATAACACCAGTCAGAGGTGACACTTAACCATGCATGGGCAAAAACAAT
>NC_134781.1:60729805-60857305 GCF_046742065.1 Oratosquilla oratoria | reverse complement strand
GGGACAGAAGCATGGCATATAATAGAGGAAGAGAGAAAGAGTTGAAATGTGTTTGAGGTGAAATGCCTGATAGGCATGATAGGGGTTACTAGGCTGGATAGAGTGAGAAATTAGTAGGTGAGGAGGAGAGCGGGGGTGGAAAGGGAGTTGGGAGATAGGATTTATGAAAGAGTTTTGGGATTGTTTGGACACATGGAAAGAATGAGTGAAGAAAGATTAGTGAAAGATGTGTGGAAGGCAGAGGTCGAAGGAGTAAACAGGGGCGACCAAGGATGAGATGGATATATACAAAAGGGGCATTGGGAAAGAGGAAGGAAGGGAGAAGACAGAAGATAGGGATGGGTGGAGAATGGTTGTATATGGATGATGCATGGAGGGAAGTGGGTGGGGGATGGGTGGTAAGGGAGTATGTGTATATGATATCTTAACTCAACCCGAAGGTATTTCTCCCCGTCTTCTCTTTTTCTGCATGAGGGCACGTGTATAGGCCCTTCCCGTATCTTCTTGGATTTACAGATACGATCTTCAGTTTCCTTCACTTTATTGGTTAATCTTAAGAAGAGTTCACTGCAGATTTCTACACACCTTTGCACAGAGTTTCCAGTGTAGGATTATACATCGTTTTACACAGAGTTTGTAGTACACTTAGTATACATGGTTTTACACACAGTTGCAGTACACCACTTTACACAGAGCATGTCTATCAGACCGACGCTCATTGGAGCTCTGCGCCGGGTTTTGTTGCCGGAAGCGGCTAACTCAGCAAAGTTTTGAGATGCGTTTAATCCTTTTGTTTAATAATTCAACATTGAAAGTCCGTCGCCCCACTTGTCTGGGGCAACCCACTAATTACCTACTATATTTTTTGTACAAGTCGTAATATATACATATCCAGGGGGGTGGCTCGTTAATATGTAATGTTTCCGTGTGTTATGTGGGTCGTGTCTAATGGCATCCATTATGTGTGTGTGTTCGTGAGTGCGTGTGTGGGCGCCCGGGGAGGTGCGCTCGGCTGGTAAAGTGTAGACTTAGCGATTTGAGCGGATATGGTAGGCGCCAAGAGTCTGGTTGGTGATTGTGACATCGTTCACAATGCGTGGGAAATGGTGGTGATGTAGGTGGTGTATACATATCGCCCTCCCCCTGGGGTTAGGTGGCTCCCGGCACCTAATGTTACATGGTTAACAAGGTATTGATACATATATACTATTATATAGTTATATAGTCAGAGACACAAAATCTTTGGGTGGTTATATGTGGAGAAGGGGGGGGGGGTGATGTTGAGGTGATTATGAGGTCCCAAGAGGGTACATTGAACTAGAAGCATGGGTATGCGATGTTGTGTCTCTGAATAGGGAATAAGGTTGTGTCTCACCAACATTACATATATTTTCAACTATTACATGAAAGTTTATACGATACTTCACGTATCACTGTTTGTAAGTCATATTTTCAACTATCACATAAGAGTTTATATGACATTTCACATATCACTGTTTGTAAGTCATATTCTATGTTTTCTGGGAAACTCTTATCTACGAGTTTGTATGAGTATATATATGTCACTATAAGATATTGGTGAGACAAGATAAAACTTAACCTAGGTTTACAGCAATTTAGGAAAAGGAGAAGAGAAAAAAAAACTGTTTCAAAGACTTATTTCATGCAAAAGTATTTTGTTAGTATCACTAGTACAAAAATGATGATTAAGATTGAGAGGGCAGTGGAGGCATAGGGTAAAATTTTATAGTGTAGATCTAATGAGTCCATATCAAGAGTAGTTGATTTATTTAGGAGACGTACCATGTCTATCTTACTTGGGAGGATGGTATCGGGGATCTTAGGGAGGGGTGGAAGCGTTAGTTGGGTTATGGGACCTAGATCGTGGGTGGTGTTGAGAGTGCCTTGGTAATGGAGTTTGTTGGGGAGGAGCATTGAGTCCATCATATAGATGTGGCAGGTGTCTGGTAGAGTGATAGAGCCGTTGATCTTATGATGGGAGGGTGGTTTGTGTAGGCATATTACGGATACTAATGTGGGGTGGGGAAGAAATATGAAGTGTTTATGTCCTACGTGGGTGTGGTGTATTTGAGTGTTGTCTGAAAAGCGAAAATCACATGCCCCGTCAAATCCAACAGCCTTCACCCAACATCCCTACCCAGCACCTAACCTTGCCCCAACCCCATTGCAACATCCTCACCCACAACTCCAACCTACAGTAATCAATAATTACCAAACCATTACCCCTCTAACCGAAATCCCCACCTTCTCTCAAGCTAGCGGACTCTCCATTACTGACTTCCTGACGGCATGTGACCTTTTCTTTTCTAAAAATCCAAACTACTCTGACTTAGATAAGATAAATCTATGCCGCCAGAAAATAGAAGCATCAGATGAGCACCGATCTACCGCTCGGATGCTAGACAGTCTGATAGCCACAGGGATCACATATAGCGATTATAAGCAGCATCTGTTAAATGTCTTTCAGAGCAAACAAGCAAACAACATTAACTTTCTCCTCACATTTCTAAATAATACTAGAACTCAAAAACAGACTAACATCAAAGACAATGTAGCCAACGCAATCAAGGAAATTAGGGAAAATCTAGAAAATAACAGCCCTTGGATCTGTACAACCATTACAGGAAAAAAGGCAGTGACATTAGAAAACCTATACACATTCCTGGAGATAGGCCTTTATCTTTCCCAACTCCCACCAAAGTGTCAAAGAGAAGCCACAAAAAGGGATTTAAACACTAGAAACCCATTAGCTTACACACATATTAGACATAACCAACGCTTGCAACATCTCCCTCTCTGACCAGCACCATTTTGCTAGACTAAATAGCCTTCAGTCACACCAGCCCCCTAGCTCCAATACAGCGCAACCATCTAACTGGTGTTCCTACCATCTTTCAACAAGTCACAACACCAGAGACTGCATACAGAAACAACAAATGCAAGCACAACACCACACTACCCCTTGCTCAGTTCATGGAACTACTTCCCACACGGATTCTCAATGTAGAACGCAGCAATACCAACACCCGCAGACACAACACCACACTACCCCTTGCTCAGTTCACGGAACTACTTCCCACACGGATTCTCAATGTAGAGCGCAGCAATACCAACACCCGCAGGCACAACACCGCGCTACCCCTTGCTCAGTTCATGGTACTACCTCCCACACAGATTCCCAATGTAGAGCTCAACAACAAATCAACACTGTAAGACAAACACAAACCCTCACCCCTATCCACCCCAACCAAATCACAACATCAGCCAACGGAGAGATGCGTGACAAGCTACAATACATCCTACAAAGGAATAGATCGGCTATCGCCTTAGAAGGCGAACCCTTAGGCAAATGTGATATAATCAAACATCACATCCAAATTCCCCCCAACACCCCCCCCCCTCATACACCCCCGCTTACCGCATACCCCACAGTAGGAAAACACAAGTCAACAACAGTGTGCACGAGATGTTACACCAAGGTGTAATTTCTCACTCGGACAGTCCGTGGAACAGTCCCCTCTTCCTACTCCCTAAGAAAGACGAAACCTTACGCCCTGTTATTGACTTTAGGAAAATAAATCACCTAACTCAATCTGACCCACACCCACTCCCTGCTATGCAGGATGTCTTACAAGCTATAGGGAACGGGAACTCTGTTTTTTCCACAATTGACCTTAAATCAGCCTTCTGGCAGGTGGAACTAACAGAGGAATCAAAACCCGTAACTGCATTCTCCACTGATAAGGGACATTTCCACTTCGAGCGTATGCCCTTTGGCCTTAAGAATGCCCCCTCAACCCAACAGAGACTAATGACTCGCATTTTCAGCGACATGATAGGAATCTCATTATTCGTCTACTTAGACGACCTCATCATCTATAGTCCCACACAAACTGACCACCTTCATACACTAGAGATTGTCATAAAAAGACTCAAAAACACCGGACTAAAAATCCAACTAGGAAAGTGCAAATTCCTACAGATGGAACTCACCTTCCTAGGCAATAAGGTAGACGCCACAGGCACCCATACCACCCCAGATAAAATAAACACAATAACCAATTTCCCAACCCCCAGAAACGCAGATGAAACAGGAAGTTTCGTAGGACTAGCATCATACTATAGACACTTCATAAGAAATTTTGCACACATAGCATCCCCTCTCACCAAATTCACAAGGACAGGCGAGACCTTTAAATGGTCTGAAGCAGAACAGCAAAGCTTCGACACACTTAAACATGCTCTTACCACAGCCCCTGTCCTAGCCTTTCCTGACATGAAGAAAGAATTCCTTCTTTACACCGACGCCTCCTCTAAAGGAATAGGCGCAGTCTTACAACAGAAAGATGAAAACGGGAAAGAGCACCCCATAGCCTACGCAAGTAGAGTACTGAATAAGCCTGAAAGTAACTATTCAACTACCCACAAAGAAGGACTTGCATTGATATGGGGCTTGAAACATTTCAAATATCTTATACTAGGCTATAAGATAAATGTTTTTACAGACCACCAACCCCTAGTCTACCTCTTTAACTCTAAAGACTTACATGGCAGAATTGCTAGGTGGAAAACCACCTTACTGGACTTTGATCCAAAAATAACATACCTAGCTGGAAAGGCTAACGTAGTAGCCGACTCACTAAGCAGACAAATCCACATATCCACCTTAACAAAAACAACCTGTATTCCTATGCAAGACCTTAGAGAAGAAACAGACAAAGACCCGACATGGTCTAAAGTAAAACAACATCTACTTTCAAGAACACCCTTACAGTCCCGACCACCTGTCCCTATAGAGGAACTCAAAGCCCTAGTTCCCAAAGTCCTACACATATTGCACGACAGCGCAATGGGAGGCCACTCGGGCAGGGATAAGACACTGAATACTGCTAGGCATTCTTTCTTCTGGATCAATATGAAAAAAGACATAACCACGCACATACATAATTGTGTGACTTGCAACCAATTCAGAGGACCTGACCCAAAACAACTCAATATCAAAGACATTCCACTCCCTGCTGAACCATGGGAAACACTTGGCATTGACCTACTTAAAATGCCAACGAGCCATCAAGGTTCCAATTATGTACTCACAGCAGTCGACTATCTGTCAAAGTACACAATCCTAGTTCAACTAAAGTACAAAACACCAGAGACTGTGGCCTAAGCTTTGGTTAACAACATATTCTTTAGATACAACATCCCCAGACGAATGCTGTCTGACAATGGTTCAGAGTTCAAGATCCAGGTTATGCGCGAAATAGCACATTTATATAACATAATTCAAACCTTCGCCACTGCCTACCATCCACAAGGGAATGGACTTGTGGAGCGAACAAATAGAAAAGTGCTTGAAATCCTCAGACCTTTGGCCAACGATCTTTCGGATAGTTGGGAAATGGTGGTGATGTAAGTGGTGTATACACACGGAGAGGGGTGGTCGCCGATTAAGTAAAGCGGCCTTGTTGTGGATGTGTTGTGTCTGACTGCATTGCTTCTGATCCAGGGCAGTGGGCGAAATGCAGGGATGATTCGTCATCCAAGAAGAGTCAATAATAGAGGGAGAGAGGGATGGTGAATGGGAGTGGAGTATGTGGGGATTGAATAGGTGGGAGTGGATTTATGCCTTTGACTTTGGCTACCTCTGTTGTAAGGGAGAAAAAGCAGTTGGTATATATATATATATATATATATATATATATATATATATATATATATGTGTATATATATATATTATATATATATACATATATATACATATATATATACATATATATGTAAAGACAGATAAATATGGAGGTGAGGTGGCAAAATGAAACGTTAAGGCTAGAGTATGGAGCTTTATTCAGAACCAGACGTTTCGACCTCTTGGGCCTTCCTCATTGGACTGAATACAGAATTTAAATCAAAATCCGTCAACAGCTTACATGGTGATCTGACGACCCTGCGTGACCTCACCCCGGTCACGTTGTCCCCCCACACTCGCCGACCGCCAGTTGTGCGGACGTTTGAGCCCAGGACATAAACCCCTTACGAGAATTTGTGGTTTTCTCGGTAGCAATGTGTGCCGCCTTCAAAGGTGAGTTTACCAGAAATACGGAAATTTTGCAAGAAAATAAAAGTGTTGTTTACAGAATTCCTTGCACAGGTTGTGACAAAGTTTATATCGGTGAGACAGGACGCGGCATGGACAAAAGATTAGAAGAACACAAGAGGGATGTGAAACATCACAGAACATCAAATGCCCTAGTAGTTCATATCGATGAAGAAAATCATTTGCCAAACTGGGCTCAAACGTCCGCACAACTGGCGGTCGACGAGTGTGGGGGGACAACGTGACCGGAATGAGGTCACGCAGGGTCGTCAGATCACCATGTAAGCTGTTGATGGACTTTGATTCTTATTCTGTATTCAGTCCACTGAGGAAGGCCCAAGAGGTCGAAACGTCTGGTTCTGAATAAAGCTCCATACTCTAGCCTAAACGTTTCATTTTGCCACCTCACCTCCATATACATATATATATATATATATATATATATATATATATATATATATATTATATTGCATTGTATATGTATAACTGACACATGTCATACAATGCAGAACATACCAGAGCAGATTTTGGTCTAGGAACACACACACACAAACACACACACGTCGGTCGAAGTGACAGCGAAGTTTGGAACTCCAGGAAAAATTCAAGTTTCGTCGATCTCAACAACGAGGGAGTACCTTTGTTGTATTACTAGGGAAGGGGAAAGCTCGTGGTGTAGTGGGAAGGTGAAGAAAAGGGATTAAGGGAGGGATTACTGAGGAAAATGGAAGGAAATGAGGAAGGGGTCGAACGGGCCCCAGACATTACAAAGGGTGTCAACAAAAGTTGTGCAGAACACACAGACGAGGTAGAACATGGGAGCAGAGGTGTCAAAAGCAGAAATATAGATAACAGTAACTCAATGGAAAGAGAAGATAACTGCTTTTATGGACTTGATGAGGGAGGAGGTGACAACCTCCCCCGACTAGTAAATCTAGAGGAGAAACTAAAAGAAATTAATAAAAATTGGGAAGCTAAGTTTAACCAAATAAAGTTAATTACTCAAAGAGTTGATAAGCTGGAAGAACTAAAGGAGAATCAAAACCTAACTAAAGAAATCAAATTAAAAAGACAGTTAAAAGAAGTAAAAGATGAGAATAAGGTATTTAAGAATAATGATAAAGAGAATAAAGAGTCCATAGCAAAAGAAGCACAGGGTTGGAGAAAAGTCCAAGAGAACAATAAAATTATATTTAGAGATATAGTGACACAACAGATGAAAGAACAAACTGAGGACACAGTTATTAAAGTGATGAGAGAGAAGGAGAATATAGTAAGAGACTTAGCGGACAAAAAGAAATGTATAATTATATTAGGGATGGAAGAGGAGCATAATCCAAATAGGACCACAAGAGTAAAAGAGAAGAAGGAAAAGGTAAACAAGGTAGAAATAGTTCAAGAGGATGAACAAGAAATTGAAGGAATATATAGAATAGGGAAATACAATACAGATAAAGCCAAAGCAATTAAGGTTAAATTCAGGTCACAAACGACAGCAGAGAATATCTTAGCAAAAACAGGGAAACTAGTAAACAGTGATCAATATAAACAGGTATGGATAAAAAGAGAAATTAATAAAGAGGAAAGATAGGAGAGAACTAAAAGAATAGAAGCTAAGGAAAAATCGAGAAAAGGACAGAGAAAAAGAGAAATTCTATTAGAGAGTAGTGGATATGAAAGTAAGGAAATGGTTCATAGCAGAGAAAAAGGGAAAGGAAACAGAAAGCACGATGGAAGTAGCAGAAAATTAAAAGTGTCTTATGCCGCGTCCACACGGTCGAGCTGTGCCTGGCAGATATTGCCCTTACCGGGCAAAGTCCATAGACTCTGCCCGCGAAGGTGTCCACACGGCTGACGATGGTGGTTGGAGGTTAGTTGGCCGCAAGCAGAGGTTGGGAGTGAGTGGTTCAGTGCGGTACGATAACCATGGTTCCCGCCATACTTGGAAAGAAGGTAGCACTTTGCAGCATTATAATTGCTGCCTGTATTAAAAAGAAAAACAAGAAATCACGGAGACATGTCTGGTGCCGGGAGCGGTTACAAAGACGTGATTTAATGGGAAGCTTAGTGATAATCCGGCGTGAATTGCAGGATGAAAATGAACAATTGTTTTGCAATTACATGAGAATGAATATAAACATCTTTTCTGTTCTCCTTTCGAAAGTGGAGCCATATATCCAAAAGCAAGAGACAAATATGAGGAAAAGTATAGCACCTATAGCACGTCTTGTCGAGACCAGTATACACTAGTACTAGGTGCGGACATGGTGGTACGGTAACTTCGGTCTGTACTGAGCGGGTTTGCTAACTTTGCTCGCACCTCACCTCGTGCGTTTGGCAGCGATATCAGCCCTCCATCCACTGCCCGCAAATGACGCTGGGAACGGGCAAATTTGATGGTTTGTCCACTGAAATTGCCCGTTGTCGAGCAAAGCCCTCGTGCCCGGCGGACAGTGCTCGACCGTGTGGACGTGGCATTACACAAATAGAGATGGTTTAATAACAGGCTTGAACGAACTGAATGATTACCTAAAGGAAAAAGAACTGGGCATAATGGGAATTGTAGAGACAAAATTGAAAGGTCCACTACCACCCAACAGTGTAGGACATGGTGCATATAATTATTGGAATAGAAACAGAGAAGTAAAACAAGGGAGTGGAGTTATGTTCCTGACTAAGAAGGATATAAATGTGAGGAATGTCACATATGGATAGAATAGAGTAGAGATGATTATGATGGAAGTGGAGGACAGGGATGGGAAGAGCAGGAAGTTTGTAGTAAATTATGTGCCTCCTAAAACGGCTTCGTGGGAAGAGAGAGAACACAAAAAAATGTTAGAAGACACAAGGATAACATTAAATAAGATAATGGAAGATGGAGGAAGAATAGTTATGATGGGTGACTTTAATTGTAAAGAAATCTGCTGGGAAGAGATGACAGTGAAGGGTGGAAACGATCTATGCGGAAATGTACTAGATATTATTATAGAACGCAATGGATACAAGAGAATACTAGGTATAGAAATGAGGAAGAACCATCGAGACTGGACCTAATAACCATATCAGAACCCGAAATAATGGACAAGATTGAATATAAGACACCAGTAAGTAAAAGTGACCACATATTGGTTGAACTGGAACTAAATGAGGAAAAACACATGGAAAAAACGAACAATATAGAAAGGGAAGATTGATGTATGGATTTTTTTTATATATAGAATAAGGGATTTTTTTTTTTTTTTTTTTTTTTTTTTTTTAAGCAGACTGGGAAAGGATACACAAAGAGGAAACAACAGTAGAAGAGAAATTGAATATTTTGACAAAAAAATTATAAAGGAGTGGAAAAGTATGTTCCAAGACAAAAAAAAAAAAAACAAGAAAAAGGATATGTAAAGTGTTGGTACAACAAAAGATGTAGGGAATTAAAAGACAAAAGTGATAAAGCTTGGAGGAAAAAAACGTACTAAATCCAAGGCAATTTGGATTTAGACAAGGACGATCATGCGTCACAAACTTAATGCGTTTCTATTCAAGGCTAATAGATATAATACAAGAAAGAGATGGATGGGCTGATTGTACATTTCTAGACCTGAAAAAAGCTTTTGACAAGGTGCCACATAAGAAATTGCTAAAGAAATTAGAAACTGCAGGAGGAATACAGGGCAAACTGCTGAAGTGGATGGAAGACTTCTTGCATGAAAGAAAAATGAGAGTGGTGATAAGAGACAAACACTCTAATTGGGATGAAGTGATTAGTGGAGTTCCACAAGGAATATTTCTGGCCCCAATAATGTTTGCTATATATATTAATGATATGGATAAAGGAATTGAAAGTTATATGAGCTTCTTTGCGGACGGTGCAAAATTGTTGAAAAAAGTGAACATTGTAAAAGATAGCGAGTCGCTACAAAGTGATATAAAGCATGGGGATGGAGTAGGAAGTGGGAGATGGAATTCAATATTAAGAAATGTAGTATAATGCAATTTGGAAGAAGCAAAAAAAGAATAGTGGGTTCATATGAATTGGGAGAGGAAGAAATTAAAAAAGTAGAAAATGAGAAGGACCTGGGAGTCATTATTATGAATAATATGTCCCCTGAGAAACATATAAAAAAAAAAAAAAATTGGAGAAACTTATAATTTAATAATAACAATCAAAGTGGCATTTACATACCTGGACGAAGAAATTATGAAGAAAATACTAGTCACATTGATAAGACCAAGATTGGAGTATGCAGCGACGACGTGGTCACCAAGTAAAAAAAAAAAAAAAAAGGTATAACAAACTTGAAAGAATACAAAGAGCAATTACAATATTGGCACCAACACTCTCAGAATTATTATATGAAGAGAGACTAGCAAAACTTGAGCTACAGACATTAGAGCAAAGAAGTGAGAGAGGAGATTTGATAACTATTTACAGAATCATGAAAGGCATAGAAAATATTGATAGAGAGGATCTAATAAAACGGGATAGTAGAGATACAAGAGGACACGGAAAGAAAATCAAGAAAGACAGTTATAGAAGAGATCTGAAAAAGAACAGCTTTTCTCACAGAGTAATAGACATTTGGAACAAGTTAGATGAGAAAGTGGTGTGTGTAAAAACAATACATGAATTTAAAAACAGTTTAGATAAAATGAGATATGAAGACGGGACCCCACGAGCATAGCTCCCCTTCCCGTAAAATACAACTAGGTAAACACACACACACACACACACATTCGGTGGGACAGTTGGTAGAGCGCTGAACTGGGAAGTAGAAGTGCTCCCAGTACCCAGTTCGAATCCTGCCCAGGGCCGAAATTATTTCGGTATCGCTGTGCCTCGGGTCGTTACTCTGACTCTTGTGGGCGGGGAGTTGGGTGTGTGTGTGTGTGTGCAAGGTCATAGCATTACCCATAGATCGAACCTACGAGCTCTGAGCTCTCTTCCAGGAGGGAAATAGCTGTCGATCACGAGTCCAACACGTGATCCAAAGACCAAGTGAATACACACACACACACACACACACACACACACACACACACACACACACACACACACACACATATATATACATATATATATATATATATATATATATATATATATATATATATATATTATATATATATATATATGTATATAACTCATTCGTCGGATGGACGGCGAAGGTTGGAGTTCCGAAGAAAAAGTTAAATTTTCGTGGATCTCAACGTCAAGGAAGTACCTTATTGTATTTACAAGGAAGGGGAAAGCTCGTGGTGTAATGGGAAGGTGAGGAAGAAGGAGAAGGGGAGGCATTACTGAGGGAAATGGAAGGAACTGAGGAAGGGGAGGACTTGGTCCAAGAGGCCAGGCCTCTTGTAAACAAGCGAAGGACCGATGATTTTGTAGAAGGGATTAACAAAAATGTAAAGATTAGAAATATAGATAAGAGCAGCACAATGGAAGGTGAGGATAATAATTTCCAGGGTGAGTTTGGGGGATACCAACCTCCCCCGATTAGCAAGACTAGAGGAAAAACTTGAGAAAATGACCGAACATTGGGAAAGTAGGTTCGGTAAAATGGCAGAGATTGCGCAGACAGTTGAAAAATTGGAAGAATTAGAGAAGGTGAACAAAAACCTAACTAAAGAAATAGAAGAATTAAAAAGACAGTTAAAAGAAGTAAAAGATGAGAATGAGGAATTAAAGAAGAAGAACAAAGAGAATAAAGAGTCCATAGCAAAAGAAGCACAGGGTTGGAAAAAATCCAAGAGAACAGTAAAGTTGCATTTACTGACATAATAAAACAGCAAATGAAAGAACAAACTGAAGACTCAGTTATTAAAGTGATGAGACAGAAGGAGAATATAGTAAGAGACTTAGCAGATAAAAAGAAATGTATAATTATATTAGGAATGGAAGAGAAGTATAATCTTAATAGAACCACAAGAATCAAAGAGGAAAAAGAAAAAATAAACAGTTTACTAGAATTGGTTCAGGAAGATGAACCTGAAATCATGAAACAAATTGAAGAGATATATAGGCTCGGAAAATATAGTACAGATAAGACCAGACCAATTAAGATTAAATTCAGGTCACAAACGACAGCAGAGAATATCTTAGCAAAAACAGGGAAACTAGCAAACAGTGAACAATATAAAAAGGTATGGATAAAAAGAGAAATGAATAGAAAGGAGGAAAAATGAAAAGACAAGAAGCTAAGAAAAAAACGAGAACAGAACAGGGACAGAAAAAGAGAATTTCTATTAGTAGTGAATATGAAAGTGAGATGGGCCATACCAGAGAAAAACAAAAGGGAAACAGAAAATACAATGGAAGTAGCAGAAAATTAAGAGTGTCTTACACAAATATAGATGGATTAATAACAGGATTGAATGAACTGAATGATTATCTGAAGGGAAAAACATACAACCTGGAGAGATTGAATGGGAAGAGAAAGTCCCCCCTATGAAAGAAATAGAAGTAACAAAGAATGAAATAATGAAACACTTGAGTAATCTTGATGTCAGAAAATCGCAAGGACCAGATGAAATAGCAAACTGGATTTTGAAAGAATGAAGGAATGAACTGGCAGACAAAATACATAGCATAATAAACAGTTCCTTGAAAGAAGGAAAAGTTCCAGAAGATTGGAAAAAAGCATATATAGTACCTATATATAAAGGGGGAAATAAAGAAGACCCTACCAACTATAGACCAGTCTCTCTAACAAGTACAATAGCAAAAATTTGTGAATTGTCAAAAGTAGATGGGTAAAGTATTTGGAAAAAAACAACGTGCTAAATCCAAGGCAATTTGGATTCAGACAAGGAAGATCATGCATCACCAATTTAATATGTTTCTATTCAAGGTTAATAGATATAATACAAGAAAGAAATGGATGGGCTGATTGTATATTTCTAGACCTAAAAAAAGCTTTTGACAAAGTACCACATAAGAAGTTGCTTAAGAAATTAGAAACTGAAGGAGGAATACAGGGCAAACTGCTTAAATGGATGGAAGACTTTTTGCAAGAAAGAAAAATGAGAGTAGTGATAAGAGACAAACACTCAAATTGGGATGAAGTAATAAGTGGTGTTCCACAAGGAACAGTTCTGGCCCTAATAATGTTTGCTATATATATTAATGATATGGATGAAGAAATTGAAAGTTATATGAGCTTCTTTGCAGATGAAGCAAAACTATTAAAAAGAAGTAAACACGGAAGAAGATTGTGAATCACTACAGAGTGATCTCAATTAAGTATGGGAATGGAGTAGGAAGTGGGAGATGTAGTATAATGGAATTTGGAAACAACAAAAAAAGAATAATAGGATCATATAAATTGGGAGAAGAAGGAATAAAAAAGTAGAAAATGAGAAGGACCTGGGAGTCTTTATTATGAATATTATGTCAACTGAGAAACATATAAGATTTTTGGAGAAACTTATAATTTAATAAGAACATTCAAAGCGGCATTTACATACCTGGATGAAGAAATGGTGAAGAAAATACTAATCACTCTGATAAGACCAAGATTGGAATATGCAGCAACGATGTGGTCACCAAGTACAAAAAAAATGTATAAAAAACTTGAAAGAATACAAAGAGCAATTACAAAATTGGCACCAACACTCTCAAAACTATCATATGAAGAAAGACTAGCAAAACTTGAGCTACAGACACTAGAGCAAAGAAGAGAGAGAGGAGATTTGATAACTATTAACAGAATCACGAAAGGCATAGAAATTACTGATAGAGAGAATCTAATAAAATGGGATGATAGAAATACAAGAGGACACGGAAAGAAAATCAAGAAAGACAGCTGTAGAAGAGATCTGAAAAAGAACAGCTTTCCTCACAGAGTAATAGACATATGGAACAAGTTAGATGAGAAAGTTGTGTGTGCAAACACAATACATGAATTTAAAAATAGTTTAGATAAAATGAGATATGAAGACGGGACACCACGAGCATAGCTCCCCTTCCCGTAAAATACAACTAGGTACATACATACATACATATATATTACATATATATATATATATATATACATATATACATATATATACATATATATATATAATGTATATGGGGGTGCGTATGTATATAAGTATGTTTGCATGTATGTTTTTTTTTTTTTTCAAATTACTCGAGATAAATGACTGGCACATTTCAAGTGGTTCATTAAGTTGTAAAAGAGTGAATGAGTAAAAAGACGTTTCCAGCTTGTTTCACCAATCGGGTGTTCGGGTCACTTTTCGGTTCATCTGTCAGTGAGTAGTCGTCATTCGGCGCTCCCTGGAATGACGTCACCATCCGTGGAATTGTTGAATTCTCGCGCTAGGTAGAGTTCAAGTGGAATTGTTGAATTCTCGCGCAAGGTAGAGTTCAAGTCTTCAGTTCTATTAATGAGGCAGGTATTCCTCTCATGCATAAAGGGCTTCAAGAATTCGTAGGGGTCTTAAATAAAATATATGACTCGATTAACGCTGTCTTTTCTTCCAACATTTTTCTTGGGAGGACGTCATTGTAATAGGTGTGCATGTGTGTCTGGGTCATTCCTCTAAATCCCATTGCACCCAAATGAGGCATTAAGCAGTGAAATAACAACGTCAATCAAGGTAGTTCATGACCACTTTCCTACTGAGATGCCACATATATGAATAAGACAGCTCAATTCCGTGGTATATGTGATTCTAAAGACTTAAAGCCGTCCATTTCTTTCCCTCTAAACTCACATGCAATCCACCATCACCATTACCCCCCTGTACGTCTTATCACCTTGAATTTGCTCCCATTTACTTTCATTTTTCCCCTTTTACATACCTTCCCAAACACCGACACCAACCGCTTCGATCTACTCTCCGACCCAGCCATCATCACAGTGTCATCCGTAAACAACAACTGGCTCCTCTCCACTCTCATTCATTAACTTCAACCCCCTGCCTAGCACCCTTGCATTTACCTCCCTCACCAGTCACCACTCCATCCATTTACACATCGAACAATCATGGTGCTACTACACAAGCCTGGCACAACCCCACGTTCACCTCAAATCACTTAGGCTTTTCATTTGATAAAATTACACAAGCTCTTCCCATGTGAAATATTTTGATCACTTTCAACAGACTTCTCCCTATCCCATGATGCTTCTACAAAACATTCCAAAACGCCTTTATGTCAACCTTGCCGTACACCCTCTCCAAACCCATGGAAGCCCAAAAGACACCCTTACTTGTTACCAATATATATATGTACATATATACGCTTCCTCTTTTCTAAAGCCACATTGTTCTTCCCCAAATACTCTCTCTGTTTCTTTCGTGGTCATCATGATTAACGTCCTTCCATGCACCTTTTACACTTGACAGACGGATCCCTCTAAAGCTACTACATTCCTACCTTTTCCCTTTTTTCTTGTATAGTGGAACTATACACGCACTCCTTCAATCTACGGATACGCTACCTGTAGGCACACATTAAACAATCTCGCCAGCCATTTCATTAAAACTATTCCTCCCTACGTCAGACATTCCACATGACAACCATCTAATTACCTTACGAGCTTTCATTTCTGTCAGTGCTCTTTGTATCTCTTCTTTTCCTATATTTCTACCATTCTTCTCCGGCGTCACAGTCATTTTCCTGACATGTTCCGCCGCCATATTAAAACCCTTTTCTAGCCATTTCTATATCCAACAACTTCCCGAAATACTCAACCCGTCTTTCCATGACCACCTTCACTTCCATTAGTTTTTGTCCATTTGCAGCCTTTATAGTCTCTACCCGACTAGCCTCTCCTTGCCCTTTTTACTTCCATTTTTTTCATAACTCTTCGCTCAAACACCTACGTCACCTTACATCCGTTTTCTTTTTAGTCTCCTTCGTTTTGCGTTTTACTTCTACCCTTTTCATTCTATACCTCATATATTCATTTCTTCTTGGCAACAATGTATGTTCGTTTCCTTTCTGCCACCACAACCCTCACCTTTTTACTCCAACATTTGCCGCGTTTTCCTTCTGTTCCCTCAAATCTTTCTTTTCCTACACACGACCCGACAACACAGTGGTAGCGTTCGCGGCCGCCATTACGGTGGTCCGAGTTCGAATCCCGCCAAGGGCTGAAATAAATTCAGTATCGCTGCGCTGCGACTCGTTACTACGACTCTCGTGGGCGGGGTGTTGTGTGTGTGTGCGTGTAAAGTCACAGCATTACCCATAGATCGGTCATATATGAGCTATGAGCTCTCTTCCGGGAGGGTTATAGCGGTCGATCACGAGTCCAGCACGTGATCCAAGACTATGGTTGTGAATCACGTACTGTTATTTTACGCGGGAGAATTTCCTCCTTGAAACATCGCCATTCTTCCTTCACTCCTGTTTCCCCTCTATCTTTCACTACACCTCATACTACTCACTTTCGCCTTGTATTCGTTCCTTTTTAATTCCCATTAAATTTACTCACCTTCAGCACCTTTCTTTCTCATCCCCTTTTTTCTTTTCCATTTAACCAATATTCTTAAAGTTCCTTCCACAAGATAATGATCTAATAATCAACTGGCATCTCCCCTGAATATAGTTACATTCAGAACTCTTTCAGTCCTCTTTTTGGGCACCACTACCTAGGCCATTAAAGCTCTCTCCATTTACCCTCTCACCAACCACCCTAGCCCAAAATAATCACTGTCAATAGTACATATAATTTCCCTTACTGTGTACCATCATCATCGTCACCAGAATTTGTCACTATTGTTTAAGTCGTTATTATTTCAATGATACTGTCATAATCAAATTGAGATATGTTCCACCTTCTATATCTGCCATTGTCATTGCCTCCACACCCCTGGATTAAGAGGGATTGTATTATTTCGCTCCTTAGCTGAGAAATATTGCCTGGCAGGAATTAAATAATTGCGCAAAATGTAGCGAAAGGGTGAATATATAGACTGCTTAAGTAAAATCGCCAGAGTTTGCTGATCTCATAGATTTCTACTACATCTACGAAATAAAATAATTCCCAGAGATATACCTACTGGCTACTTCAGAAAAAATGTTTACTTGCAAACTAGTACAAAGTTTAACATGTACAGAGTGGAACTCTCAAATGTGGATTAAAGGATCATGGTTAGTGAATTTATCAAGATTTTTATCTATCTATTCACCTCACTTATTTATTCATTTATCTATATAGTTATTTGTATGTTTATTTGTGGATTATTGTGATGTGCATTTGTGTTTTTACCGTACATGAAGACTGCATAGTCGGCTAACTCTATTCTTGTTGACATTCGTCCACTAGACGACACTCAGCTGACGTGTTTGTGGAAACAGTTGTAGGTGATGTGGCGAATGTTATTGAGCGTTTTTCCTCTTCCTTGAAGTGGAACCTGCGGTGATAATGTTTCCTCAAACGTTATTTTATTAAAAGATTCATCTGAATCTATAAGCTCTCACAAAATTATGAGGAAAAAAGAAGTTAAATTAATGGCTCTGTTATGACAAGGCCGAGGAAATGACTTTTTCACAAAACAGAAATGTTGAAGTCTGTATTTCAATGAAACGACATTACAGTGACCAAAATGTTTCATATTCGGCCATGAGAATTTTCTAACTGACGTATTGGGAGTTGTATATGTTCACAGTGCACACTTGCCCAAATGCTATTAGCAAATAACCCAGGAAGATCCAACTCAGAGAAGTAAGTTTTACCTGTTTTTCTTAAGTCAGATTGATGTTTTGTTGTCTTGTCAACCTATAGAATATATAATTAATGACATAATTGTGCCCCATCTTTATAAGTGTTTGTCATGCAAGGCTGAGGTGCTAGGTTATGTTTTTTGAAAGATCTTAGATAGTGCTGGTTGCTGCTGTAGCCGTAAGAATGTTGTTCATAAGAAATTTAGAAATTAATGATACAGGTGTCAAGTTTATGGTAGCATTTCCCTTAGCCTTGATATTTTTCATAACTTTAAATTAATTTTCCTTAAGTTCCACAATAATTTGTGCTTCACTAGGATAGTCTTTACTCTTTACAATGTAAACATCACAGTTTTATTTTTTTGTTTATGGATACTTTGAACTTGACCTTAAAGATTTCTATCCCATTTTTTGCTTTTTAAGTTTGTCTTTACTATCAAAGTTTGCTATCAAATGACAGTGTAAAATGTGCTGTACACTATTCACTTGATTTTCTACTTATTAATAGTTACGAGTTTATCTTGATTGGTAATTTTTATTGCTAATATGTCTTTAGTTTTTCTATTCAGCTTGCTATTATATAAAATAATTTTCAATTTGTTTTTCACTTTCCTATATTTTATCAATTAGTTTATCTTGTATTAGCTGTTCAAGGATTGTAATCTCAAGAGAGTGACTTATGAATTAGGTCTTGCATTTATCAAATTATTGAAAAATAAGATCCATTGATTCTTATATGCTCTACTGTGTGATAAACCATATGAGGAAAGACTAAAAGTACTGGGTCTACAAACTTTGAAAGATTGAAGAGAAAGAGGTGATATGATTATAGTGTTCAGGTCACCAAATGGGATAGATTGCATTGATAGAAGAGCTCTCCTGATTAAAGATGGGAGGCCTTTAAGAGATCATGGAAGTAGATTAAGAAAGACCACATGTCAAAAGGATTTGAAGAAATACAGTTTTTCCATATAGATGTAGAGATATGTGGAGTAGCTTCTAGGTGATATAGCCCAAGCTCAAACAGTACATGAGTTCAAATCTAAGTATGATAATTGGAAATCAAAGATATAGATTAAGGTAGAATTATATATGAATTTGAATCTAGGTATGTTAGAAAATTAGAGAATAGGAGATGGGACCCAACGAGCATTGCTCCTTTCCTGTCTACTATTGTTAAGTAAATACATACAAATCCCATGCCAGTCACTATCATAACTCTCATGACCTAAGACACAGACTCTTGGAGCCAACCTTAATCAAAACAGTTTAAGTCAGCACGTGATGTCATGGTCATGCACCCACCTGTGGAAGACAGTGTGATTGCATGTCTTGCCAGACACACATTAAGCATTCACAGACCTAACATAAGAGAATCATACACCATGTCAAAGAACATTTGCTAATACTAACTCAATCCGTTGGACTATAACTAACTCACACATGTTACATTAATAAGAATATTAAGCCAAATTGGCACCCCTTAGATAAAATACTGAATAGACCATTATTAGGGTCATAACCAGTTGGCAGTGCCATTCAGGGACAAGACTTGTCCTCCCCGTTCTTACTGGTGGGACATGATCCTCTAATCTGTTGTACATAACCAACTTCTCGCCAATAAATAGAAGAAAGCTCAAACCAGCATTATATCTTCCCTTTGCCAAGTACAAATGTAGCAGACAATGGCTAAATGATGGTGCCAACTCATATCACTCGCCAAATTACAAGATATGACTGATGGTGACTGTCTTTGCAGATGGCATAGAACATTATAAAAACTCACAAGGGACTGTATGATTATGGAGAATACAAGAAGTATTATAAAGTCATTGTAAGCACAAAATACACATAAAATGTAGAAGTCTGTCTAAATGAGTTCCAGAATTTTTCTCAATCCCAAATGGGTAGGCACATACACATGGGGTGTACTTGGGTGTCTCATGGTAACAGGTACAGCTGTGGGTGCCTGCATCAGGGCACGTCCACTGAGACGTTGGCGTAATGTATGTCCTATGGTGCATGCCGTGAAGATTCAATTTCTATAGGTTGAAGAAATAAATGATAAATGTCATTATCAGGGATGTCAACAGCTATATATGTGCTTTGTAGGAAATTGTAGAGTGAGTCCTGTCATCTGGTGAGAATGGGCTGTGTACATAGCTGATGGCTTTGACGTGGAGAATGTAACCAGCAGACGATACTTGGACCAGTAGAAGGGGTGGGCTGCAAACGTAGCGTCTGGGGCAGATGTGAGTTTCTTTAGAGCATGGTGTCTCTTAGAAGTTTGTAACAGGACAAGCTCATAGAATTCTGTTATGAAATGGTTGAAACTGGGGACCAAAGGCAAACCTTGTATAAGCTGGCAGCCAACATGAGTAGAGTGTATCAGTGAATGATGTGAAGGACAAAGGCAGAAGCTTGGAGTATATGTAGACTGATGCCTCATAGAATGTCCATCAGAGGGCACCTGAATAGAAGTGTCTGGCCACTGCAGAGTATGTAGAAGTTCACTGCACTGTTTGATGACACAAAGGCTTTTTGGAGAACTTGGACGCCTGTGCTACCATTATGGAGCAGTTGTCTGCTACATTTGTACTTGGTGTAGGAGAGATATAACAGTGGCTTGAGCTTTCGTCTATTTATTGATGAGAAGTTGTTTTTGTATAGCAGATCGGGGAACCATGTCCCACTAGTAAGAATGGGGAGGTTAAGTCTCATCCCTGAATGGCATAGCTGTCAGCTTTTCAGTATTTTACCAAAGGGGTGACAGTTTGGCCTAATAATATCATTAATGTAATGTGTGAGTTAGTTATAGTGTAAGCGATTGAGTTATAGTGTAAGGGATTGAGTTATAGTGTAAGAGATTGATGTGCCGGAAAGACCAAGGGTATTGGATTGATTGATTGATTATCACTGTAGTGTAATATTCATAACAGTTTTCTTAATTTTTTCCATCACTAGATAAGTTATATCTTGAAGTTAATTGTGACCAGTATCACATTTTAAAAACCCTAAATGCACTGACATCATAACTTAGCTTAGCAATTATAAAACAGCTGCTAAGAACTTCCACACATACTTAGACAAACTAGAACAGTGGCTAAAACAAAACAAAATGGAAGCCTTCTGACAGAAATCATCAGTGGTGTGGTTTACCTCTAGACAATCATGAATCAAGAGATGTCCAACAGTAAAATTGATTGGACAACTCCATCCATTGGACAAGAGCCCTAAATTCCTATGCCTCAATTTTGATACAGTAAGTCCTCGTTATACGGTACATATGCATTCCTGAAAACCTTACTGCAAATTGAAATTACCATATACCGAACCCGTTCTAACATGTAATAATAGGATATGGCAGACGTACCTTCTCCCTGCTTTTTCCTCTTCAAAATATCTAGCAGATACTATATCTGTGAATTTTTCTTACCGTAAATAGAATCGAGGGTAGTAATTACCAAATACTGTAACTGTGAATTTACCGGATAAAGAATTACTGTATTTACCTAGTTGTATTATACGGGAAGGGAGCTATGCTCATGGTGACCTGTATAAGGAGGACTCACTGTACACGCATATCCCTCAGTCCACACATCAAAGGCCTAAATAAAAAATCAACAAGAAAGGAAACATAATAAGATCAATAGCACAGGTTTTGGTCAGCAGAATCAATAATCACAGTTTAAGAACATTTCATGACCATACCCATATACTCTTCCCTAACATGGTTCCTTACAATTAAGAAAACTTATATACTACTTACATACAAACTACTCAAAACAAAACACTGGATAATAACAGGTTGTGTTAAAAGCACCCCAATAGAAAATCTACACACACGAGTCAAAATCCTCCCCATAGAGGAGCACATGAAAATGACAGGCACACAGTTCAATGCAAGAGCCTTCAATATCTTCCATTCATCTCACCACATGTTAAGCTCAACCAACTGAAATAGAAAAATATGAAAAAGACACCAGTCTGCTACTCAAACATTTACAACAATCTGCACCTCACAGCCTGTCCAAAAACACATGTAGGCCCTACATTCAGATCACAATATGCACTCCAAAATCAACCACTGAACTCCATACTCTACCAAATTCCCCCCAGAGAAATCCATCCCACAACAATCAAGAATCATACTGGCTCAATTGCATTCATACTACTATCTAGCTTTTAAGCAATACAAAAGTACAATGTCGAGACACAAAACTGATTCCAAATATCAAAAATAAATCATATGAAAATTGACTAAAACATATGAATCTGTTTTCCCCAAAAAAGCATAGACTCAGAGGTGACTTGATACAGGTCTTTAAGATTCTAAAGGGATATGACATAAAGAGTGACAAAATTTTCACATTGAATGAAAATAATTAAGACAAGAAACCATGGTCTCAAACTATCAGGAAATAGATTTAATTTAGAAGTGGGTAGAAACAACTTCGCCAACCATCTAATTAATGAATGGAATAAACTTCCTGCAGAGGCAGTGCAATATAGCTTAGTTCGAAGCTTTAAAAATCATTTAGATAAGCACCTAAGCAAGATGCTGTAATGACTGTCATTTATTTTATATTATTTGTTTATTTGTTTTGTTATCATTTGTCTGTTTGTTTATTATTATTTGCTTGATTCTCATTAATATTAGTTATATGTCAATTTATTATTATATACTATTTACCTGTTTGTTTATTATTTAACTATACCTATGCATTTATTTATTTATTTTATTTATTATTATTTACATTATTATATTTATTTATTTATATATTTATTTATCAGTATTATATTTTTTTTGCATCCAACCTTGATATGGACCAAAAAGTCTCCTGTCGGCATGCTCTGCCTTTGTAATCCTTTAACATAGAATAAGCCTGGTCACAGAAGCAAAATGTCCCAAATGTAAGCACAACATAGAAAGTACCAAAAACCCCAGTCTACTTTGACCTACTCTAACCTTACCCAGATAACATGATATCACTTTCTTGAGTGACTTGGGAGGGCAGTTCAGTCATTGTTGTTCCCAGTTACCTCCTGGAAGTTGTGGGTCTTCTCCAAGAGAGACCTGGAGCAATAGTTTGATTGATTGATTGATCAGTATTAGTGACCTAAAGCCAAGGGAACAATGTATAGCAATTAGAGTTAAATCAAGTAGAGTTTTCAGATTTATTTCCACATATGTCAGTAATAGATACTTGTGTTTCCAAAATACCCGATTTCAGTAAAGCTCAGTTCATAGGACTACGTCAGGAGCTTCAGCTTACAGATTGGGAGGCAAAATTAAACGAAAGACCTGTAGATCAGATGTGGGAAATATTTCAAAATACGCTCACTAAGATGATTCAAACTTACATTCCTTTTAAGGACAGACGTCCCCCAAATCAGGCTCGCCCAAAGTGGCTCGACAAAGAAACTGAAAAAAGTATTGCTAAAAAGAGACAGGCTTATAAGAAATATAAGTGCTCGGGTGCATCTAATGACTATGAAACTTATGTATCAATACAGAGAGATTTAAAAAAGACAATAAGAAAAAGAAAACGACAATACGAAATTAACATCGCTGATAAATCCAAAGAGAATCCCAAAGAATTCTATAGTTACATTAGAGATAAAAAGGTTGTTAGGAATCACAGTGGTCCACTATTAACTGCTGACAGTCAACTTGAATATTCAAATGAAGGAATGTGTAATATCTTAAACAATTATTTTAGCTCGGTATTCGTAAACAAAACACCTCAAAGTGAATTCCAAACTGAAACCTGTGAAAAGTCTGGGGTAAACTTACTCACTACGGTAAATATAACAAAAGAACAAATTAAAAGGTGTATAGACAAACTCAAAGTTAATAAAACACCAGGGCCTGACGGTTGGCATCCAAGAATCTTAAAGGAAATGAAAAATGAGATTGTTGTTCCATTAGAAATTATTTTCAAGAAATCCATCATATCCGGAGATGTCCCAAGAGAATGGAAGCTAGCTAACGTTACTCCCATATTCAAAAAAAGGTGACAAAAAGAAACCAAATAACTATAGGCCTATAAGTTTGACTTCAATCGTAGGAAAAATAATGGAAACTATCATCAGAGATGCTATCGAACATCATTTAGAAAGTAACCATTTGATAAATGATAGCCAGCATGGTTTCAGACGGAAACGTTCTTGCGTGACTAACTTACTCGAATTCTACAACACAGTTATCTCGAATTATGACAAAAGAAACAATATAGATTTAATATATCTAGTCTTTGCAAAAGCTTTTGATACTGTCCCACACGAAAGACTTACTAAATTAGCTTTGCATGGAATAAGTGGTAGCCTATTAGGTTGGACTAGTAATTGGTTGAATGGTTGAAAACAGAGAGTTGTTTTAAATGGAAAAACTTCTGGATGGAAAAGTGTTGCAAGTGGAGTTCCTCAGAGTTCCGTTCTTGGGCCACTTCTATTCATATTATATATAAATGATATAGATCATGGACTAAAATCTACTGTTTCCAAATTTGCTGATGATACAAAACTGTGCAGAGTGGCAAATGATCACTCAAACCAATTAGATATTCAAGTAGATTTAGATAAATTACAGCAATGGTCTGAAAAGTGGCTAATGAAATTTAACACAAGTAAATGGAAGGTAATGCACATAGGTAAAAATAACAGTAAGTACGATTACAAGTTATTTGGTAATTCGTTAACAAAAGTGGATAGTGAAAAAGATCTCGGCGTAATTATCAGTAACGACCTCAAATCATCCAAGCAGTGTATTTCAGCCTCTGAGAAAGCAAATAAGATTCTGGGACTGATTGCGCGATCTTTTGATTTCAAAAGTACATCACTCATTAACAAGCTATATAAATCGTTAGTTCGTCCACATTTGGAATATGCTGTTTCTGTATGGTCACCGAATCTCATTAAAGACATTGACAGACTGGAAAAAGTACAACGGCGAGCCACAAAACTGATTCCAAATATCAAAAATAAATCATACGAAAATCGACTAAAACACATGAATCTGTTTTCCCTAAAAAAGAGTAGACTCAGAGGTGACTTGATACAGGTCTTTAAGATTTTAAAGGGAATTGACAACATCAAAAGTGACCAAATTTTCACATTGAATGAGAATCAGACAAGAAACAATGGTCTCAAACTGTCCGGAAATAGATTCAATTTGGAAGTGGGTGGAAACAACTTTGCCAACCGTGTAGTAAATGAATGGAATAAACTTCCTGCACAGGTAGTGCAATGTAGTTCAGTTCGAAGCTTTAAGAATCATTTAGATAAATACCTAAGTAAGATGCTGTAATGATTATAATTTATCTTATATTATTTGTTTTTGTTTTGTTATCATTTGTCTGTCTGATTTTCATTTATTATTAGTTATATGTCAATTTATTATTATTTACTATCTACCTGTTTGTTTATTATCTAACTATACCTATGCATTTATTTATGTATTTTATTTGTTATTTACATTATTATAGTTTTTATTTATTGTTTTATTATTAATATGATTTTTTTTTCGCATCCGACCTAGATATGGATCAAAAGGTCTCCTGTCGGCATGCTCCGCCTTTGTAAAAATAGGTCGGAAGAAGTTATGTTGAAGTTATATCTAGTGTTGGGCCTCCTTTTTTTTTAGCCTTGTATTAATCCTTCCTCATAGGCTTCAAGATTCTGTGGTACAGTTTTTATCTCCATTTTATAGGGTTGACATTTAGGCATAGGAGAGAATCCAGAGAAGAATGACAAAAGTTAGTTACAGTATCAGAATTCTCCTTTATGAGGGAAGGTTAGAAAGGATCAGCCTCAGTTTATTAGAAAAGAGGTACAGTTAGGGGGTTATATGGGAAAGATTTAAATAATTGATACAGTGAGTCCTCGTTATATTGGTACATATGCGTTCCTGAAAACCTTACCACAAATTGAAATTACAGTATACCGAACCCAAGTTTTGACTTGTGGCAGACGTACCTTCTCCCTGCTCTTTCCTCTTCAAAATATCTAATTTTACCCCCAAAACATGAGCAGATACCGTATCTGTGAATTTTTCATACCGTAAATAGAATTGAGGGTAGTAATTACCAAATGCCCGTAACTGTGAATTTACTGGATAAAGAATTACCGTATAAGGAGGACTTATTGTAGTAACAATTATTACCATACTTTAATTAGAAAAGAGGTAGAGTTAGGGGGGTTGTAAAGTAAAGGTATTCAGATGGTTAATAGTAATAATTATTGCTTCAAGTTTCTATAACTGGAACCCACATCCTCACAGTGGTTGGCTATACTCCTTCTAAAGATCTCTGTGGGAAGAAACTGTGTAGTATTGTTTGCTGTAATTTGGGTGTGACTTGTTATGTCACTCAAGTAGTAAAGAACAGTTGCCAGTTGTTGGCACTCTGTATATGAAAAGGCAAAGGAAACACAGCAGAAGCAGACAGAGATCTTTGGCCCAGTCCAGAGATCAAGTAGACTCTTGGAATAGGCTTTCCATTGATATAATTAGAATGTACTAGACACTTGGAAATAGGTTGGATAGGCAAATGTATGGATGAGGATGGACATGAATTGTGACAAAGAATAATTCTCATTGGTGGGTGTAAGGAGCAGCCATGAATGTACTGACGGGTATTTTGCGGTGTCCTGTTTAATTTGTATAATACTTTTCTGAATGGAAGAATGTGTTTTTCCTCACCCCTTCTGTGATGGGAGAAATGCCAAATGATTGAGCAAGTATTTTATGTTGACCAAATTAAATAGGATTGGAAATTTGATTCATCTCTAGCAGTAAGAAAGAATTAAGATAGCCATAAGTTATATGAAGGGGGTTGAATTATGCCTTTAAGATTCTAATTCAGACATAAAACTTTAACAGAAGGTGAAAAAATGAGTTGGTTTGACACAACTGGCTTGGCGTCCTTTGCCAAGACTGCTCTGAAAGGAGCTCAGCGCACAATTGATAAAGCTCTGGACATTCAAGAAAGCCAAGAAAATTCACCTCCAACTACAAGACCTCCTCCAAGTAAGTCATTGTCTCATTTTTTTTTAGAAGTTCTTAATTTTACTTTTGAATGTCTCAAATAATTGTAAATGCAATGTACCTTGTCCTAATTTTATGATTTCTTCACATTTGACTCCTTGCCTGAGAACAGAATCAGCTTCACTTACTGAGAAGTTAAAGGATGAAGCAGAAGATTTTTTTGCCACATATGGACTTGCAGAAAAGAAGTCACCATTAACTCCTGCAAATTCCCCAGAAAGCCCAAAACCACCATCAGCACTACAGAGTGGAGATGAAGGTATAGCAGGAATTTTTTCATTAGTAAGCCATTGATATGCATGCTTTTATAGTGTGACTGTATACATGCCATAGAATACTATATTGGCAAATAGGTAGATGATGTAGATGGTATTAAGAACCTCAAAAACTACAGATGAACAAATTTGTCATGTGCAATTGGTTGGGTATTATTTCACATTGATTAGGTAAAGAAAATGAGTAGGAGGATTTGAAAGAAAGGGGTGTTTGCTGTGGGTGTGTACGTTGAAATTGATCAATGAGATCTTTGTGGAGAATGTGTAAGGAATTATAAGTCATTAGGTAGTGAAAGTCTATGGGAGGTGTTATCAATTTATGGAGTTGGAAAACAAAGTTCATTGGGAACTGTCAGGAATATTACATGTGTTGGATAGGTGTTGTATATTGGGTGTAGACAAAGAGGTCTTTATGACTGGTGTTAGAAAAGAAATGGTTCAATAAAGTGTGAATCTGAGACAGAATTTGCCTGATAACATATGCTACACCATGTGTCTCAGATGTTGACACCACACAGAGGACACAGAACATATCATTGTACACAGCTCAATATTCACACAGTACAGAAAACAATAGTTTACTCCGAGTGATTTAAGAGATATTGGATTCATCAGAACCACAGGTCTCTCGCAAGACCTTTGGCCTCAAGGACTGATTGATTAGGTCTGAGATGGATATTGTGATATTTTTTTTTAAGTGTTTGTGAATGTGATTTTAGGTGAGGGGATGCAAAGGTGAAAGAATGGAAGGTCAGAATGTCCTTCCCTCCTCTGCCTTATTTAATTCATGATGTATGGCATTTTCTTTCATTCACCATAAATACATTTGGAAAGGTAAGGGGAAGGAAATGAACACAACTCACAGTCAGCCTTTATTATGCGAACAAGACCCCATTCAACTGGTTTTGACTTGCATCATTCCACTCCTCTACATTACCATCTACTGACTCCTTCATTCTCATCTTTCTCATTTATTCTCCTCTAGGCTATCTGTGTCCCCCTTGTTCTGTCACATTAACCTTTGCCTTATCACCTGTTTTGCCTCTTCCCTACCACTTCATTTCATCTTTATTTTTATTCTTAAAACTCATCCATGTCCTCCTTTTCTTGATTTCAAAGGCATATTTGATAGGAAGGATAGTATAGGAAGACACACATACACACACACACACACATATATATATAATATAATTAATATCTGGTTTGATAAGTAGCTTGAATACTTGGATGTGCTGTCTTACTGCATTGCTTTTGAAATAAGCAGTGTGTCAGGGGACAGGGATGAGCTAAGATAGGAAGGTGCAATTAATAGGTTTTGGATGGATACGAGGTGAGTGTATTCTTTGACTCGGCCATCCCCCCTAATAAGGGAAGAGGCTCCTTTGGTGTGTTTGTATGTATATTGAATGTATATATTTATTCTTTGTTTTACTGGCAAAAAAAAACTATGGAGACATGTATTATCTGTAATGGAGACATGTATTATCTGTAATAAGATATGACATTTTAAGAAAAGAATCGTAGTTACTCACTTAGGAGAGATTCAAGCAGTGCTGAGTATGTTTGGAATGATTTTGGTCAAGAGGGAATTTGGAATAGTTATTGAATACATTGTATGATCTTCATACCAATAATGAGACTGATGTCCTTACAGAGGAAGAAAGTAAAGGAACTATTATGGCTGGCAGTCTCTGGGGTTCTTTCTCAGGTTCCTTTTTTGAAAATCCACTTTCCAAAAAGACACAGGAAGACACAAAACAGACAGGTTTGGAATTTAAATGTATGATTTTTTTTTATTTATTAGTTTATTTTTTATTTGTTTATTTTTTTCATGAATCAGACATCCACTTTTGAATGATAAAGAATCATACCAATCTGTGATAAACGTTTTATGTATTATTATTATTATAAGTGTTTATTTTACTTATTGTTTTGTTTATGTATTCACTTATTTTGTTTTTCTTTACTGTAGACTCAAGTACAGGTTGCTCCTCATCAGAAAATGTAGTGGCTAAGCAGCCACCGAGGACATCAGTACCGCTCATGGTGGCCCCCACAAGCTCACAACCTGTTGCCAGGCACTCCATTGTCACAGAGGATATGGATTTGTTAGATGGCAAGGCATCCATGACAGTGGTGCGGGAGGAACAGGGGTCAAGGGAATGGGCATGGGGATGGGATAGTAGCATGTTTTCAGGATCCAAGAGTTCAGGTGAGGAGAACTATTTTGTCATTTAACTCTCTTTGGTTCTGTTAGTATTGTAGTACCCCATTAGCTGAGTATAGTTGTCTGGCATTAGGTATACCAAAATTTGTGCAGTTAAACCCTGTTGAAAGTTTTAACCAGTTTAGTATAGTGATGCTCCCTGAATTTAATGAAGTCATCTTGAATTTGCCAGAATAGAAAATGCAAAATACTTCTCTGGTAAAAAAAAGAAAAAGAAAAAAAGAATCGAGTGGATTGAGGGTTGAGGTTTTCCACATAATGAAGCAGTAGGGGTAAACCAGCTCCAGCTGTTGGCCTCTGCTGTGGAGGTGCTTCATCTCACTGCATTGCCTTTGACTTCATCAGTTTGGATGAGAACAGGAATGACCCTGTATCCACAAAGTGCTAAGATGGGATGGGTGATGAATGAGGTTTGGGTGAGTGTAGGAAGGGTGTATGCTTTGACTTAACCACCCCTTTTATAAGGGAGGAAAGTCCTCTTGGTGTGTGTGTGTGTATATATATATATATTTTATACTCATTTCTTATTTAACTTTATAATGGTAGAATCAATGAAAGATTGCTTGATACAGTGGACTAAAGCCAACTGTTACTGTGTGAAGGAACATAACTTGGTATGAATGGTAATGAAGTTAAACAATGTAGATTACCAGGTGCTTCACTGGATGACTTTATTTCTGATTGGTTCTTGAATATTTGATGCATATTTATCTACAGGATTTCTGTTATTACTGTTGGAAAATGGGTCACTGATATTTCCCTTCTTTGTGTTGCAGTTGATGATGATACAATCACAACTGATCCTGATCTTGAAGGAAGAGGAGAAGCAAGCTTGGATGATACAGTAGACCTTGAGGGGTTTTCCCGTAGCCGGCTGGTTGTAGGAAGTGTTGACAGTGATGCAGGAGGGTTATCCAGACAAGAAAGTATTGTGTCAATTGGGGGACGTTTGGCAGATGGAACTCTTGCTGTGTCCAATGAGGATGTATTTGAAGGTGATGGAACAGAAAGGAATTTGGCTGATATACATGAGGACCATTTAGGCCAAGAAGAAGAAAAGGAATCTCCTTATGATAATGAAAATAAAGACGAAGCTGAAGACAAAATTTTAGGAGTCTCATCATCTTGTAGTTCTTATGAAGTAAACACTCCTGATAGCATAGTTGTGTTAGCTTCTAGCACCTGCACAAGCAACAGTTCTCCTGAGACTGATACTTGTGAGAAGACCCTCAATGTTCCAGGAAGTTGTCCAAAACTCAAAGTGGGACTTGACCTTGACATACCATCAAGCCCCTTCAGTTCTCCAGACTCCATAGAGGTTTTGGGTCCAAGCAGTGCTATAACATCCCCATCATCTGTGGAGGTAAGTTTAGAAATCAGTTTACAGACATAATTCAATGTTAAGTTGTCCTTCTCATGGTTTCTTTATGAATCTGATGATGGGTACCTGCTTGTGGTGGTCTTGCGAGATGGACAGCAGAGCTACCAATTTTCAAAATTTGTCAACTTCCTCACCTCCTTCTGGAGGTGCATTCCTGAAGGGCCAACACTTGATCTCAAAACTGGGCCCAAGATTTCTATCAACTTTCAACTTTATTTCTTACACCTCTTCACACATAGAGCGCTGACAGCCAATGATTACTCCCCTCCTTCTACTACTTTCAGTCAGTAACATAGGAACAGTCCCATGCCAGTACAATACAGATATCAGTCCAAAGTTTCTTCCCAGAGAGATCTGTGGGAGAGCCTCAGAACTGGTTCCAGCTGTTGTGAGACTGCAGGTTTTTTATTCAGTGAAACTCAAGGCAACAATTATTATTACAAGCATTCTTTGTACTGATGCAACTTAAATAATCTTTAGTGTATCAATGCTCTTAATATTCTGTCCAGGTGGTTTGCTGCCCTTTAACATTATTACTGAGTGTTCCCCTTGCTGAAATACCCCCCACTGCTTCTTTTCCTTTCTTTTCATTCCTCTTCCCATTCCCCATCCCTTATCCCTCTCTTCCACATAAATTGAAATGTGTTTTTATCATTATTCGATTATTGTGTCATTTAAGATTTTTTTCCATTTACTGCAATAAATATTCTTTGTATTTCCAGATCCTAAGTGATCCTTCATCAGAAAACTCTTCCCCCACCCATCAAGCAAGTCTCACAACCCCATCAGACTCACAGTCTCAAGACACTGTCATTTCACAACAGCCAACTGCAGACATCAACCCAAGCAAGCATCTCATCTTGTCACCAGGGTCATCGACATTACATACGCCATCTCCATTAAGTGAAAATCATTCTTTTAGTGCATCGCAGAACATGTCATTTAGCCAAAGCATTGAGGTAGTTAGTGAGAGCAAGACACCAGAAGAATGTATGAAAGAAGAAAATATAGGAAGTGCTGTTGAAATAAAAGTAAAGTTAGAAGATGAGGCTGGGAGTATTGTAGAGGTGAAAGAATGTGCTGAAGGAAAGGATGGAATTCATAGTCTTGAGGGAAGCACTCAAGAATTGTTTAGTTCGCAAAGCACCTCCACATGTAGTACGCTTGACAGTAGTATCACTGTGCAAGGGGTAGGAACTCCACAGTCTTTTGAGTTTTCTGTATCCCCCAGCCAGAATGTAAGAAGTAGTGAAGTTGTTAAAGAAAAATTAGTTAAAGAGTTACCATCTATAGTATGTAAGGAACCAGTACCAGAAAGAGACATTGAAGTGTGTGAAAAAACTAGTCCTGTGGAAAGTGTAGTAGCCAATGAAACTGATGAGACAGCAGTTGGCAAGTCATCTGTGAATCTGGAAGGCAGCTCTGAGTTTGACAATTCTGGAACAACGTCAGCTCCTCTCAACATGTCCATTGAAAGTGGGGGGAGTTCAGACACCATCACAGCTTCCATTGATTCTTCATTAACATCTTGGTAAGAAAATGTCTTGTATTTTGTACATGTAATATGAATGTGTATAATATTTGTCGGGTTACTAAACCTGAATCAAATTATTCATGTCTTTAAATGTGTATGGGTATCGAACAAGTGAAAATAAACGGAGGAGATTGGTAATATTTGAAAAGAAAGACGGCTATGATAGCATTAAGTGAAACTAAACTTAAACAGAAAGATGAGTTTGAAAGTTCAGTAGGTAGGGTGTCCTAAGCACCTTGTTCTGGTGGATAAGAATGATACCACTGTGTTCCCTTGCAAGTCAAAAAAGGCAGCTAAATAGGGCAGAACAAGGAGACTAAGAACACTATATTTTTCTCCCACATAAAATCAGGGCAAAAAGCATGCTTTGACTCAACCTCCCCCTCTGCCCCACCCCCAATATTGAAGGTGATTAAAGTCTTTTTATATGTATGTTTTTAAAGTCAAACAGATGTGACTACATAAATGCACACTGAGCCTGTGATTTAACAGACCACCATTTAATGGATTTTGGAGACAATGGGCAAAATCCAGTAACTTTGAATAAATTTCCGAGTCCCCACTATATGATCACAGCATATCAATAATCCATATTTGTAGTCCTAGGTGAGGCTGACATTAAATTACATATGTTGAATTCATTAAACTTATTGGCCCAATGCCCCCCCCCCCAGCCTTTTGTCCATTAAATCAAGGAATGGGTGAATATAGTTTAATGCATTTCAGTGTACCAGAGATTGAAATGACCTTGTCCCAAGAAGACGGAACAAAACAGGAACTTCGCTCACAGGAGGAAGAAGGGGACAGAGGGACAAAAGCTTCAGGGAAAACTATGACAGCATCCAGTTCTGCTGGATCCTTTGTACGATGCTTGTTAGAGGAAGCCATGGGTGATGAAGATGATGGTACAGGTGAAAGTATCAGCGTTGTCACTTCTCCTGGAGAAAGAGAGCAAAGCCCATCATCCTCTGAAAGGTATTATAACTTTTCTTCACAACAAAGATATTTTGATCTTGTCTATTCTTCATGTTATTACTCACTGTATTGCATTTATTACTAATTATTAGATGGGGCAAATCTTCCAAATTATGTTTAACCACTTCATTACGAGGCAAATTCTCGCATGCAGCATTGGCTGCCATATGAACGATGCATCACACTACTCTCATTATAAAATATAAAGTCACTGCTGTATTACTCTTAATAATAATAAACACAGAAAATGTGATCAAACCAGTTCACAGAATCTGGAGTGGTAACTTATGTAGAACTACAAAAAACTATATATAATCGACACCGATGTCATTCTTGTGTGCCCACTCGCATTTCGTGATGCCTACGTAGGTGTCATCATGCTGAAGTGGTTAAAAGGTTATACATACCTAGAGATATCGTGAATTTTTTTTTCAAAAGTTAAGGTGGTATTTAAAAAAAAATTCTTTCCTTTTATAAATCTTATATAAATCTTTGGAAGGGAAAGATTTATATAAGGAAAGAATTTTTTTAAATATAAATCTTTGTAAGGGAAAGATTTATTTAAGGAATTTTTTTTTTTTTAAGAATACCACCATTAGACTCCTCCCATTGGTCAAGGACCAGGCAGCGGCAAATGGTGGTTCTGTGAGATAGACATTAGGAAGGGTCGTCTTCCTGCTTCCAGTTTTCATAATTCATAAACACTCTTACTTCTACTGTATATGGAGGTGCAGCCCCAAGGGGGTGACATTTGGTCTCTAGAGTGGACACAATATCTGTTCTAATGTACTTTGACAGTATTTCTTCTAACTTTTCACATTAGAAAACAGACAGATTGGAACTGCTCTCTTCCTCCCATTCCAGTAAGATAGTTACAGAAGTAGTCTCAAACTAAAACAACAGAGACGACAGTTCAAAATTTTCCAGAGAGATTTATGGGAGGTCCTAAGGGATATTGCTAGCTACTGTGGAGCTGTGGGGCTCTTAATTGTTAAAACTTGAGGCAGCAATCATTATTATGATCCTGTAAGTCACATAAATAACCTGTGGTGGAAGTTTATATTTTTATTTTTTTTGTCTCTGTACTTGAAAAAGCTGCAATGAGTGAAGTGTACATTCAAGAAAGGCTTTGTCTTTAAATGATGTTTATTCTGTTAAAGTGGAAGAAGTGAACAAGGATGAGATGGATGGATAGGGTAAAAGGGGCATTGGGAAAGAGGGGAATGTCTGTTGAGGAAGGAAGGGAGAATACAGAAGATAGGGTGAGTGGAGAATGGTTGTGTATAGATGATGCTGTGATGCATGAGGGGGAGTGGGTGGGGTATAGGGGAAGAGGTTGAGGGAGTATGTGTGAGTGATATTTTGATGCAGCCCAAACAGATTTCTCCCCATCTCTTTTTCTGCATGAGGGGATGGAGAGGGGGGGGGGTCGCTGATTTAATGAAGCGGCCTTGCTGTAGATGTGCTGTGTCTTGTGACACTGCCTCTGACCCAGGGCAGTGGACAAGATACAGGGATGACCCGTCATCCAGGAGGTGCCAAGATAAGAGGGAGGGTAGAGGGTGGATGGGAGTGGAGTGTATTAGGGATGGAATGGGTGGGAATGGTTTTTATGCCTTTTTCTTTTTGGCTACCTCCCTTGTATATGTATGTATGTAGGTGTCCATAGAGATGCTGCGTATTCCAATTTTGGTCTTATCGGTGTAACTAGTATTTTCTGTACCATCTCTTCATCCATATAGTCAAATATCTTTCTCATCTTTTTCTCTTTGGTATTTGTGTACATTATGTTTTTCTTTGATACTGTAAACCACAATGCACTTTTTTTATCCACTGTGTCTCTCACCCAGTTTTCCTTTTCTTTGATTTCCTTAATCACTGTTTCCTTGCATTCTCTTCTACCTACTGTTGTACTATTTCTTTGAAAGAGATTTTTTGATTTTCACGTTCCAGTTTCCACTGATTTTTTATTTCAATTAAGTCTGTCTCTTTGATAGATTCTCCCATCTTTTCAGTCTCTGCTTGTAAGATTCTCCCATCTTTTCGGTCTCTGCTTGTAATTGTTCTTTGACCTCTTTCTTTAGTTCTTTGTTTTTGTTTCTATCTTCATTTTCCTTTCATTTTCTTTTTTAATCATACTTAGTTCACTTTTTAGAATGTTTAATTATCTGATTATTTCAGTGTTGGTTCTGCACAAGTTTGACATCTCTAATTGTAAAGCTCTATGGTCTAATTTTAAATCAATCAATTCATCTACTAAGTCGTTGATGTCTCAATTCCTAAGTGCCCTGTTAATCTTAGTATCTCTTTCTGTGTCCATAATTTTCTCTATTGTTCCCCTTTCCCTCTGAAATTCCCCAAAAACTCTATTGTCATACCTCTGAGTCGTCTTCGGAGTGACGTTTATACACATTCTCTTAGGGATTACTCCCAGTGGTGACTCCACTCTACTCATGTCTAATCCTCTCTTTGTTGGTTCGTTGATTCTTTTTTCTTCTTTACTTTCCTCCATTTTGTGCTAAAACTATACTTATTTAAGTACTGGATTAGATACCTTACCGGTCACTGAGAACACAACACTACATCCCGAAAGACAACAACAAGGTGTTTATCTTGAATCCAACAACAAAGTGCTAAGTCAGAGCTCAATTGCTGGCCCTCCTTCCTCTTTGATGACAAAGCAGTGTGTGTATTTACCTAGTTTTATTATATGGAAAGGGGGCTATGCTCGTGATGACCCGTCTTTGTATCTTTTAGCATCAAGTTTTCTCTTAAAATCTTGAATAATGTTTGCACACACTGTTTCCTTATCTAATATATACAAGGTATCCACCACTCTATGTGGGAAACTAATTTTTTTTTTCAGATCTCTTCTATAGTTATCCTTTTTGAGTTTCTTTTCATATCTTGTTTTTCTGTTGTCCCATTTTAGTAAATTATCTCTATCAAGGATTTCTATTTCTTACATGCTTCTATAAATAGTCAGTAAATCTCCTCTTTCTCTTCTTTGTTCTAGAGTTGGTAGTTCCAATTTGGACAATCTTTGTATGTATTTACCTAGTCGTATTTTACGACAAGGGGAACTATGCTCGTGATGTCCCGTCTCCATATCTCATTTTATCTAGACTGTTTTTGAATTTGTGTATTGTTTTTGCACAAGAAATGTCAATGTGCCAAAGAAATGTCAATGTGACAGTACTGGGGGACCTTAATGCTAGGGTGGGAAATGGTCCAATCGATGGAGTGGTTGGGAAATGTGGAGTTCCAGGAAAGAATCGTAGTGGAGAGTTGATGGTGGAAATGTGTCTAGAAAGAGAGTTGATGATAACAAATACAGTGTTTCGGAAGAAAGTCAAGCATAAGTACACATGGGAGAGGGTGGTGGAGGGAAGAGTGGTAGATAGAGCGCTAATGGATTATGTAGTGGTAAATAGGATTATGATAGGAAGAGTTAAGGATGTACATGTGCTAAGGGGAGAGGGTGGGGGAATATCAGATCATTTTTTGGTAGAAGGTAAGTTGAAAGTGGAGGATAGATGGAGGAAGAGGAAAGAGACAAAAGGTAGGGAGGTTCTTAGAGTGAACTCTTTGAATGAGAAGGAGGAGGAGTACGGAAAGAAGCTGAAGGAGGAGTGGGAAGGAGTAAAGGGTAGAGTAGAGCTGGGTGTGGAGGAGGAATGGGGATGGTTCAAGGAGGGAGTCATAAAGTGTGCAAGGATGGTGTGTGGAACAAGAAGGGCAGGGGGAAATAGAAGAAAGGGTAGTGAATGGTGGGATGAGGAAACAAAGAAGGTTGTAGAAGAGAAGAAGCGAGCTTTCACAGATTGGTTACAAAATAGGACGAGGGAGTCATATGAGAGGTACAAAGAAAAGAAAAAAGTAAAGCAAAAGGTAAAGGTTGCAAAGAGGAGAACAGATGTGAAATGGGGTAAGAGTTTGACAGAAAATTTTGAAAGTAATAAAAAGATGTTTTGGAAAGAAATTAAGAGAGGAAGAGGAGGCGAATCAAGTAGAGAAGAAAAGGTAAAAGGTGCAGATGGAGAGATGATAATGGAAGAGAAGGCAGTAAGGGGAAGATGGGCAGAATATTTGAGGGAGTTGCTAAATGTGAAGGAGGATAGGGAAGGAAAGATTGCTGCAGTGGGAAGTGCGAAGAAAATGAGAGTGATGAATGAGGAGAAATGAGGAAGGATGAGGTGAAGGCAGTTGTTAAGATGATGAAAGCAGGTAAGGCACCTGGTCTGGATGGATGCCATGCGGAATGTCTGAAAAAGGGAGGTACAGTGATGGTGGACTGGTTGGTGAGGTTATTTAATGTTTGTTGGAGAGAGGGTAGAGTGCCGGAGGACTGGAGGAGTGCCTGTATAGTTCCTCTTTACAAGGGAAAAGGGAACAAGTGTGAATGTAGTAGTTTCAGAGGGATTAGCTTGTTAAGTGTAGTTGGGAAGGCTTATGGGAGGATCTTGATTGAGAGGATTAGGAGAGGAACAGAAGGAGTAATTGGTGAGGAACAGTGTGGATTTAGGACAGGTAGAGGCTGTGTAGATCAGATCTTTGGGGTAAGACAGATATGTGAGAAAGCTATAGGAAAGGGGAAGGATGTTTTTTGGGCTTTTATGGATCTGGAAAAGGCTTATGATAGGGTAGACAGAAAGGCACTGTGGGAGGTTATGCAGATATACGGGATAGGAGGAAAGCTTCTAGGAGCTGTCAAGAGTTTTTATGAGAATAGTAGAGCTTGTGTCAGGATTGGAAATGGAGAGAGTGAGTGGTTCGAGGTAAAGGTGGGACTTCATCAAGGATGCGCTATGTCGCCCTGGCTGTTCAACTTATACATGGATGGGGTGGTGCGAGAGGTAAATGCAAGGGTAGTGGGCAAGGGATTGGAGATGGTTAAAGAAAATGGAGAAAAGTGTGAGGTGAGCCAGCTGTTGTTTGCGGGCGACACTGCGCTTGTGGCAGGATCGGAGGAGGGATTGAGGAAGTTGGTGGCAGAGTTTGGGAGAGTATGTGATAGAAGAAAGCTAAAGATAAATGTGGGTAAAAGTAAGGTGATGAGATGTACAAGGGGTGAAAGTGGCAGTAGACTGGAAGTGAGCATTAAGGGAGAGTGACTGGAGGAAGTGGATAGTTTTAGATACTTGGGTGCAAATGTGGCAGGGAAAGGTGGAGTGAAAGTGGAGGTAGAATGTAGATTGAGAGAAGCAAGTAAATGCCTTGGTGGATTAAAGAGTTTAATGAGGAATAGACATTTGGGAATGGATGCTAAGAGGAGACTGTATGAAGGAGTGATTGTGCCAACAGCACTGTATGGGGCAGAAACATGGAACATAAGAGAAGAAGAGAGAAGGAGTTTGAATGTGTTTGAGATGAGGTGTCCGAGAAGTATGATGGGGGTTACTAGGCTGGATAGAGTGAGAAATGAGGAGGTGAGGAGGAGAACAGGGGTGGAAAAGGAGCTGGGAGATAGGGTTGATGAAAGAATATTAGGATGGTTTGGACACATGGAAAGAATGAGTGAAGAAAGACTAGTAAAAGAGGTATGGAAGGCAGATGTGGAGGGAGTGAACATGAGGGGACGTCCTAGGATGAGATGGATGGAGGGGGTGAAGGGGGCTTTGGGGAAGAGGGGAATGTCTGTTGAGGAAGGACGGGAGAGGACAGAAGACAGGGGTGAATGGAGAATGGTTGTATATGGATGATGTTGTGATTGCATGAGGTGGAATGGGCGGGTGGATGGGGGGTGAGGTAGTATGTGTGAGCAAAATTTGATGCAGCCCGAAGGGATTTCTCCCCGTCCTCTCATTTTATGCAATGGGGGGACGGAGAGAGGGGGTCGCCGATTTAATGAAGCGGCCTTGCTGTGGATGTGCTGTGTCTTGCGACACTGCTTCTGACCCAGGGCAGTGGACAAGGTGCAGGGATGACCCGTCATTCAGGAGGTGCTAAGATAAGAGGGAGGGTGGAGGGGTGTGGAGTGTATTCAGGGATGGAATGGGTGGGAGTGATTTTGTGCCTTTTTCTTTTTGGCTACCCCCCTTGTAAGGGGGAAAAGGCCTTGGTATATGTGTATATGTGTGTATGTTTTTGCACACACCACATTCTCATCTAACCTGTTCCAAACGTCTATTATCCTGTGGGAAAGCTGTTCTTTTTCAGGTCTCTTCTATAATTGTCTTTCTTGATTTTCTTCCCATGTCCTCATGTATCTCTACTATCCCATTTTATTAGATCCTCTCTATCAATAATTTCCATGCCTTTCATGATTCTATATATAGTTATCAAGTCTCCTCTCGCTCTTCTTTGCTCTAATGTCTGTAGCTCAAGTTTTGCCAACCTCTCCACATATGATAGTTCTGAGAACATGGGTGCCAATTTTGTAGTTGCTTTTTGTATTCTTTCAAGTTTTGTTATACCTTTTTTTTTTTTTGTACTTGGTGACCACATCATCGCTGCATACTCCAATTTTGGTCTTATCAAAGTGGCTAGTATTTTCTTCACCATTTCTTTATCCAGGTATGTAAATGCACTTTGATTGATCTTATTAAATTATAAGTTTTTCCAAAAATCTTGTTTATATGTTTCTCAGGTAACATATTATTCATAATAATGACTCCTAGGTCCTTCTCTTTCTCTACTTTTTTAATTTCTTCCTCTCCCAATTTATATGATCCCACTATTCTTTTTTTTGCTTCTTCCAAATTCCATTATACTACACTTCTTAATATTGAATTCCATCTCCCACTTCCTACTCCATTCCTGTACTTTATTGAGATCGCTTTGCAGTGATTCATAGTCTTCCTCGGTGTTCAATTTTTTAAACATTTTTGCATCATCTGTGAAGCTCATATAACTTTCAATTCCTTCATCCATATCATTAATATATATAGCAAACATTATTGGGGTCAGTACTGTTCCTTATGGAACTCCACTAATCACCTCATACCAATTAGAATATTTCTCTCTTATCACCACTCTCACTTTTCTTTCATGCAAGAAGTTTTCCATCCACTTAAGTAGTTTGCCTGTATTCCTCCTACAGTTTCTAATTTCTTTAGCAATTTCTTATGTGGCACCATATCA
Organism: Oratosquilla oratoria; assembly: GCF_046742065.1. Classification (NCBI taxonomy): domain Eukaryota; kingdom Metazoa; phylum Arthropoda; class Malacostraca; order Stomatopoda; family Squillidae; genus Oratosquilla; species Oratosquilla oratoria. The sequence continues at coordinate 60,816,998 of NC_134781.1, read as the reverse complement.
AAAGCTTTTTTCAGGTCTAGAAAGGCACAATCGGCCCATCCATCTCTTTCCTATAGTATATCTATTAGTCTTGAATAGAAACATATCAAGTTTGCAACCCATGATTCCTTGTCTAAATCCAGACTGCCTTGGATTTAGTACAGTATTTTTTTCCAAATGCTTTACCCATCTAATTTTGGTAATTTTGTCGCAAATTTTTGCTACCGTACTTGTAAGAGAGACCAGTCTATAGTTTGTAGGGTCTTCTTTGTTTCCCCTCTTATATATTGGTATATTTGATCTTTTCCAATCTTCTGTAACTTTTTCTTCTTTCAATGAACAGCTTATTAGACTATATATTTTGTCTGTTAGTTCATCCCTCCATTCTCTCAAAATCCAGTTTGCCATTTCATCTGGACCATGCAATTTTCTGACATCGAGATTACTCAAGTGATTCATTATTTCATTCATTGTACTTCTATCCCTTTCATAGTGGGGACTTTCCCCTCCCACTCGACATCTTTAAGTTGTATGTTCTCCCTTGTAAACACTGATTTAGAATGCTTGTTCATAGTTTCTGCCATTTCTATTTCCTCTGTGTATTCTATTCCTCCTTGATGTAGTTTCACTAATTCTTGTTTGTTTTTCAGTTTGTTGTTTACAAATCTATAAAATAGTTTTGGTTGATCTTTACATTTTTCTATGACATCCTTTTCTTATTTTCTCTTTTCTTTTCTGCTCACTTGTACATATTCATTTCTATAATCAGTATATATTTTCCATTTTTCTGGTTTTTTGTCTTTCCTCCATTTTATCCAAGCTTTATCCCTTTTATCTTTTCACTCTCTACATCTTTTGTTGTACCAACATTTTACACATCTTTTTTCTTGTTTTTGCCTCGGAACATACTTTTCCACTCCCTCCTTATAAATTGTTGTCAAAATCTTCCATTTCTCTTCTACTGTTGTTTCCTCTTTGTATATCCTTTCCCAATCTGCTTTTTGAAAAAAAAAATCTCATTTGATCAAAATTTGTTTTTCCATATATCATTCTTCCCTTTCTATATAGTTTGTTTTTTCTCATGTATTTTTCTTCATTTAGTTCCAGTTCTACTAATATGTGGTCACTTTTACCTATTGGTGTCTTATATTCAATCTTGCCCACTATTTCAGGTTCTGATGTGATTATTAGGTCTAGTCTCAATGGCTCTTCCTCATTTCTATACCTAGTATTCTCTTGTATCCATTGTGTCATTGTATGTTCTATAATCATATTGAGTAGTACACTTCCCCATAGGTCATTTCCACCCTTCACTGTCATTTCTTCCCAGCAGATTTCTTTATCCTTGTGTCTTCTAACTTATTTTTGTGTTCTCTCTCTTCCCACAAAGCCATTTTAGGAGGCACATAATTTACCACAAACTTCCTGCTCTTCTTGTTCCTGTCCTCTATTTCCATCATGATCATTTCCATTCTATTCTTTCCATATGTAACATTCCTCATATTTATATCCTTCTTAGTCAGGAACATAACTCCATCACCTTGTTTTACTTCTATTTCTAATCCAATAATTATATACCCCATGTCCTACACTGTTGGGTGGTAATGGACCTTTCAATTTTGTCTCCACAATTCCCATTATGTAAGGTTCCTTTTCCATCAGGTAATCATTCAGTTCATTCAAGCCTGTTATTAATCCATCTATATTTGTGAAGGACACTTATAATTTTCTGTTACTTCCATTGTGTTTTCTGTTTCCCTTCTGTTTTTCTCTGCTATGAACCATTTCCTCACTTTCATATCCACTATTCAATAGAATTTCTCTTTGTCTGACTGTTCTGTTCTCATTTTTTCCCTAGCTTCTATTCTTTTTGTTTTCTCATCTCTTTCCTCTTTATTCATATCTTTTTTTATCCATACCTGTTTGTACTGATAATTTTCTGCTAGTTTTCCTGTTTTTGATAAGACATTCTCTGCTGTCATTTGTGACCTGAATTTAACCGTAATTGGTCTGGTCTTGTCTATATTGTATTTCCCCAGCCTATATATTTCTTCAATTTCTTTCCCTATTTTCTTTTTGCCTTCTTGAAATATTTTTAGTACCCTGTTCATTCTTTCTCCTCTCTTACTCTTGTAGTCCTATTTAGATTATGTTTCTCTTCCATTCTTAACATAATTATACATTTCTTTTTCTCTGCTAAGTCTCTTACTATATTCTCCTTCTCTCTCATCAATTTAATTACTGTGTCCTTAGTGTTCCTTCATCTGTTAATTTACTATATCTCTAAATTCAATTTTGCTATTCTCCTGAATCTTTTTCCAACCACTTACCTCTTTTTGCTATGGACTTTTTATTATCTATTATTCTTCTTTAATTCCTCATTCTCATCCTTTACCTCTCTTAACTGTCTTTTTAATTTTTCTATTTCTTTATTTAGGTTTTGGTTCTCCCTCTTTAGTTCTTCCAATTTATCAACTCCTTGTGGAAATCAGTGCAAGTTGACTGAACCTAACCTCCCATGATTCGTTCATTTTTGTTAGTTTATCCCCTAGACTTGCTAATTGGGGGAGGTTGTCATCTCCTCCCTCATTAAATCCATAGAAATAATTATCTCCACTTTCTATCGTGCTGCGCTTATCTATATTTCTAATTTTTACGCCTTTACTAATCTCTTTGACTTCACCTTTAATGTCTGGGCATCTCTTGTTGACATTTCTTCTGACCTCAGGCGCCCGTTCATGCCCTTCCTCATTTTCTTCCATTTTCCTCAATAATCCCGCCCATTCTCCTTTTTCTTCACCTTCCCACTACACCACGAGCTTTCCCCTTTCCCACTAATACAACACAGGTACACCCTTATCTTTGAAATCCATGAAAATTGCTTTTTTTCCCGGAGCTCCAATCTTTGCCGTGAATCCCATGATTGTGTGTGTGTGTTGTATTTATCTAGTTGTATCATACGGGAAGGGAGCTATGCTTGTAGTGACCCGTCTTTGTATCTTTCAGCATCAAATTTGTTCTTAAATTCTTGAATAGTATTTGCACACACTGTTGCCTTATCTAATCTATTCCAGACATCCACCACTCTGCGTGGGAAGCTATTCTTTTTCAGATCTCTTCTATAACTATCCTTTTTGATTTTCTTTTCATGTCCTCTTGTTTTTCTCTTGTCCCACTTTAATAAATCATCTCTATCTAGGACTTCCATTCTTTTCCTATTTCTGTAAATATTAGATCTCCTCTTTCTCTTCTTTGTTCCAGGGTTGGTAGTTCCAATTTGGACAATCTTTGTTCGTATGTCAATTTGGAGAGTGTTGGTGCCATCTTTGTTGTTGCTCTTTGTATTCAATTTTTTTTTATATTCTTTTTAGTACTGGGTGTCCATAGTGTTGCAGCATACTCCAATCTTGATCTTATCAGTGTAACTAATATTTTCTTTACCATTTCCTCATGCAAATAGTTAAAAGCCACTTTCATCGACCTTAGTAAATTGAAGGTTTCTCCGACTATTTTGTTGATATGCTTGTCTGGTGACATGTCTTTGTTGATAATTACCTCTAGGTCCCTTTCCAAGCTCACTTTTTTGACCACCAATTTTGTATTTTGTCAATATTCTATTTCTACTTTTTTCAAACTCCATTATAGTATATTTCTTGACGTTAAAGTTCACTTCCCACTTTTGACTCCATTTCCAGATTTTATCTAGGTCTTTCTGTAGTGATTCACAGTCTTCCCTTGTACTTACTCTCTTTAGTGTTTTTGCATCATCTGCAAAGAAGTGTGTGTGTGTGTGTATGTGTATACACATGCAACAAACCTTCTTAAGATTCATTTACTCTTACAGATCAGAAGCTCCAAAAATCAGTTCAGGACACACCTCATGTCACAGCTCCGGCGATGAGATGGAAACTACAACATCCTCAGATATTGAGGTTATATCCAGGTAGGTGTTTAATTCAAGGTGAATCCTTGCTCCTGTCATTCACTTCTAATGCATCCATTCCACTCCTTTTTGCTTAAAATATACAGAAACATGACAGAGACTACAGAAGGCCAGCAGGAGACTGTTCCAAGAGAGATAGGAGAAAGATGCAACCACAGATATACACCAAAAATAGCCCCCAGACCTAAAAAAAAAATTACTGTAGATATCTGCAACCTACCACCTACACCTTATAACACATCTATACAAAAACATACACATTCAAATCACAAAACAAGTACTCCAAGACTGACCCCCAAACTCCATACACCCTCAGACATCAGCTCATCAGAGATATCCCTCTCATGACAATCAAGAATCATACTGGATTGGAATGATAGTTTTCAGGATACTATCCAGCTTTAAAACAGCATTCTATTATCTACATATTAATAGGCTTCTTCCCCCTTATAAGGGAGGTAGCCAGCCAAGGCATGCACTTACCCCACCCAACCCACTCCCATCCATCACTCATTTCCTTTTTATCTTAACTCCTTGTGGATGAAGGGTCATCCTTGTCCCCTGCTCACTGCCTGGGTCATAAATAAAGCAGCAAGACACAGCACATCCACAGCAGGGTCAGTCACTTCATTTACACGTCCCCACATGTGAAAGAAGAGTAGACAAGGAGAAATCCCTTTGGGCTGCATCAGTTTACATTCTATTCACAACCATTTTCCACTCATCCTTATCTCTTGCTTTCTCCCTCTTCTGCTCAACAGACATTCCCCTTTTACTTAAAGCCTCTTTTACCCCATCTATCCATCTAATTCTTGGTTGTCCCCTCAAGTTCACTCCATCCATCTTTGCCTTTCACACACTTTCTGCTAATCCTTCCTTATTCATTCTTTATATGTGCCCAAACCATCCCAGTATTCTTTGATCTACCCAGTCTGCCAGTTCCCTTTCCACTCCTACTTTTGTCCTCACCTAAAAAAAAAAAAAAAAAAAAATGGTTTCTGCACTGCCCTACTCTAGCCTCACTCAGAAAACAATGCAATCTTTCTTGAATGATTTGTGGGCTAACCCAGTGGCTGTTGCTAGTTACCTAGGGGCTGTGGGTTTCCTTTAAGAGAGACTTAGGGTAATGGATTGACTGATTAATTGACATATAGCATGTCTTCCTACTCTAACCCTCCCCCCAACAAAAAAGGGGGGGCATGGAAGGATAAGATTATCTGATCTACAATTAATCATGTATTTTATTTGGTGACAGTCCAAGTGTGGATGGAAATGGTGCAAGAGGACTGACAGCAGGCAGAGTGTCTTGGGGATCAAGAAGACCACACCATTCTTCTTCTCTCCTACCAGACAGATCGGACTCCCCTGCATCAGATCAGTCAACGACGTATCACAAACGAATGCATGCAGAGAAAGGTAAGACAAAGCTCCATCACACTATGATTAGATTATCTCCTTGGTGTTATATTATACTGTATGAACCAGTACAGCAGTTTACAATTCTGTGAATGTATTTTGGTGGATCTTAGCATTGAGAATTGATGTAATGAATTTTATTCTAATCTCATCTGCGTCTAGCTTGTTTTTAGTTGTGCACTGCTTGGCTTTTTATGCAGTTTTGTGTTAAGATTCCTTAATCCTTTTCATTGTTCTACATTGATTACTTGGTAAAGTAATCTAACTTACCCAAAATACTTTCTTGTAACATTCTTATGATTACAAAGTGTATTTTAATATTTACTGTAATCCCCAAATTCTTTGCACAGTTTACAATTATGAATTTCTTGTACTTATTTAGTGTGATTTATACAGTGAATGCAATCAGCAAGGGGTATTGGCAGGCGATGGTCCTGCAAAATGGATATATAAAAGAATCTTTGCTGTCCATTTCAGAACCTATCAATACCTACACCTCAGGAATGTGCCATCTAGGTAGGCAAGGTAGGCAATGCCTACCCTGAATAAGATAGATCAGCAGCTATATTTTCCTTCTAGGGCACACTATACACCTAATGGAACAAAATAATTATTGAAAGTAGTGGATGGGGGATGGGTGGGGTTAAGGAGTGGTTATGTGTGAATGATATTTTGATGCAGCCTGAAGGCATTTCTCTTCATCTATTTTTCTGCATGAGGGAACAGAGAAGGGGGGGGGGTCATTGATTAAGTGAAACAACTTTGCTGTGGATGTGCTGTGTCATGCTGCATTGCTTCTGACCCAAGACAGTGGGCAGGATATAGGGATAACCTGTTATCCATGAGGGGCTAAGATGAAAGGTGGGGAAAGGGTGGTGGATAGGAGTGGAATAGGTGGGGATGAAATTGGTGGGAGTGGGTATATGCCTTTTGACTTTGGCTACCTCCCTTGTACATACATATACCAATTTTTTTTTTTCCCTTACTAGGGAGGTAGCCAAAAAAACAAAGGCATAAAAACCACTCCCACCCATTCCATCCCCAACATACTCCACTCCCCTCCACCGTCTTCCGTCCCTCTTATCTTGGCACCTCCTGGATGATGGGTCATCCCTGCATCTTGCCCACTGCCCTGGGTCAGAGGCAGTGTCGCAAGATACAGCCCATCCACAGCAAGGCCACTTCATCAAATTGGTGACTCCCCCTCTCTGTTTCTTCATGCAGAAAAGGAGATGGGGAGAAATCCCTTTGGGCTGTGTCAATTTATTTCTCACACATACTCCCTCACACCCCCATCCCCCACCCACTCCCCCTTATGCATCACAGCATCATCCATACACAACCCTTCTCCATTCACCCCTATCTTCTGTCCTCTCCCATCCTTCCTCCACAGACATTCCCTTCTTTCCTAATGCCCCTTTTACCCCATCCATCCATCTCATCCTAGATTGCCCCCTCATGTTCACTCCTTCCGCCTCTGCCTATCACACCTCTTTTACTAGTCTTTCTTCACTAATTCTTTCCATGTGACCAAATCATCTCAATACTCTTTCATCAACCCTATCTCCCAACTCCCTTTCCACCCTCATTCTCCTCCTCACCTCCTCATTTATCACTCTATCCAGCCTAGTAACCCCTATCATACTTCTCAGGCACCTCATCTCAGACACATTCAAACTCCTCCTCTCTTCCTTTCTCATGTTCCAGGTTTCCGCCCCATACAGTGCTAGTAGCACAATCACTCCTTTGTACAAAAAATGCCCTTGGTATATACAGTGCTCGACAAGGATGTACGAACGGTTAGCGAAAATGAGTGATGAGGAGTGTTGAGGACTGTTTTTGCTGAAATGCACAATTTTATATAAAAAATTAGCATATGGTTGCATTATTTGACCTATTTTCTTTAAAATGTGTGATTTCCATGTAATTTGATCAGAGAAGTTACGTTTTTATCCTCTACAAAATTACCAACCACATACCGTCCGACTCACTAATTGCCGACCTCAACCAAACAATGACGGTTTTTGCTCAAATGCATAATTTTATATAAAAAATTAGCACATGGTTGCATTATTTGACCTATTTTCTTTATAATGTATGATTTCCATGTAATTTGATCAAAGAGAAGTTATGCTTTTATCCTCTGCAAAATTACTGACCACAGCTACGATTTGTCCAGCCCTCCATCTATGATCACTGGTGGTATGGATCAAACTACAATCTATTAAGTTTCTTACTATTGTGTTATTAGTGTAATAGATTGCATATAGTTGAATTATTTTGACTATTTTCTTTAAAATGTGTGATTTTCATGTAATTTGACCAATTGTGCATTTCAGCAAAAACCGTCGGACAGTATTCATAGCTGTGGTCGGCAATTTTGCAGAGGATAAAAACATAACTTCTCTTTGATCAAATTACATGGAAATCACACATTTTAAAGAAAATAGGTCAATGCAACCATATGCTCATTTTTTATATACAATCGTGCATTTCAGCAAAAACCGTTCTTGTTCGAGTTTGGTCAGCTATTAATGAGTCGGACGATATTTGTAGCTATGGTCGGTAAGTTTGCAGAGGATAAAAACGTAACTTCTTTTTTATCAAATTACATGAAAATCACACATTTTAAAGAAAATAGGTCAAATAATGCAATCATATGCAATTTCTTTTTATATAAAATCGCACATTTCAGCAAAAACCGTCCTTGTTCGAGTTTGGTCGGCTATGAGTGAGTCGAACAGTATTCATAGCTGTTGACGGTAATTTTGCACAGGATAAAAACGTAACTTCTCTTTGATCAAATTGCATGGAAATCACACATTTTAAAGAAAATAGGTTAAATAATGCAACCATATGCTAATTTTTTTATATAAAATTGTGCATTTCAACAAAAACCGTTCTTGTTTGAGTTTGGTCGACTATGAGCGAGTCTGTTGGCAATTTTTGCAGAGGATAAAAACGTAACTTCTCTTTGATCAAATTGAATGAAAATCACACATCTTAAAGAAAATAGGTCAAATAATGCAACTATATGCTAATTGTTTATATGAAATTGTGCATTTCAACAAAAACCAGATGGTATTCATAGCTGTTGTCGGTAATATTGCAGAGGATAAAAACGTAACTTCTCTTTGATCAAATTACATGGAAATCACACATTTCAAAGAAAATAGGTCAAATAATGCAGCCATATGCTAATTTCTTATATAAAATTGTGCATTTCAGCAAAAACAGTCCTCAACACTCCTCATCACTCATTCTCGCTAACTGTTCGTACATCCTTGTCGAGCACTGTAGATAGGTTATTTTTTTCCCCAAGAAAGCTGCTCTTCTCCTCCTCCTCTTCTAAAGTTTCCTCCCAGAAAAATTTATGGGAGGGCCCAAGGACCATTACCAGCCTCTGTGGGGTTGACTCTTTATTATTAAATATGCCACATTAGAGGGACCAGTGATGGGTACCTGCTTATGGTTGTCCTGCAAGATTGACAGTAGAGCTGCCTATTCTCAAATCCAGTCTATCCTTTGACCTCCATCAAGAAATGCAACTTATAGACAGTCAGACAAAACTCATAATGCATAGTCTCAAGCACTCATCCGCCTGTGGCCCTGATAACATTAGCAACATCCACCTAAAACACATTGGACCACAAGGTATACACGCACTCACAAACATTGCAAACTACAGCTATTCACACAACACAATACCCGACATCTGGAAGCATGGTAAAATAATCACCATTCCAAAACCGAACAAAGACCCAACAATCCCAACATCGCACCGCCCAATCACACTTCTTTGCACCCCCTCTAAAGTCATTGAACGCCTAATACTTAAACTTGTCACACCATATATTCCCCTTGCTGACTCACAACACGGTTTTAGGCCACTGCACTCCACAAACACTCTTCTGACAAACCTCACACAAAGAATTTTAGATGGCATCAATTCAGATAGGCCCCACCACAGAACACTTCTTATAACATTGGACATTAGTAAAGCTTTTGATGCTATCCCCCGCCACAACCTAACAAATAAAATATATAACACAGACATGCACAATAACACCAAAAGATGGCTGGCCAATTATCTGGCAGGCAGGAATGCTCATGTGTCATATAATGGCCAATCATCGCACATCAGAAACATTAAGAACGGAGTACCACAGGGCTCAGTTCTATCCCCCACATTATTTAATCTATACATGCATGACTTACCCACGCCAGACACCTCAGAAATACAAATCTCTTCCTACGCAGACGACATAACAATCACATGCACACATCGTAACACAGACAAAGCTGCAGAAATAATCCAGCCTTACCTTGACACACTCAACACATGGTTCATCACAAACAGACTCAAAATAGCTCCAACCAAATCTACAGCAACACTTCTCACCAACTGGACAAAAGAACACAAATACATACCTCATCTCTACATCAACAACACTCTAATACCACACACAAACACACCGAAAATTCTTGGTGTAACATACGATACATCCATGTCTTTCAAACAACACCTCACAAACATAAAAAACAAATGCACACCTAGACTTAACGCACTTAAGTCAATCACTGGAACAACATTTGGACAAAACAAAGAAACTAATATAACAATATACAAACAATGCATACGCTCAGTGATGAATTATGCGAGTCCTGCATGGGCTCCTAATCTCAGTGAGACACACCACAACACCCTTCAAATCATACAAAACAAAGCCCTAAAAACAATTACAGGCTGCACAAATACATCACCTACAGACCATTTACACCATGAAACAAAAGTCCTCAAAGTCAAGGACCACCTCGACATGAGAGGCACACAAACACTTGCTGCAGCCACCACAAACACATCACACCCGCTACACTACATAGCAGAACACCCACACACACCAAGAAACATTAAAACTACACCCAAAGACCTTTATTACACACAGATACTCTCTTCTCTTCCTCCACAACCACCAAATACCAGCCTCCGGAAACATATTCATAATCATATCACTCACCGCTCCATTAACACACTGAAAGACAACACACTGCTGCATGCCAGACCCCCTGATATCCACCCTTCTGAATCCTCTCTCCCACGTAAGGACAGAGTCCACTTGGCCAGACTGCGATGCGGTCACCACCCAGCACTTCTAAGCTACCAGAAGAGGCTGGACGACCGTGTTGTGAACAGCTGCCCAGGATGTAACACTTCACCCCATACCATACAACACATAATGGAAGACTGCATTATACACAATCATGCACGCAAACAACACAACATACACTCTATAAAGGATTTGTGGGAAAACCCAGTTTCGGCTGTGGCCTTCCTTGAGGAGACGGGACTGCTCGGACAGACAGTCTAGGGAACGACAACAACAACAACTTATTTTGATACAGCCCAAAGGGATTTCTCCCCATCTCTCTTTATACATGAGGGGCCGGAGAGGGATAGGGTCACTGATTAAGTGAAGAGGCCTTGCTGTGGATACACTGTGTCTTGCTACATTGCCTCTGACCCAGGGCAGTGGGCAGGATACAGGGATGACCTGTCGTCCATGGGGAGCTAAGATGAAAGGGGGGAAAGGGTGGTGGATGGAAGTGAAATGGGTGGGAGTAGGTACATACTTTTGACTTGGCTACCTCTCCTATATGGGAGAAAAGCTCTTGGCATATAGATGATTATTATTGGAAGAATAAGTGAAGAAAGATTAGTAAAAGATATGGAAGGCAGAGGTGGATGGAATGAAAATGAGGGGGCATCCAAGGATGAGATGGATGAATGGGGCGAAAGGTGTGTTGAGCAAGGAGGAAGGCAGGAGATAAGGGTGAGTGGAGAATGCCTGTGTATAGATGATACTGTGATGCAAAGAAGGGGAAGGGATGGATGGGGGGGTGGGGTTAGTGAGTGGTTATGTGTGGATGATATTTTGAAGTAGCCCAAAGGGATTTCTCCCCGTCTGCTATTTTTCTGCATGATGGGATGGAGAAGGAGGGTCACTGGTTAAGTGAAGCAGCCTTCTAAGGATATGCTGTGTCTTGCTGCATTGCTTCTGACCCAGGGCGGTGGGTGAGATACATGGATGAACCATCATCCATAAGGAGCTAAAATTAGATGGAGGAGAGGTTGGTGGATGGGAGTGGGTACTTGCTTTTTGACTTGGCAACTTCCCTGGTAAGGGGAAAAATGCCCTTGATATATAGATAGAATTATTATCATCATTAATATTATCATTATTATTATGGAGAGAAGTGGGAGGTGAGCCAGTTGTTTGTGGATGACACTGCACTTGTGGCAGGGTCAGAGGAGGATTTTAGGCAGTGACAGAGTGTGAAAAGGTATGCAATAGGAGAAAATTAATGGTAAATGTAGGTAAAAGGCAATGTGATGTATAAGGGAAGAGGATAGTAGTGAGTTGGAAGTAATTCTTAACCCCTACAGTGTCAGCGGCATACATTGTATGCTGCAATTGTTTTATGGATTGAGTGTCAGCGGCATATGTTGTATGCTGCAATTTAGAAAATTTGGCAAAATTAGGCATTATGTCAAGGATCAAATCTGTGGTAATGACTAAGTAGTCCTATCCATTGGCTATAAAAGGCACCTAAATTTTTTTACTTATTGACAAAACTAGCAACCCTGGCAGCAATTTATTGGGGGTAACTTGAGTATAAAATCTGCCTTTAGGACGTAATTTAGGTAATTCTGGTGTATGAAACAAAGTATTAATAGGTGAAGTTGTACTTCAACAGTTAGGCATGTGCTATTTAGTACATGTTGAAATGTATAGAACTGGCAATTTCGCACTGCCAATATTAGTAATAAATGCATAATACAAAATGTGGCCGGGCAATAATGGTGTGATGGATGCTTACTAAAACATTTACCAAAACAAGAAACACCACAGTCACATATCCTCCATGAGAGTATATAAAAAAAAGATACCAAAAAATAAATTTACCACATAAAGTGATAAATATTTGTAAAAACATCCACAAAAACTATAAACACGTTTTCTGTAAGTGTCAGACTATTATGGGCAACTGTACATTGACTTGAAACATCATAAATGTCAAATTCCTTCACTCTCTGAAATTCTAACGAAGCTTCCCCGAAAAAATACAGTGGACGTTATCGTTCAACCTGCGTAAGGAGCGAAAGAAAGTCTACGGATTTGTTTTACCAAACTTTCGCACACAAATCATGACAAAATTGACCCAATTTCTCGACTTCTAGGCTAAGGCGAATCAAAATAAGCAAGATTTGTTGGTTTTAGATAATTTTTAGTTGATTTAAACAAAGAAAAAAATAGATTTTGGCTCCAGTGCTGGGGGGGGGGGGAATATATACAACATTCGTCCGGCAACATACAGGTTAAAAGAGAGAGGTTGGAGGGAGTGGAAAGTTCAAGTATTTAGGATCACATGTGGCAGGAAATAGAGGAGTGGGGGTGGAGGTAAATTGTAGATTGAGAGAAGCAAGTAAATGTCTTCAAGGATCGAAGTGTCATGAGAAATTGACATATAGGAATGGCTGCAAAGAAATTATATGAAGGGGTGATTGTGTCCATGACAGTGTATAGGTCAAAGATTTGGGATTAGAGAGGTAGAAAAAAGAATCATAAATGTATTTGAGATGAAGTATCTGAGAAATATGGTAGGGGTTACAAGGTTGGATAGAGTGGGAAATGAGGAGGTGAGAAGGAGAGCAGGAATGGAAAAGGAGATACCAGTTAGGGCTGATGAAAGATTATTGGGATGGTTTGGACACAAGGAAAGAATGAGTGAAAAAAGGCTAGTAAAAGAGGTGTGGCAGCCAGAGGTGGAAGGGGTGAATTTGAGGGGATAGCCAAGGATGAGATGGATGGATGGGGTGAAAGGTGCTTTGAGCAAGAGAGGAATGTCTATTGAGCAAGGAAGGGAGAAGGCAGGAGATAAGGGTGAATGGTGAAAAGCTGTGTATGAATGATATTTTAATGCTGTCTAAAGGGATTTTCTCCCCGTCTTCTCGCTTTTCTCAGTCAAGCAAGGAAGGGAGAGGGTGGTGTGTGTAGATATGTTGTTATTTTATGAATATTATTGTTTTCTTATTATTGTTATAATTGTTATTATATTAATTATGAGTTCATAGTAAAGGCAAGCTGCATTAACTTCCCATGGTTCAAAAAGTCCTTTGTGTGGAGGCACCATCCTAGCCATCTCTGAGAGGGGGAATTCTGTGACATTAAACTGAATCACCATACCAAATAATAGGCAGGGCAAATTCTGGAGTTTTTATGAGTATAAAAACAGTATGCTACACTGGTAGATACAGGTTATGTGTGGAGATGATACAGTACGGATGGGTGAGTATAAGGAAAGATTGCAAAAGGGTAAGAGCATTTAAAGAGGCTTGAGAAGTCTGTGGTAGTCCAAGTCCAAGGCTCAGTCCTCACCTTTATTTTAGTTCAATTGTAATTGTAGGAGTATCAATGAGATGAATTAACTAACTTGGTGAAAGCCAGAATAAAGCAAAGACCAGAAAGGGTAATCAAGATAGGCTATAATCCCTTTGCTACTGAGGAGGTATCACAGAGATGAATGAGATATGTGGATGATTGCCAGAATAAATGGAAGAGTGATGCAACCCACATTAAAAGAGGTTAAGGATGTTGCTGATACACTTGTTACAGATCTTTAGTTTGTCACTAATGTTTATGAGAAATAATGAAGAGAGATGGAATTTTTTTTACAAATATAGATGGACAATATTTTAAAGGAAATATTGAATTAGTAATTTTTTATAATTTTGTTGTAATTCTTTCAAGATATGATGATAATAGATGTTGCCTTGAGTTTAAGTATGCTGGAGACCTGCTGTCACACAATGGCTAACGATGGTCCTTGGGGGCTCAAGGAATAAACTTTGGAGTGATGTTTATATTGTATTAGTGATGGACAGCTTCTCTGTCACTGCCATATAGTAGCAGGATGGGAACAGTCTCTACTCATCAGCTCTCTTTTTGTGAAAAAGTAGTGGAAGTACAGTTGAAGTTGACAAAGAGAGGTCTTGGGCTTAGATTAGAGACTGGGTGTCATCTCCAGATGAAAGTGAAGGTGTTCATCGTTTTTGAAGATGGGTAGGAGGGAGCTGATTCTCTCTGATGTTCATCTTACAAGTAATTGTCATAGGTCCCCTCTCAAAAGATAAGGAAATATAGTTTGCCCAGAATTGTTAAAATGGTGACAGCTTTTTCAAGGTAACAGGTTTAGAAATTACATTGAATAGTTTTGTCTACACAATGGAGTGTAACAGAAAAAATTATATTAGTCTGATCCCAAGTGCTTAAAGCTATCTACTTCCTCCAGTCTTTCTCCCATAATACTCACTTTCAATTTACTGCCATCCTCTCCCCTTGTACATCTCATCACCTTATTTTTACCCACATTTAGCTTCAACATTCTCCTTTCACATGTATTCCCAAACTCTGTCATTAACTCTCAGATCCTGCCACAAACAGTGTCATCAGCAAACAACAGGCTTACCTCCCACTTTCTCCATTTTTTTTTCAACCATCTCCAACCCCTTACCATTCCTCACATTTACTTCCCACACCACCCCATCCATGTAGATGTTGAACAGCTGTGGCAATGTGACACATCCCTGTCGCAGGCTCACCTTTACCTCAAACTACTCACTCTCTCCATTTATAATTCTAACACAGGCTCTACTATTGTAAAAACTCTTGACTGACCTTAACAGCTTTCCTCAGATCCTATATATCTACAAAACCTCCCAGTGCCTTCTTATCCACCCTGTCATAAGCCTCTCCCAAATCCATAAAGGCCCAAAGAACACCCTTACCCTTTGCAAAAGCTTTCTCACATATATGTTGTACCATAAAAAATCTGATCCACACAACCCCCTACCTTTACTAAACCAACACTGTTCCTCACCAATTACTCCTCCCATAAGCCTTCTCAACTACACTCAACAAACTGATCCCTTTGAATTTATTACATTCACATTTATCCCCTTTTCCCTTGTAAAGTGGAACTATACAGGCACTTTTCCAATATTCTGGCACTCTACCCTCGCTTAGACACACATTAAAGGAAACTTAAGGACACACAAAGGAAATTAAGAGAGGAAGGCGAGACAACTCAAGTAGAGAAGGAAAGGTAAAAGGTGCAGATGGAGAGATGATAACAGAAGAGGCGGTGGTAAGGGGAAGATAGGCAGAGTGTTTAAGAGAGTTGCTAAATGTGGAGGAGGATAGGGAGGGAAAGATGGTTGCAGTGGGAGGCACTAAGAAAATGACAGTGATGGATGAGGAAAATAGAGGAGAAATAAATAAATATAAGGTGCAAGCAGTTATAAGAATGATGAGTGCAGGTAAGGCACCTAGGTGAGATGGGTGTCATGCAGAGTGTCTGAAAAAGGGTACAGTGATGGTGGACTAGCTGGTGAGGTTGTTTATCATTGTATTTGACTTAGAAAATTTTTGGAAGCTGTCTGAAGCTAGTTATTTTGACAGATATGGAACACGTGACAGCAATTGTATTTGTTATAGATGCACTGTCATACATGTACAGTATTTTGTATTTTAATTTTCTGCATTAGGCACTGACATTTTCTTTGAAGATATGCTTAAAGAGGGATTTCTTTTGCAATATGCCTGAATTATATTAATTGCATGATTCTAAATCCTGAAAAACTCAATTTGCTAGAATATATAATGCTTATGTAATGATGTTAAGAAGTGCAATGGAAGTTTATTTCCTCGTTTTCTCTTTAGGATTATTTACATATTTAGGGTGGAATCTATAGAAATGATGGTGATCATATTGCAGATATATAATGCTTGGTCAGTCAGGCAATACAGTAATTCACATTTTCTTTTGTTCAGAAGAATTTCATAAATCATTGAACTTTAATTTAGTTTGAGATCAGATTATAATTTCAAAAGCAAAATTGAGATTGGTGTCCTTGATTATTATTTTCTCTTTGATTTAGAATTAAGAGGACTGACATAATTACTCATTTTTCCTAAAATTGCTGTCCCACTTTTTTCTGTTTTATTTTATTGTATTTATTTTTTTTTTCCCTGTGGGGACCATATCACTGATGGATATTCTAGTCTTGGATGTATCAGGATTTGTATGATTTTTTTCATCATCTCTTCATCCATAAAGTGAAAAGTTGCTTAAATCTTCTGCAGCAGTCTGTATGTCTTTTTCCACAATCATTTTGATTGTCAGGTGTAGGTTGTCTCTCTTCAACACTCCCAGATCTTTCTCATCTTTTGCTTTTGTAATGGATTTGTTTCCCAAGGAATGGTCTTTAGCTGCTATTGCTATTGTGGCTCAGCATGGTGATTTTCAGTTCTCATTGATGCAACACAGTTTTATTCAGATGAAGGTCTGATCCTAGACTAAAGGGGGTCTTGGTGAATTGAGATACATTTGCCCTTGTATAGAATGAGATACTTTGTTGTTATCCAGTACAAAATCTTTGGAGTGTAGGCCCTTGAGGGAGAGGGCTAATGTATTTCATCAAGTGATAATTTTTATAGATTTTGTTTGGGATAATAACCATTTTTATTTAGGTCAGTAATAAATTTAGAAGAAATGGTCACAATCAATTGAGACAACAGTCTCTCCAGTTTGCTCATTAGATGAATAGGGTCTTACAATGTGACCAACATAAAATCTATAAGGTCTTACTAGGTCAAAGAGGTTAAAACTACAGTGTGTAGAAATGGTATTAGTGGTGGAGGATAGGAATGACACTTCATTCCCAAGATACTGAGATGGGAGGGATGTTAAATGGCTTCTCTGTATGAAGTGTGTATGTGTGTGTGTATTTACCTAATTGTATGTGTGTGTGTATTTACCTAATTGTATTTACCTTATTGTAGTATACAGGAAAGGAGCAATGCTTATTGGGTCCAGTTTCCTACTCTTTAACCCATTAAACTTCGATGACAAGGTTCTTGTCATTTGGTCTAATAAAATAAAAAATCATACATACATACATATACCAAGGCTTTTTCCCCCTTCCAAGGGAGGTAGCCAAAAAGGGAAAGGCACAAAAACACTCCCACCCATTACATCCCCAAATACACTCCACATCCCTCCCACCCTTCCTCTCATCTGAGCACCTCCTGGATGACGGGTCATCCCTGCACCCTGCCCACCGCCCTGGGTCAGAAGCAGTGTCGCAAGACACAGCACATCCACAGCAAAAAAAAAATCAAAACACCAAAATGTTTGATCAAACACCAGAAATATATGACGTCAGTCCTTGCTTTGCGTGAGGACTGACGTCATATTTTTCTTGTGTTTGATCAAACATTTTGGTGTTTTATGATTTTTTTTTATTTGACCAAATGACAAGAATCTTGTCATCGGAGTTTAATGGGTTAATGCCTAGCCTCAAATTCATGTATTTACCTAATTGTAGGCTACCCCCCGTGTAGCGGGAAAAAGCCTTTGGTATATGTATGTACGTAGTATACAGGAAATGAGCAATGTTCATTGGGTCCCATCTCCTATTCTCTAATTTTCTAACATACCTAGACTCAAATTCATGTATGGTGTGTATTTACCTAGTTGTATTTGATGGGACGAGAGCTATGCTCGTAGTGACCCACTTTTGTATCTCTCCGCATCCAGTTTGTTCTTAAAATCTTGTATAGTTTTTAAGAACAAACTGGATGGGGAGAGATACAAAAGTGGGTCATTACGAACATAGCTCTTGTCCTGTAAAAAACAACTAGGTAAATACACACTATACATGAATTTGAGGTCTAGGTATGTTAGAAAATTAGAGAATAGGAGATGGGACCCAATGAGCATTGCTCATTTCCTGTACACTATAATTAGGTAAATACAGTTAGGTAAATACATGAATTTGAGGTTCGGCACACACTTTGATTTAACCATCCCCTTTTTAAGTTGCGAGAAGGCCTGTAGTATGTATATTGTTATGTGTCCCAAACATTCCCAGTTGATTACAGTTTTCTCTTGTATATTATCACTTTGTCAAATTCATAACAATATAGGTTTTGCATATATATACCCCTATAATTTTTCTTTGATCATAGGATACTGTTAAGTCATGCATCTTTTGTAGAAGGTTATGCTTATAAGGAAGTGAAGGGGTTTTTCACTGTGAGGAAAAGTCTGTGGGTTTTGTATTGCAGAGATCACTCAATTTGCTTTGATGGTTATATCATCAGGTGAGGCTTCCCATTTCTCAACCTATGAAATTAAGATGATGCTTTGTAAGTTGATAAGACTAAACTAGAGGGGTTTTCCCGTATAGGGAAGTGAGTGGATATTTGTGTGTTGTGAATCTTGCACCACCCTGTTATGAATAATTGCCTTTGGTGCCAATGTCATCAGGTGAGACTGTGTCTTCCTCCATGACCACCAGCTTCACAAGTATCAGTGAATCCGATGGAGACTCAAACAATCAGTTCCTGCAGAACCTTAACTTCGATTCAACGCTAATTTCTCAGGTTCTGCAGGATATGGTCCACTTTGAAAAAGGTATTCAAAAATGTTGTGAAGGGAAACAGTGGCTTTGGTCAACTGTTGATGTCTTGCAATGTATCTTGTAGCCGATAACGAATTTGAAACTGCTCTGTTTTTCGTGGAGATGTTAAGCAGGAAAGGCATTAACTTCGTGTATTATCTTTTTATATACATTTGAAGGAATGTTGCTTCCATCTCTTCAAATTATTTTTCACTTGGTGGTGGCCTGATGGTCTTGGTTCTTTAGTGTGTATTCTTTCACATTCTCTGCATGTGTAATACTAAAAACCTGAGTTTTCTTTCATACACTTGCTGGATTGCATGGCTTGTGGTGTTATTTTTGAAGTTGCACGTTATCATCAGCTTCTTCTTTTTCTTCTTTTTGAGCACCTAGTGAGGACCTTTAACACTCAGTTTCTACTGTCATTTATAGTTTAGTGTCAAGGCAGACCATGAAGGTAATCATATAGTATCCTGTTCCCAGTGCTTGCAATCTTAACTTGTGTGTGGTTTGACTTGGCCATCCCATGTGTAAAGGGAAAGGGCCTTTGTTATATGCATATACAACATGAAGCTTCTTGTAGAATTGTGATAGTGTGGTACATAGCATGAATGAACATATTGGAATTTGACTCTCAAACTAGTTAATAGTTGGATTTAAACTATAAAATTGACAGTAGACACTGGGCTTTATTGTTTTTTTTTCACTAGCCATTCCTATTCAAAAGTCATTGTACAACACTACAGATTCTTCATTATTATATTGTGTGTGTGTGTGTATATATATATATATATATATATATATATATATATATATATATATATATATATATATATATATATATATATATATATATGCATACATACATCCATCCATCCATCCATCCATCCATCCATACATATATACATACATGTATACATACATATCTACCTATGCATTACTAATTTAAAATTTGCATGTGCATGTATGCTTTTTTTATAAATAGTTTTATGGATTTTTATTATTCTTGTAGTCAGTGAAATGTATGGCAGTGTGCATCATTAAGATTATGTGGTCTATTTGTTAAACTGGAAGTGCAATGACATGGAATATAACCTTGAAATCTAGATAAATTCTCAAGGAAAGCTGAAAATATTCCCATAGTGAATAACAATAGAAATTATTTGATGTGTCCTTTTGATTTTCAGCAGTATCTTTTTGTATACTCTTTATTTTTTTGTCTATATCAAGTGTATTCAGGTATAGTAAGTAACTTGTATGTAGTGAATAGTGTACTGTAGCTGGAAGTGATGATACTAATGTAATTTGTATTTGAACTGAAAGTTATGACAGTACCATAATTTGTATTCCTGCTCTAATTACTGTATTCCATTGTGCTTGTGGTCACTAGGACATAGACGCAATCAGTCCAGCATGTCTGAAACAAGTGAAAGTTCATCTGAACACCTTTCTCCTGATGCTGAAAAATTAATCAAGGTAAGTGAAATGTTAATTTCTTTAACATGTGTGCATACTCCAAAGATTTTGTTGCTCCATCATCTGGGTGATATTATGGTAATATAAGTCCTACACAGAAAGGAATATTGATTAATTGAGATCACCTTCAAACTAGGGTCTCCTAAATACAGTACCTAAGTAAAATCATGGTGGCAGTAGCCAGAAGAAGATTCGTATAAGATGTCAACACCTCCATAATCCCAGGTCTTTCTTGTATCAATTTGGTAGGGTGTTGGTGACATTAACTCTCTTGGTACCAAGGAGTGTCACAGGGATGAATGAAATAAGTAGAGGGAAGTCAGAATGAATTGAAAAGTGACATCTCACATGCATTATTTTTTGTCACCAATATACATATATACATATACCAAAGGGTTTTTTCCCCCTTACAAGGGAGGTAGCCAAAAAAACAAAGGCATGAAAACCACTCCCACCCATTCTATCCCTATCACACTCCAGTCCCCTCCACCCTCTACCCTCCCTCTTGTCTTGGCACCTCCTGGATGATGGGTCATCCCTGCATCCTGTCCACTGCCCTGGGTCAGAAGCAGTGTCACAAAACACAGCACATGCACTGCAAGGCCGCTTCATCAAAATCGGCAACCTCCCTCTCCATCCCCCCATGCAGAAAAGGAGAAGACTGGGAGAAATCCCTTCAGGCTGTGTCAATTTTTTCTCATATATACTCTCTCTCCCACCACCCCCCACCCATTCCACCTCATGGATCACAACATCATCCATACACAACCATTATCCATTCACCCCTGTATTCTGTCTTCCCCCATCCTTTCTCAACAGACATTCCCCTCTTCCCCAAAGCCTCTTTTACCCCATCCATCCATCTCATCCAAGGTCACCTCATGTTCACTCCTTCCACATCTGCCTTCCACACCTCTTTTATTAATCTTTCTTCACTCATTCTTTCCATGTGTCCAAACCATCCCAATACTCTTTCATCCACCCTATCTCCCAACTCCCTTTCTACCCCTGTTCTCCTTTTCACCTCCTCATTTCTCACTCTATCCAGCCTAGTAATCCCTATTATACTTTTCAGACACGTTATCTCTAATACATTCAAACTCCTCCCTTCCTGTCTTATGTTCCATGTTTCTGCCCCATACAGTGCTGTCGGCACAATCACTCCTTCATATAACCTCCTCTTAGCATCCATTCCCAAATGTCTATTTCTCATTACACTTTTTAATCCACCAAGGCATTTACTTGCTTCTCTCAATCTACATTCTACCTCCACCTCCACTTCTCCCTTTTGTGCCACATTTGCACCCAAATATCTAAAACTATCCACTTCCTCCAGTTGCTCTCCCGTAATACTCACTTCCAGTCTACTGCCACTTTCACCCCTTGTACATTTCATCACCTTTTACCCACATTTATCTTCAACTTCCTTCTTTCACACACTTCCCCAAACTCTGTCACTAACTTCCTCAATCCCTCCTCTGAGCCTGCCACAAGCGCAGTGTCGTCTGCAAACAACAGCTGGCTTATCTCCCACTTTTCTCCATTTTCTTTAACCATCTCCAATCCCTGACCCACCATCCTTGCATTTACCTCTCGCACCACCCCATCCATGTACAAATTGAACAGCCAGGGTGACATAACACATCCCTGATGAAGTCCCACCTTTACCTCAAACCACTCACTCTCTCCATTTCTAATCCTGACACATGCTCTACTACTCTCGTAAAAACTCTTGTCACCAATAACCAGCACTTTTGTCTTTGAGAACAAAGATACACTGAATATGTGGTGTTATAGAGGTGATAAAAGAGGCATTAAGGAGGAGTGGAAATTAGTCTCCAATCATAAAAGAATATATGACCTCAAACTTATGCAGTTAGTATCATGTATAGGAAAAATGCCATGGGGATGAATGCAATAGCCTGATGGTAGTCAAGGCAGAATGCATGGAAAAGTATCATCCATTAAAATAAGTTGTAAAATCTTAAAACTGTTATATGTGTGTACCTACAGTAAGTAGGAACTTTATCCTATTTATTGATTGCACTATAGACATACTTGGTCCTGCTTCTTGTGATGAAGCCTAAGAGATTAAGTTTCATGAATTATTGGGTATTATTCTTTCTTCTGCAATTGAGACTTTATAGATCATGTTTTTTTTCTCACATTGTTTCAGAAAATATCTCAGTTGAATGAACTTGTGGAAGCCAGAGAGTCCAAGTTGATGGAATTAAGTCAAATGAATGCTGCTCTTCAGGATACTAATTTTAATTTAAAAACGTAAGTGAAATTGTGGTTGCCTTTAGTGATAACTACATATATATTCACACCTTCAATGTATATCACTATACTTAGTAGGCTTGTTATGTATAATATAATATGTGAAACTAATGGTACTTGCTCTCATCCCTCACATTCACATTCAACTTATTACCTTGTATATTTGTTGGACACCTCATTACTTCACTTGTGCCCACATTCATTTATAACTTTCTTCTCTAGCATACCCTTCCAAACTCAGCCACCAACTCTTTCAGTCTTCTCAGAATCAGCCTCAAGCACATTGTTATCTGGAATTAATGACTGGTTCACTATCTATATACTATCATTCTCACACACCAGTTCCAAATCTCTGTCTAGTATTTGTGCATATACCTTCTTTACCACCCTATCCATATACTTACTGAAGAACCATGGTGACATCATATAACCCTGATACAGATCCAC
Organism: Oratosquilla oratoria; assembly: GCF_046742065.1. Taxonomy (NCBI): domain Eukaryota; kingdom Metazoa; phylum Arthropoda; class Malacostraca; order Stomatopoda; family Squillidae; genus Oratosquilla; species Oratosquilla oratoria. Next base: position 60,793,932 of record NC_134781.1, on the reverse strand, counting down.
ATTCACTTTAACTATTCACTCTCCACTCCCAACCCTCACATATGCCTACTACTCTTGTAAAAACTTGAATGGCCAAACTCTTCCATTGGTAAAGAATAAAGAACCCAAAAATTCTTGGCATTACTTTTTATACTCTTATAACCCTCAACACTTATGTCAAAGAGTTAATGGTAAAAACCAGCAAGCAAATAAACTTACTGAAATTAGTTGTAAATGTGGACTTTGGACAACAGAAGGAAATTCTAATTATTGTTGACAAACATTTCATAAGAATCGCACTTTACTACATTTCCACAGCATGGCTCTCAACATTAAACAAAACAAACATAGGCACTTATAAATTATACAAAATAAAGCACTGAGAGTAAGAACAGGATCCACAAAACAGTTTCAGTAGAACACCTGCACACAGAAACTGAAATCCTCCCTATAGAATATCATATGAAAATGATAGGTACACTGTTGTCTACTAGAGTCCTCAATCCCACTCACCCATCTTATTATATTGCACAAACACTACCAGCTGAACATGTTGAAATAAGAATGCAACAGCGACTCACCCATACCACACAATACATCCACACAGAAACAAATTCACATCCAGATAACTAAACAATCTCATCAATACAAACCATCAAACATATAATTTCACCAAAACCTCCAGAGATCAACTCCAGAAGAAAATCCCTCTAAAAAGAAAGAAAGAAAAAAAAAAAAAATGCACTGGTATACTTATGTCCAGGACACCTTCCAGCTCTTAAGACAGTACCAAAACAGAGTAGACCTAGCAACCATCACACAGAAGATACTGAGCACCTCAATCCACACTGCCCCCTACTAACAGTCTTTAGTCAACAACAGCACCTGTGCGTCTCCTTCAAGAGAGACCTGGGGCAACAGATTAATTGGTTCTCTTTCCCCTTCTCCTTCAACTCGCTTTCATTACCTTGCTACCTCCCTCCTTTTTCTTATTTCTCTACCTTGCATTCACTTTCAATCTCCCTTCCAACAGATGATGATCAGACATTCCATCATTCTCACCCCTGAATACATTAGTGTCTGTGATTCCTTAGATCACTTCTGAACACTGCTATAGAATACTAATAATGAATTTTGATAAATGTTTGTTTTTAGGAGACTGGAAGAACTTGAAGGAAGAGGAGGACATGAGGCTACTGAATCAGTTCGAGAAGAATATACACAAAGATTAGGGAACATGGAACGAAAGTTTCAGCAAGCATTACGGGAGAAAGAAGCTATTAAAAAACAGTTGGAGGTAAGGAGTAACCCCTATTTTGTTAGTGTTTTAAAGAACTATAATAGTATACTTTTATATGTACATTTATGGACTAAGAATTTTATAGTTCTTGATATGTAGCTGGATATATATTCAAGAATATTCTTTACCTCATCACCTATCACCTTGATGAGATGTACAAAGGGAGAGGATGGCAGCAATTTGGAAGTAAGTCTTAAAGGAGAGAAGCAGGAGGAAGTGGATAGCTTTAGGTACTTGGGGTCGCATGTGGCAGGAAAGGGAGTAGTGGAGGTGGAGGTAAATCATAGATTGAGAGAAGCAAGTGCCTTGTGGGATTAAAAAATGTAATGAGAAGTAGGCATTTGGAAATGGATGCAAAGAGGAGATTATATGAAAGGGTGATTATGCTGACAGCACTGTATGGGGCAGGGACATGGAATTTAAGAGAGGCAGAGAGGAAAAGTTTAAATGTGTTTGAGATTGAATGTCCCCTGTGGGGCTACAGGGAGAAGGATGCCTAGTCCTAATACCCATCCCGTTTTTCTCACTTCTTACAATTCAAGTACTTGGTGGCAGCATTCTATCCCCCACCACAGGGTACACAAAAAAAGGATTGGGGGACAGTATAATGGAGGGACAGTCACAGTATAATAAAAGTGTCATCATCTCTCAGTGAACAGAGTCCTCCTTTATCACAGACAAAATGATATGTGGCTTTGGTCCATTGGGGCACCCTATATAGACCCTAAAGTATCAACTGCATGCTACTTTGCCACAATGACAAGCAGCCAATACCCCAGTAAATAAATAAATTGGTAAAGTTAAATAATAAACAGGTAAATAGTACATACATACATATACCAAGGCTTTTTTCCCCCTTACAAGGGAGGTAGCCAAAAAGGAAAAGGCATAAAATCATTCCCACGCATTCCATCCCTGAATACACTCCACACCCCTCCAACCTCCCTCTTATCTTAGCATCTCCTGGATGACGGGTCATCCCTGCACCTTGTCCACTGCCCTGGGTCAGAAGCAGTGTCGCCAGACACAGCACATCCACAGCAAGGCCGCTTCATTAAATTGGTGACCCCCCCCTCTCCGTCCCCCCATGCATAAAGGACAAGACGGGGAGAAATCCCTTCGGGCTGTAAATAGTAAATAGTAAACAGTAATAAATTGACAGATAATAAATGATAATCAAGGAAATGATAATAAACAGACAAATAATAACAAACAAATAGATAGATAATATAAAGTAAATGGCAGGCATTACAGCATCTTGCTTAGGTGTTTATATAAACAAATCTTAAAGCTTTGAATTGAACTACATTGCACTGCCTCTGCAGGAAGTTTGTTCCATTCATTAACTACACGGTTGGCAAAATTGATTCTACCCACTTCCAAATCAAAAATCTATTTCCTGACAGTTTGAAACCATTATTTCTTGTCAGATTCTCATTCAGTGTGAAAATTTTGTCACTTTTGATGTCAATTCCATTTAAAATCTTAAAGGCCTGTATCAAGTCACCTCTGAGTCTACACTTTTTAAGGGAAAACAGATTCATATGTTTTAGTTTATTTTAGTATGATTTATTATTGATATTTGGAAACTGAGGGGACAACTATGGATGAGATGGATGGATGGGGTGAAAGGGGCATTTTCTGCATGAAAGGACGGAGAGGTGGGATTCGCCAATTAAGTGAAGTGGCCTTCCTGTGGATGTGCTGCGTCATGCTGCATTGCTTTTGATCCAGGACAGTGGGCGGGATAGAGGGATGACCTGTCATCCATAAGGGGCTAAAATGAAAGTGAGGAAAGGGTGGTGAATGGGAGTGGAATGGGTAGGAGTGGGTACAATTCCTTTTGACTTTGGGTACATCCTTGGTAAAGGGGGAAAGTCCTTGGTATATAGATAAATAGATGGATTCTTTACTTGAAAATTTTACCTGAAATAGGAGCTATTTTTGTGTAATACTCCTTTGTAGTTGGGTAAATACAACACACACACACACACTTACACACACTCCAAATTTGCCTGCTAATCAGTCTTCAGATTAGGTTATAACTGTAGATCATGAGTCCAACACATAATCAATGCTCATGGTAAATCATATTCACATACATACAGAAAATCAGCAGAAGAATGCTGTAAACTTTAGAGAGATTATAGAGCAATAGAGAAGACAACATGTTAGGTTGGAAGAAGGAGTAGCAAAGGTTTGGTCAGAAATGTAGTTAAGACTAGATCAGGAACATGAGATGCAAAAGGACAAGGAAATCACCTCCATGATTATGGTAAATGACTTAGATGCAGTTGAACACTTTGAGAGGAATGTTTCACATCCAGTGAAAATGAACTCTGAGTTGCAAGCCATAGTAGATAAAGTAATCAGAAAGTCTTCGAAGTTAGCAAGAAAAAAAAAGTTTATAAACATTTAGATTAGGAAAGATGTAACTGATGATGAATGTGCAACGACACGTAAAGCTTGTAAGAGAAGCCAAAGTGGCAAGTCAAAAGGCTCCACATCTTGTGTAAGTAAAATCCCTTTAACCATGCCTTTCATCTCAGTAATTTGGGGATGAAGGGTTGTCCCGTTCTTCACCATTGTGAATGAGGAAAAGGCAGTGAGGCAAAGCTCCTCCATAGCAGGGCCCAAACAGCTGATATGTCCCTACTTCTTTATATGATAACCTCCTCCATATCTCATCAAAATTATTTATGAAACAGAGAAGAAAAAAATCCCTTGGAGCTGTCATTCCTTCTTAATAGCTTTCCATTCACTCCTGTCTTCTGCACTCACCTCATAGCTTCATTAACCTCTCCAATTAACCTCCTCCGTATCTCATCAAAATTATTTATGAAATGGAGAAGAAAAAATCCCTTGGAGCTGTCATCCTTCACTGATTCTATTTTCTTAATAGCTTTCCATTCACTCCTGTCTTCTGCACTCACCTCATAGCTTCACTAACATGTCCAATTGTTCTTCTCCTTGATTTAGGAGGTTCGTGCTGAAGTTGCTACAAGACTCAGTTCAATAGAAGTTGCACGGGAATTGGAAGAAAGAGACTCAACGATCAAAGAACTTCGGGAAGAAGGAGAGAAGCTTAGCCGTCAGCAGCTCAATTATTCAACACTTATTAAGAAGTTACGATCTAAAGAAAAGGAGAATGAAGTGACTTTGAAAGCTCAAAAGTGAGTTTAGAAATATGGTAAAAAAAAATTATATGAATTTTTGTGTCATTGTATATGGACTGGCTGAATGCTAGATTGTTAATATGGGTATAATAGAGGTTGACTAGAAATATGTTTATTGTTTGGAATTTAGATTTTATGTTACATTCATGGTTTCTAAGCAGTTGTAATATGTGTAAAAGACTGAATTAATACTACTAGTTTGGAGAAGAAGAGTGGGTGTGTTGTACATGGTGGATCTAGACTAGGTTAATACTTCATAGTACTTATCGATAAATAGATATCAGTAGATCTCCCTATTATCTGCCATTATATGAACTAGCTGTAAGTGCTACCGTTTGTGTTTTGCTACCTGCATAATCTTCATGGCCCCTCCACCTACAAAACAAATCAGGAAAGTGTTGGGAGTCAGCTGGGAATAATTTTACCTCGTATATGCAATTATTATCCAAATCTAAACATTCTGTAGCCTAGTTAGTTTGGATATGGGAGGGATTACTGTATAATAATTGTTACAGCAGAGCTCAAAGTTCAAGGATGCTTTACATTCTAGGGAGATTTCTATCTTCTGTCTATATAACAAGAGTTTTTCCCCTTATAAGGGAGATAGCCTCAGATTTAACTATCTGCCTTATAAGGGGAAAAAGCTCTTAGTATATAGATAGAAAACTCCCTAGAATGTAAAGTATCATTAAACTTATAGAGCTCTGCTGTGGCAATTATTATACAGTAAGCCCTTTCATATCCAAACTAAATGGGCTACAAGATATTTGGATTTGGGTAGTAATTGGATATACAAGGTAAAATTATTCCCAGCCCATGCCCAGCACTTTCCTGGTTTGTTTTGTAGGTGGGAGAGCCATGAAGATTATGCAGGTAGCAAAACACAAAGAGTAGCACTTGCAGCTAGTTCAGATAATGGCGATTTGTATATAAGAGGGAGGGATTACTATGCATCATAATTTAAATCTTTTGGGCTTTTATAGATTTGGAAGCTTGATGGGATTGTCACAAGGGCAATATGAGATGTGTTGTGGCTGTATGAAATAGATGGTCATGATTTTTAGACGAGAAGTAGAGCTTTTGTAGAGAGTGAATGGTTTGAGGTAAATATGGGGCTCCACAAGGGTTGTCCAATGCCACCTTGTTTGTTCATTGTTTATATGGATGGGATTGTGCAGGAAGTAAACATTAGGATGCTTGACAGGGATTGGAAGCTGGTGATAGTAGGAAGTGGGAGGTGAGTCGGTTATTGTTTGCAAATGACAGTGGAGAGACTGAAGTGGTTAGTGGCAAAATTTGGGAAGGTATACTAATGGAGAAAGCTGAAAGTTTATATTTACTTAGTTGTGTTTACCTACTTGTATTTTGCGGGAAGGGGAGCTACACTCGTGGTGTCCCATGGTGAGATGTACAAGGGGAACAAGAAATAGTAGAAAAATGAAAGTAAAAGTTGTGTACAAAGTGCATAGGAATAGGGTGTATGGTACTTTTGGTAATAGTTTGAATTGTGAACAGGAAGCATAAATCATGATGATTAATCTTTAGGCTTTTCTCTGTAAACCAGTATAAGTATGAGGAGCATAAATCAGAATTTGAAAAATATATTTTTTCCTTACTGTATAAATTTGCAGAGTTAAATTCAGTCTTTAGAAAAATTTATAAACATATATGGGGATTTATTAACTCCCAACAACACAGTGATATGGTACATAGATTTAGCTACAGCTACTAAAAAGTTATTTTATTCATTTGGGGGGCTAACTTTGGAAGGTGGTGTTGATGGATTAAGGTCTCTTGAAGGTCAAAGTACTTTTTCAAGCAAATAAATTGTTTGACAACAGTTCTTGATGGTGGAGTAGGTTAGTTAATGAATGGAATAAACTTCCTGCACAGGTAGTGCAATGTAGTTCAGTTCGAAGCTTTAAGAATCATTTAGATAAACACCTAAGCAAGATGCTGTAATGATTATAATTTATTTTATATTATTTGTTTTTGTTTTGTTATCATTTGTCTGTCTTTCATTTATTATTAGTTATATGTCAATTTATTATTATTTACTATTTACCTGTTTGTTTATTATTTAACTATACTTATGCATTTATTTATGTATTTTATTTGTTATTTACATTAGTATAGTTTTTATTTATTATTTTATTATTATTATGATTTTTTTTTTCGCATCCGACCTAGATATGGACCAAAAGGTCTCCTGTCGGCATGCTCCGCCTTTGTAATCCTTTGTAGAGCATCTTTACTTGTGGTGGAGGTCAAGGTGATGGCAGTTCAAACCTTGCTGCCAGCAAGTTAGACCATGGGCATGGTTCATTAAATTCCATGCTGCAAAGTCGTTTGTAAGACACACCACCCTAGTCCCCTGATAGGGGAGTTTATGACATTAAACTGAATCATCAGTTAGAAGAAATCTATGGAACACCACTGTGTTGAAGAGTTTAAATTAATTTTTGTACATATACCAAAAGTATTTTTCCCCTTACAAGGGAGGTAGCCAAAAAACAAAGGCATAGAATCCACTTCCACCCATTTTGTCCCCACATACTCCACTCCCATCCACCTCCCTCCCTCCCTCTTATCTTGGCTCCTCCTGGATGATGGATCATCCCTACATCTTGCCCACTTCCCTGGGTCAGAAACAGTGCACCAAGACAGCACACCTATAGCAAGACCACTTCATTTAATTGGCAAATTCCCCGTCTTTCCCCTTATGCAGATATGGAGAAGACAGGGAGAAATCCCTTTGGGATGAATCAATTTATTTTTCACACATACCCTCTCACTCCCCATCCCCTACCCACTCCCTTTCATGCATCACATCATTATCCATACACAACCACTCTCTATTCACCCCATCTTCTGTCTCCTCTCCATCCTCTACAGACATTCCCCTCTTTTCCAATGCCCCCTTCACCCCATCCATCTATTTCATCCTTAGTTGCCCCCTCATGTTCACTCATTCTACATCTGCCTTCCACACCTCTTTACTAATCTTTCGTCACTCACTTTTTCCATATGTCCAAACCATCCCAGTACACTTTCATTAACCCTATCTCCCAACTCCCTTTCCACCCACGTTCCCCTTCTCACCTCCTTGCTTCTCACTCTATCCAGCCTAGTAACCCCTATCATACTTCTCAGACACTTCATCTCAAACACATTCAAACTCCTTCCTCTTATGTTCCAGGTTTCTGCCCTATATAGTGCTATCAGCACAATCACTCCTTCATACAATCTCCTCTTAGCATCCATTCCCAAATGTCTATTTCTCATTACACTTTTTGATCCCCCAAGGCATTTACTTGCTTCTCTCAATCTACATTCTACCTCCACCTCCAATCTCTTGCCTGCCTTATTTGCACCCAAATATCTAAAACTGTCCACTTCCTTCAGTCTCTTTCCCTTAGTACTCACTTCTAGTCAGCTGTCATTATCCCCTTGTACATCCCATCACCTTACTTTTACCCACATTTATCTTCAACTTCCTTCTTTGGCACACCTCCCAAACTCTGTCACTAACTTCCTCAATCCCTCCTCTGATCCTGCTACAAGCACAGTATCATCAGCAAACAACAATTGGCTTATCTCCCACTTTTCTCCATTTACTTTAACCATCTCCAATCCCTGACCCATTACCCTTGCATTTACCTCTCGCATCACCCCATTCATGTATAAATTGAACAGCCAAGACTACATAACACATCCCTGGCAAAGTCCCACCTTTACCTCAAACCACTCATTCTCTCCATTTTTTATTCTAACACAAGCTCTACTACTCTTATAAAAACTCTTGACTGCTCTTAAGAGCTTTCCTACCCCATATATCTGCAATACCTCCCACAGTGCCTTCCTGTCTATTCTGTCATAAGCCTTTTCCAAATCCATAAAGGCCCAAAATACATCCTTACCTTTTCCTAAAGTTTTCTCACATATCTGTCTTACCACAAAAATCTGATTCATGTAACCCCTACTTGTCCTAAATCCACACTGTTCCTCACCAATTACTCCCTCTGTTCCTCTCCTAATCCTCTCAATCAAGACCCTCCCATAAGCCTTCTCAACTACACTTAAGAAACTGATCCCTCTGAAACTACTACACTCACACTTGTCCCCTTTTCCCTTGTAAAGTGGAACTATATATGCACCCCTCCAGTCCTCCGGCACTCTGCCCTCTCTTAAACATTAAATGACCTCACCAACCAGTCCACTGTCACTGTACCTTCTTTTTTTTTTAGACATTCTGCAACCCAAGTGCCTTACCTGCTCTCATCATCTTAACAACTGCCTTCTCTTCATCTTTCTTAATTCTCCTCCATTTCCTCACTCATCACTGTCATTTTCGTAGCACTTCCCACTGCAACTACCTTTCCCTCCCTATCCTTCAGATTGAGCAACTCCCAAAAATACTCTGTCCATCTTCTTACTGCTGTCTCTTCCATTATCATCTCTCTGCACCTTTTACCTTTTCTTCTCTACCTGATTTGCCTCCTCTTTCTCTCATAATTTTTTTCCAAAACATCTTTTTGATACTTTCAAAATTCTCTGTCATACTATTACCCCATTTCACATCTGCTCTCCTCTTTGCCTGCTTTATCTTATGCTTTACTTCTCTTTTCTTTGTACCTCTCATGTGATTCTCTTTTCCTATTTTGTAACCAATCTGTGAAAACTTGCTTCTCTTCTACAACCTTCTTCGCTTCCTCATCCCACCACCCATTACCCTTCCTTCCACTTCCTCCTGTCCTTCTTGTTCCACACACCTTCTTTGCACACCTTGTGACTCCCTCCTTGAAACATCCCCATTCCTCCTCCACTCCTAGTTATGCTCTATCCTTCACTCCCTCCCACCCCTCTCTCAGCTTCTTTTTGTACTCCTTTTCTTTCTCATTTAAGCAGTTCACTTTTAACACCTCCCTACCTTCTGTCCTTTTCCTCTTTCTCCATCTATCCTCCACTCTCAACTTAACTTCTAAAAATTGATCTGATATTCCTCCACTCACTGCCCTTAGAATATGTACATCATTAACTCTTCCTATTTTTCTGCTGGTTACCATTATATAGTCCATTAATGCTCTACCTACTCTTCCATCCACCGCCCTCTCCCATGTGTACTTATGCTTGACTTTCGTCCTAAACACTGTATGTGCTATGATCAACTTGAAAGACACATCTCCATCATCTCTCCACTACAATTCTTTCCTGGAATTCCACACTTCCCAACCACTCATCTATTGGTTCCTTTCCTGCCCTAGCATTAAGGTCTCTCATTACCACTATATTGATGTTTCTCCCTAAACCCTTTATACACTCATTTAAATCTATCCAAAAAGCATCCCTTTCCTCTACTTTCATCTCACTACCAGGCCCATGTGCACTTAAAAAAAACCCACATCTCCATTCCCAGTCTCATCTTCATCCACATTAACCTTGAAGAAACCTCCTTCCACTCCACCACATGTTTACCTATCTCTTCACTTACTAGTGTAGCCACTCCTCTCCCTCATCATCTCTTCACTCCTGAGATCCTCCCAACTACACTTCCAAACTCAAACTCTTCCCTCCCTTTCAACTTAGTTTTACTCAGTGCCAACACACCCATCTTTCATCTCACAGACATACTGCCTATCTCTTCCCTTTTAATCTCATCTGAGAGTGGTACTTAGAGACAAAAGTTCGAAATGGGAAGATGTAGAAAGTGGCGTCCCACAAGGCTCTGTTTTGGCTCCTTTAATGTTTGCCATATACATAAATGATATGGACAAAGGAGAAAATTGTTACATTAATTTTTTTGCCAACGATGCCAAATTACTCAAGAGAGTGAAAACCGAAGAAGATTGCAGATCGCTACAAGATGACCTGGATAAAGTATGGGAATGGAGCCAGAAATACGAGATGAACTTCAACATCAAGAAATGTAGCATAATGGAATTGGAAGAAGCAAAAATAGTTTCGGGAAAATATACGATTAGAAACAAGGTAGTAAAGAAAGTAAACTCAGAGAGGGACCTAGGAGTAATCATCTCAAGTGACTTGACACCTGACAAACATGTAAATAAATTATTCAGAGAGACTTACAACTTATTTAAGTAAATGAAAGTGGCCTTCGACTACATGGATGAGGAGATGGTTAAGAAAATAGTTACTACATTGATAAGACCGAAACTAGAATATGCTATATCAATATGGGCACCAAGCACAAAGAAAAACACAAAGAAATTAAAAAGAATCCAAAGAATGGCGACAAAGATGGCACCCACACTATCAAATTTGACATATGAACAAAGATTGGAGAAATTACAGTTGTCAACATTGGAGCAGAGAAGGGAAAGAGGTGACTTATTGACCATCTTCAGAATTATGAAAGGGATGGAAGTTCTCGAGAGAGATGACCCATTGAAATGGGACGAGAGAAACAAGAGGACACAATAAGAAGCTAAAGAAGGACAGTTACAGAAGAGACCTGAAAAAGAACAGTTTCCCACACAGAGTGATCAATGTCTGGAACAAACTAAACAGAGAAACAGTGAATGCCGGAACTATACACGAGTTCAAGAATAAACAGGATGTGGAGAGATACGAAAACGGGTCGCAACGAGCATAGCTCCCGTCCTGTAAAATACAACTAGGTAAATACAACTAGGTGAAATACATCCACACATATTAAAAGACCCAAACCTTAGGGTACTGGTTAGAAAACTCCTCCCAGACCCTCTTATGCCTTTATTTTTTTTCTTTAGGAATGTCCCTTATGGGGCTACAGGGAGAAGGATGCCTAGTCCTATCCCTGTTCCATTTTTGTCGCCTTATATGACTCAAGTGGAAATACTTGCTGGCAGTATTCTTTTCCCCCACCACAGGTTTTGGTGAAATGAGAAAATTAATATTCAGAGAAATGGTACTGTATAGTAACAAGAGTGGGGGGACAGCATAACAGAGGGACAGTTGCAGTATAATAAAGTATCATCATTTCTCTATGAATAGAGATTTCCTCTACCACAGACAAAATGATGTGTGGCTCTGGTCCATAGGGGCACCCCATATAGACCCTAAAGTATCAGCTGCATGCTACTTAGCAGCTTTTAACCCCACAATAACATACCCCAGATGGGTAAATTTTTGTAACATGAGAAAAAGACGTCACTGTATTGAATATTTTAAATGGACTTTTATAATATGAGAACCTCCTTCACTGAATTGTATGAGCAAATGATTAAGTAATAAATATGTAGGAATCTTAATTTACCCATGGTAAATTCTTACTTCTTACTTCAGCTCCCAGTAGTAGGCGTTATGCCTCTCAGTGGTCCCAGTATGTTCCTCCATCTGGCTCTATCATGGAAAGCCCCTTCCTCCCTCAGAGTTTTGATGTTGGGCAATTCATGTCTGCTGAGGGCTTCTTCAACATTTCCTTTCCATCTATTTCTCGGTCTTCCTCTTGGCCTTCTTCCGTCTGGCATCCACTCCCAGCATCCCCTTGCAATTCTTTTTTCATCTATTTTTTCTAAATGTCCTACCCATCTTAACTGGGCAGCATCTATTTTGCATAGCATGGAACAGACACCAATGCTTTTCCTTATATCTTTGTTTTTTAGTTTATCTCTCTCTTCGTCTTTCTAACTTTGGCTTTCAGTGGTCTCATTTCCGCTGCCTGAATCCTGCTCATGTCTACTTTTGTCATTACCCAACTTTCTGAACCATATGTTAGGGGTGTCAAGACAGTATTGAAATTAATCCTTTTCACTTCTAGAGGTACACGTTTTTTCTTTATTATTGGCCAGAGAGCTCCAACATTTGCACTGAATTTATTTTTTTATTTTTTTATATCCCTCTTATTTTCACTCTCCTTAGTGACTACACTTCCAAGATATTTGAAGATATTTGTATTTTTTACCATCTTATTTCCTATGGTGATGCAGAATTCATGTTCTTCTCTTCTGTTAATGGTCAGTATTTCTGTCTTTTCTACATTCATTTTCATGCCTTTCCTTATAAAGCACTCATTCCACCTTTTTAAGTCTTCTTTGATCTCTTCCCTATCTGTGCTCCATTGAGCTATATCATCTGCATATGCCATTATTCTTTTCATATAGTTTTCTTCTTTACCTTCTTTAAAATGCTCTATTACAGTTTCCATATATGCTATAAAGAGCAGAGGGGATAACACACTTCCTTGTTTAACCCCTGTTTCTACAGGGAACCACTTTTCTGCCCCTTTTGATGATCTAATACTGCATCCACAGTGGTAATACAAACTTTTTATAGCTTTCTTTAAATGTACCTTGACACCATACCTCTCCTCCATACATCTCCATACCTTTTCGTGAGATATTGAATCAAAAGCCTTCTGTAGATCAATAAAAGCGATGTATAGGGTTTGGTTATACTCCCATGCCTTCTCTATCACCATCCTTAATCCAAAAGTCAAGTCCGTTACTGATCTATTACTTCTGTAACCATGCTGCTCCTCTCCTAAAAATGGTTCTAATAGGTCTCTTACTCTTCTCTCAATTATTCTCTCATACAGCTTTGCGATGTGTGGTATGAGGGAAATTCCTCTATAGTTGTTACAATTTCCAGCATCACCTCTATCTTTGAAAATTGGGGCTATTAGTATTTTACCCCACTCCTCTGGTATTGTTCCTTCTCTTTTGATCTTATTTATAAGCTTCAATATATTTTGCTATACTACATTTCCTTCCTTATTAGCTCTATTGATATTTCATCTACTCCTGGTGTTTTGTAATTTTTATTTCTTTCAATGCCCATTCAAATTCTTTTTCTGTGATTTCATCATCATCTTCTCCATCTAAATCTTCCTCCATCTCTTGCCATTGTTCCTTATTTCCTGCATTTAGGAGCTCTTGGAAGTATTCTGTTCATCTGTTGCCTATCTCATCCTGATCCATAAGAACATTTCCCTCTAGGTCTTTAAAGTTATATTGTTTTGCCTTGCTTTTCCTATATGAATTTGCTATACCATATAATAACTTTTTTCCTTTCTGCAAATCCTCTCTCAATTTCTCTTCCAGATATTTCCATGTCTCAGTCTTTGCTCGATCTTTTGTAAGATTTGTTTCTTTCCTTGCCAGTACATATTCTGCTCGGCTTTCAGGTGTTCATCTTCTTAGCCACTTTCTTAACCATAATATTTTGTTCTTTACTGCCTGTTTGACCTCCTCATTCTACCAAGGTGTGTGTCTTTTCCTATTTCCTCCAATCCATTCTACCCCCAAAGTTTCTTCTACTACCTCTCTGATTGTTTCTTTCAAAATGTCTCATCTTTCTTTTTCCTCATTATTTTGCTTCTCCAATTTTTGTGTAAGTTTAGTTTTATAAGCATTCTTTTTATCTTCCTCTTGCAAACTTTTTTATTTGATTACTTTTCTTTTTCTACATTGCCGTGGTTTTACCTTACCAATCTTAAGATCAGCTACTAGTAACCTGTGGTCTAAATCTAAACTCACTCCTGGTATTACCTTTATATTGGTGAAAATTCTTCTGTCTGAACATATTATGTAATTGATAATTGATTTTTAATCAAACTGTCCTTTATTTTGATTCCATCTATATCTAGTGAATTTATGTTCCTCTTTATGTTGATAAAAGCCATTAATTATTTTCAAACCATTTCTCACGCAGTAGTCTATCAGTTTTTCTCCTTCTGAGTTTCTTGTCTTTTCTCCAAATGTCTTTATTATATTTTCTATTCCTTCTGTTTCCTTTCCAACTCTAGCATTAAAATCGCCAATCAAAAGTCCTATACCGCCATCTAGAATCTCATATTCTTCCTCTAAATGATCTAGGAAATTTTCTTTTTCTTCCTCAGGACATCCTTGTTGTGGTGTATACACTTGATATATACAGTCGAACCTTGAAAGCCCGGACCCCGAATGCCCAGACCCTCGTATGACCGGTCGAAATGAACAAAGGGCGGACTTTTCAAGCAAAGTTCCCTATTTGTCCGGTAGGTGGCAGCGACGGCCGTACACGTGTACCCAAACCCGGCCCAGCCAAGCTGCCACCAGGGCTGCCGTTTCGTAGAATTTTGTACCAAAACGTAGTAAAATAGCGGCATGTGGCAACTGCACAAGGACATGAAAAATTTTCTACATATCAGCGGGCTGTTAAAAACGTTCAAAAACTCAAACTTTTGTTTAAAAATCATAGAACTAGTTATCAAATAATAAATGGTACATCAAAATATGACTTTTATTGGTAATTGTGTTACTTATAAAATATTATACCCCAAAAGATACGTTTTTTCCATGTAGAAAAAATTCTACGCTAAAGTTTCAGCTTTCTTTTAGCGATAATAATATAAAAAGATAATTTTTATATCTTACTGAATATGTTAGGGCATGGAGGCCTTATATACATTCAAGAATAAAAGACTAGAATCACCATTTTGTCAAAGTTTGACAAGTATACAGGTAAACGTCGACTTACGATGGCCGCGACTTACGATTGTTCGACTTTACGATGACGACGACGACGACGACGACGATATGATAATTTAACCCCTTCCATACGGTGCCGCACACGTAGGCGTCATGAGGAGCAAGTGGATTCGCGACGCTGCCATATCGGCGTCTTGATTATATTTATTGTAGTCGCCCCTGTGTTTTTACATTCTCTCAAATGATTCATTCTCTGTGGTTTTCAAAATTCGCGGGTGAAAGAGAGAACGATCGATATAAGCGGTGACTATATTTTATGATGCGAGTATTATTACGTCACGTCGTACGGCTGGCATTGGCTGCTGCCCGCGAGATTTAAGTTCCGTACTGAAAATACATATTATAGTGTTTGAATATGGTAAAAAGGATAAAAATAATTAAATAAACTACTGTACATGTTTAATAGGCTATATTCAGTATCTCTGGTGGTTAATATACAGGTAGGCTAGGTACAGTGACCACGGAACAGAGTGGGGATCGACTTACGATGAGATCGTCTTACGATGGCTCTATCGAAACCTAATGCCATCGTAAGTCGACGTTTACCTGTATCTTGCTATGAAAGTCTGCGCACGCCCGAGAAAAATGTATGCCCCGGTATGGCAACACTCCCATTCTTCACGACAGTGTAGAAAACGCGGCAACCCTGGCCGCCACCACTGTCCCGCGTGCATACCTTCTGATATTTACAGTGTACGTAATAAAAAATACAGTACAGTACACTGTATATACAGTATATTTACATGCCTGTATTACAGTTATTATTACAGAATTATTAGTATCATAGCATTATTATTACAGTATTGTTATTATTACAGTGTTAGAGTATTATTCTTATGTGTTTCTATGCCATATCATACATTACCTATATGTATACCGCTATGAAAATCTACGGTTGTTATGGCGATATTTTCGATGACCGGACGTTTGGCATGACCGGACCACCCTTCCCCCCCAATTAGTCCGGGCTTTCGAGGTTCGACTGTATTGTACTTTTTTCCTTTCATTCATATTGTACACTTCATTAGTCTTTTGTTGATCAATTTCACCTCTTGAATATACTGTGTCAGTCTTGGTCCCACTATCATAGCTACCCCGTGCCTTCTCCCTCTTTCTTCTGATCCACAGTGCATGAAGGTATATCCCCGTCCGAGGTCTCTTCCTTCATCTTTTCCCAAATGTCTTGTCTCTGCCATTCCTATAACGTCTATCTTTCTTTCATTTATCATCTCCAAGATTTCTTCTTCTTTATCTCTATATGTTGTGATGTGGAGTGTCTTGTGCGAATTTCCTTTACATTTCCAATTTTGTTTACCAAAGGGCCGTCTGGATTCCAAGGCTGGTCGTGGAGTTTCACAAGCAGAAGTCTTTTTATACTATTGGCTAGCTAGGCCTGTCGTAGCAATCCTCCTCCTCATCTGGGCTGAAAAATATGTACAAATATGTAGGAATCTTAATTCATCCATGGTAAATAATGTAGTTTTATCATGTTAGCCATACATGTTAATTCATATTGATTGTTAAAATAATTCTTAACATTAAAATTTAAAAGGGACAAATTAGAAGATAATAGTCGAGAACTAGAGCGGCTTCGTAAGCAACTTTCTGCCAAAGAAGAAGTTGAGCGGAGACAGATAGAAGCCATCAGACAGCTAACCATGACACGTCAACAGCTGGAGCGTGAATTTAAGGACACAAGAGCTGAAAATGCAGAACTTGAAGGGAAAATGTCAGTACTAAAAGAGGCTTTGGACACAGCATACAGGTTTGTACTATTTATATATTTATTTATTTGTATTTATTAATATTTATTTACTTAATTATGTATTTATACCTAGTTTTTGTTCATTTTTGTTACAATACATAAAGGTGACTAGCAAGTAAGATTACCACACCTTCCTCAAGTTTGTGTGTGTATTTACCTACTTGTAGTATACAGGAAAGGAGCAAGAGCTGTTGGGTTCCATCTCCTATTCTCTAATTTTCAAACATAACTAGACCAAATGTCTGGGAACAGGAAAGGTTAAGGATATGATGGAACAATTGGCTTGATGAAGGATATTAGCTCATAACCAAGAAACAAGAGGAAGAAGAAAATAAGAAGGGTGGGCAAATGTCTTCTGGGGGGATTTTGAAGGGCAACTTGGGATAGCTTAAAATTTTGTGGGCAATGGATATTAAAGAAATGTTTTGTTCAATTGTGTTGGTTTCTTGTATGGTGGCTGCTTCCAAACATTTTCTATGGATCTTGTTGGGCTCATGTACTAGAAGCTGTACATTTTTCCAGTCCATCAAGTGGTTGCTACTGTTCCAGTGTGCAACACACACGTTGGTGATGGCATCATGGTGGATATCGTATCAGTGTTCCCATATCAGGGTTTTTAGATTGTGTGATGTTTCCACAATGTAGGATTTTTCACATCCCAAGCATGGAATCCGATAAACACTGGCTTTATTGTTCGGAATTTTGCTAATGTTTATTTTCATCCTCATGATGTCTTTATTTGTCCTGCTGGTCTGGCACACTACTTCCAAGTTGGTGATTTTTAGAATATGGGTCGGGTTGGTGGTGATGTCGCTGGTTGGTAACACGAGATGTTTGACTGTCCTGCCCTGCTGCATATGGTCTTCCAGAATCCTAATGGCCTGTTTTCTGCATCTATCTACAAGGAAGTCTGGAAATTTTAATTTTGAAAAAAGTTTCTCTGATATACCAGCACTCTTCTAAGTATTCTTCACTCAGAATATGCAGTGAAGAATACTTAGAAGAAGTGTGTTGGTATATCTGGGAAACTTTTTTCAAAATTAAAATTTCCAGACTTCCTTGTAGATAGATGCAGAAAACAGGCCATTAAGATTCTGGAAGAGCCATAGGCAGCAGGGCAGGACAGTCAAACATCTTGTGTTACCTACCAGCAAGATCACCACTAACCTGACCCACATTCTAAAACCACCAACTTGGAAGTAGTGTGCCAGACCAGTAGGACAAATAAAGACATCACAAGGATAAAAATAAACATTGGAAAAATGCTGAACAATAAAGCTGGTGTTTATAAGATTCCATGCTCGGGATGTGAAAAATCCTACATTGGGGAAACATCTCATAATCTAAAAACCTGGATACAAGAAAACCAATATGATGTCTGCCATGATGTCACTACCAACATGTGTGTTGCACACTGGAATAGTAGCAACCACTTGATGGACTGGGAAAATGCACAACTTCTAGTGCATGAACCCAACAAGATCCATAGAAAATGTTTGGAAGCAGCCATTATACAAGGGAACAACATCATTGAATGAAACAGAGGTATATTCAATATCTCACCCCACCTTTGATATCCATTGCCCACAAAATTTTAAGCTATCCCTTGCTGCCCTCCAAAATCCCCCCCTCCCAATAGACATTTGCCCATCCTTCTTATTTTCTTCCTTTTGTTGCTTGGTTGTGAGTTAATATCCTTCACCAAGCCAATTGTTCCATCTTATACTTAACGTTTCCTGTTCCCAGACATTTGGTCCACCTTTTCCTTAACTTTTCCTAATATTCAGTGACCCCCACCCCATCTCCCTTCCTCTCTCCCTCCCTTCTTTCCCCCGTCCCCCCAATTCTTATCTAATCTCAGTCATGTGTATTACAAGTATGTACTTGAAAAAGCTGTAAAAAGCAAAACGTCATACAAAGGCTCCATTTTTACTTGTGGTGTTTATTTCGATAGACTTGTCAGCAACTGCCACTTTCATACACTGTTTGATCCCCCAAGACATTTACTTGCTTCTCTCAGTCTACATTCTACCTTCACCTCCACTCCCATTCCTGCCACATTCGCCTCGCAAGTATCTAAAACTTCCTCCAGTCTCTCTCCCTCTAGTAAAATGTGAAATAAACAGAGACATATTACAGATCAGCATGTCATATTGATTGGTAATGGTATGCATAATTACATTTCTGTAATTTCTTTATTTTAAAAGACTAATGCATCTTGAGCTAGTCTAATTTATTTATTTTGTTTTGTTCTGAATGTGTTTAATGCCATTACTGTTTTTCACATAGGGTCATGGTTGTAACTAATTTTTGTCTGTATCTACCAAGGGCTTTTTCCCCCATGTAAAGGAGGTAGCCAAGTTAAAGACATGCACTCACTCCCACCCATTCCACTCTTGTTTCCCTCACATCTTAGCTCCTCATGGATTTACATGGATTTACAAAAAAAAAATTATAACTCAAGAAAATCATTGCAATTTCAGAGAGTTGGCTGAGATGCAGCGTACGGTTGCAACAAAGGATATGGAAGTACAAGAACATGCTCTGAGTGCAGAAATGGGTGCCCGACAGCAGCTGGAGGCTGCATTGACGGAATGTAAATTGCAAGCAAAGAGAGAGCAAGATGCCTTAATTGCAGAGCTGCACCAGCTTCAGGATTCACATAATCAATATGAAACTCATGCCAACAGGTATTGTAAATCCTCAGTTTGGTACTAAATGTTACACAGATTTCTATTAGATAATGTATTCAGTTGATATAGTGATACATTAATGATAACAATTGTTGCCTTGAGTTTCATACATACATACTATATACATGAGTATATATATATCAAGAGTTCTTTTCCGCCCTTATCAAGGGGATGACCCAACCAAGGCATATACATACACTCTGCATTTGTCCCACACCCATACACTCCATTGGCACCCTATAAACTGCAAGAAAAATAAAGTAGGAAGGATAATAACAGGATGCAGCAAAACCACACAAAAACCACTTTGCATCCCAAAAAATAAAATCCTCCCTATAAAACATCACATGAAAATGATAGGTATGTAATTGTGTGCAAGAACCCTCAATCCTACTTGCCCATCTCATTTCATCTCATAAGTACAACCAACTGGAAAAAAGCAAAGTATTCAAATATCTATAATATTTTACTAATTGCATCACACAACACTTATACAAAAGCACATACATACTCAGATCACAAAATAAGCCTGACTACCAAACCCCTTCCTCTATCAAACCCCTCCTTACTCTAACCTGACAGTAAAATTCCTTCCAAGAGAAGCAAGAATCATACTAGTACAAATATACATATACCAATGGTTATTTCCCCCTTACAAAGGAGATAGCCAAAAAACAAAGGCATAAAATCCACTCCCACCTATTCCATCCCCACATATTCCACTCCCATTCACCCCCCCCCTCCCTCCCTCTTATCTTGGGTCCTCCTGGATGACTGGTCATCCTTGCATTTTGCCCACTGCCCTGGGTCAGAAGCAGTGTAGCAAGACACAGCACATCCACAGCAAGGCTGCTTCATTGAATCGGCGACCCCCCCATCTTTGCGTCCCCTCATGCAGAAAAAGAGAAGACAAGGAGAAACCCCTTTTGGCTGCATCAAAATATCATTCACACATACCCCCCCCCCCATTCCCATACATCACAGCATCATACATAACCATTCTCCATTCACCCCTATCTTCTGTCTTCTCCCTTCCTTCCTCAAGAGACACTCCCCTCTTTCCCAATGCCCCTTTTACCCCATCCATCCATCTCATTCTTGGTGGCCCCCTCATATTCACTCCCTCCACCCCTGCCTTCTACACCTCTTTTACTAATCTTTCTTCGCGCATTCTTTCCATGTCTCCAAACCATCCCAGTGCTCTCATCAACCCTATCTCCCAACTCCCTCTCCATCCCTGTTCTCCTCCTCACCTCCTTGCTTCTCACTCTATCCAGCCTAGTAACCCCTATCTTACTTCTCAAGCACCTCATCTCAGATTCATTCAAACTCCTCTCTTCCCCTTATGTTCCATATTTCTGCCCCATACAGTGCTGTTGGTACAATCTCATCTTCATACAATCTCCTGTTTGCATCCATTCCCATATATCTATTTCTCATTACACTTTTTAATCCCCCAAACCATTTACTCGTTTCTCTCAATCTACATTCTACCTCCACCTCCATTCCTCACTTTCCTGCCACATTTGCACCCAAGTATATAAAACTATCCACTTCCTCCAGTCTTTCTCCCTTAATACTCACCTCCAGTTTGCTGCCACATTCTCCCCTTGTACATCTCGTCACCTTACTTTTGCCTACATTTATCTTCAACCTCCTTCTGTCACACACCTTCCCAAACTCTGTCATTAACTTCCTTAATCCTTTCTCTAATCTTGCCACAAGTGCAATTTGTCAGCAAACAACAACTGGCTTATCTTCCTTTTTTCTCCATTTTCTTTAACCATCTCCAATCCCTGGCCAACTACCTGTGTATTTACCTCTTGCACCACCCCATCCATGTATAAATTGAACAGCCAAGGCAACATAACACATCCCTGGCAAAGTCCATCTTTACCTCAAACCACTCACACTCTCCATTTCTGATTCTAACTCAAGCTTTACTACTCTCATAAAACTTTTGACTGCTCTTAAGAGCTTTCCTCCTATCTCATATATCTGTAATACCTCCCACAGTGCCTTCCTGTATACCCTGTCATAAGCCCTTTTCAAATCCTTAAAGGCCCAAAAAACATCCTTACCTTTTCCTAAAGCTTTCTCACATATCTGTCTAACCACAAAAATTTGATCGGTGCAACCCCTACTTGTTCTAAACCCACACTGCTCCTCACCAATTACTCCTTCTGTTCCTCTCCTAATCCTCTCAATCAAAACTCTCCCATAATCTTTCCCAACAACATTCAACAAACTGATCCCTGTGGAACTAAACACGCACTTCTCCAGTCCCCAGGCACTTTACCTTCTTTGAAACAAACATTAAATAACCTCACCAGCCAGTCCACCATCACTGTACCTCCCTTTTTCAGACACATGACACCCATCCAATCCAGGTACCTTACCTACTCTCATCATTTTAACAACTACTTTCACCTCATCTTTCCCTATTTCTCCTTCATTTTCCTCACTCATAACTGTCATTTTCTTAGTGCTTCTCACTGAAACTACCTTTCCCCCCCATCCTCCTTCACATTGAGCAACTCCCAAAAATACTCTGCCCATCTTCCTCTTACTGCCATTTCTTCCATTATCATCTCTCTCTCTGCACCTTTTTCCTTTTCTTCTGTACTTAATTTACCTCTTAATTCATTTAAAAAACAAGCACTGTATGTCCAGCATGAAAAAAATACCAACACAGAATAGGCCTTGCCACAAAAAGTGTTGCAGAAGTAACCATCATACAGATAACCCTGAACATGTCATCCACTGCTCCACCCTAGTCATACCTGTTATGTGTGCAACAGAAATGCAGGGGGATGTTTGGAATCTTTATTGTGACATTAAGCGCACAGGAGTGAGAGTGTTGTATACTCTCTCTGTGGGAGACAGGTATAGACTGATGTGAGGCAAAGTCGTATTCCCTGCGCATGAGAACGATGCCATGTCCCAGGCGCGGATCTAGGAACAAAGTTTGGGGGGGGCCCGACGGCAGAATTTTCGGTTGTTTAACGAGCATTAGCATTACCGTTTCTCCACTCACGGGATTCTTATTTGTTAATAACTGGCGGACTGACCTAAATGAATGGGCATAACCATCTGCTCTAGGTGCCAGTGTTTCTCTTCGGATTCAAATGAGAGAGGAATTTTGTATCTTATCAAAACTTTATTGAAAGTAAGAAATTAATAGCTAGAGACCTAGAGACATTAGACCTCAATTTAAATGTAGAATATATATATAAGACAGTAAGCATTATACTTTATAATATTACCTATAATAGTAGCCTTAAAAGTAACATGCAAAGGTTATTACACTGAAAGGATTAATCACACTGCAGCCTAAGCAAAGAGAAGACGGCGGTTCCTTTCCGCAAACTTGTTGATCACACGATCAACAGGAACATCTACATTGTTATGGACGGCGAGTAGTGCGAGGCCGTTGAGGCGATCCTGACCTATGGTGCTCCTCAAGTATGTCTTCAGGCGTTTCAGGGCTGAGAACGATCGTTCGGCTTCTGCATTTGAGACTGGCAGGGTCAGTAGGATGGTAAGGAGCTTCGCGATGTTCGGAAACATACGGGCCTCGGCGTATTCCTTTGCTTTCTTGACAGATTCGAAGGCCGGAGCGGAACATGTCCACCGATGTGTTTCCGTCTGCACGAGCAAAAGTGACTCAACATCACTTTCGTAGAGTTTAGTGGCTTTAAGAACAGCATCCACGTTTGCTTTTGAGCCCCTGAGCAGCTCTTTCAATTGGAGAGCAACGGGCACAGTGTCATCATCAAATCTGCTCTTCAACTCAGCGACCACATGGTCAACGAACGGAATATACACCGAGCGCCGATAGTACTCCTCAGCAGATGCCGCTGGGACATTTGCGCGTTGTGTCTGTCGTGCACAGACTGGGAATAGGGATGCCATCGTGAGCTGAGCCCACTTCAACTAGAAGATCTTCGGCTTTCACGAACACAGCGTGGAAGTACACCTCGGCATCCGCTCTAAATTTGGCGAATAGAGTACCAATTTCACGAATCAGTGCGTACGCACATACCAGGTCACCTTCCTTTTTCTGTAGGATTCTGCTTGGCTGAAGCGTGTGTGCCAAAACGGACTCGGCCACAACCAACCCAACGAGAAAGCGGGGGTCCCGAATCGCAGCGAGTAGGAGTCCGGCGTTGGCATCCAACTTCATCTCATCCTCCAGAAAAATAGCGATGAGAGGCAGAAACTCGATGAACACGAGGACAGCATCGTGCCGCTCGACCCATCTGGTGGGGCACAGGGGCACCAGCTTTTCCCGCTTGGCTGAGGATAGCTTCACGAGTTTGGTAAACCGAAGCGTACGCATGTTGCTGGAATGGATGAAGTTGTACACCTCGTTCAGCGTCTGGAGGGCGAGTTTTACTTCTTTGACATCACAGGCCTTAGTCAGCACCAGGTTCAGTCGGTGACTGAAACAGTGGATCGGTTTCGCCAGGGGGTATTGCTGCATGATGATGGCGGCACAACCTCTGAACTTCCCCATCATGGCACTCGCCCCGTCGAAGCCTAGCCCTCGGCATTTTGACATCTCCAAACCGAGGCCCTCGACGGCATGGATGAGCAGTTGGGCCAGGCCTTCACCAGTGAGATCATGGGCATGAACGAAAGCGAGGAAATCCTCCTTGACATCTTCTTTGACGTGTCGAATGATGATGGTTGCTTGTTCCTTCCCTGAGACGTCAATGGTCTCGTCCATTAGCACTGCATATACCCCCGACACTCCTGCCAAGATCTCCTCCTGCACCAATCTACCTGCGAAGCAAAATAGGTCTCAGTAACATCTGCCCTCAGCATGTATTTTACTCAAAGAATAAGAGAGCTATTTTATGGTGTGACTTCCATGTGTGACCCACCTGTGATATCGATCAACTCGTTCTGAATGGTCTTGCTGATGAGGGTAGAAATCCCGGTCCGGCTGACAGAGCTGATGAGGAGGTGGGTGAGGTCGGAATCTCCTCCCTGGGCTCGATAACGTAGCAGTGCTCTAAAGATTCCCTCTCCGGTCTTGCTCGGAACAGAGAGGTCCAATGGACCGTCATCCTGATGTCCATGGAGGGGCAGCATATTTCGTCCGCAGAAGAGGATGGTCTCAATGACTGGAACCAGCAGGCGCCGGTTGGTTTCGACCTGCTCCTTCCTCTTCGAGTGTAGCATAGTGTCCACAGCCCTCGTCGGGTTTCGTACAGTGTAGACAAACCCCTCCATTTTCGACATAGCCGCCGCATGATATCCGCGCGCGTTGTGGTTGCTGAGCACTTCGGTGGCCTTTTTGTATTTGCACATTGGTTTTAACACCAAGATGCCCAGCCTCTGGTCTCCAAGTCCGCCCGTGTCCCCGCCGAACACAACACAGGCTATGCAGTATCCGCCCTTGTTCAGTTGTGAGTATTTGAGCCAGGGGTATGTGGAGCACCAGATTGGCTGGAATCGCCTTCTATGACCACCTTCGTCGCAGAGGGGTAGCGATTCAGCAGACGGGGCCTTCTGATAGATTATGGCCATTATCTCGGCGTCTGTAGCCACTTTGTTTCCAATGAAACTCGCAACGTCAACTGGAGCTGCAGGCAGTGTCAGTGTGCCAGGAGTAGAAGAGAGCTCCTATTCCTCATGCTCCTTAACGGCAACGTCAGCTTCGATGTAAGGTCCGACAGCTGTTGATGTTGAAGTGCCTGGATGTTTCTCGGGTTCATTGCTGTCATGTTCACCATCATCACTCTTCTGGATCACTTTTGCCTTGAAGAACGAGGTGATCTTCCTCTCACTCCTGGCTCGCTTCATGTTACACTCCTTGTGAGAATGAGAAGGAATTAACTCAACAAAGCTGTAATCAAAACAGTAATTTCAAACGAAAAAAGGTAAGTATATTCAAATAAACAACGAATTACCCAAAACAGAAAACTCAACTTTCCCAACTCAACCTCTCAACCAACCAACCAACAACGTGTCACCGGCAGCGCCAACAACTCCCTCCACTTGACGTGGACGACTCAACACTCAAGTACTTAATAATCAATTACAAAAGCTATACTGATAAGAGCTTGCCGTAGTGCTTTAAATTCCTTAGTATCCATAACTTCCCTCGGGAGCTTAGCCACTACTTCTGTAGGCAGAACTGACAGCGCATGATAAAACATAGTATTCTGATTGCGCACTCGATTCAAATGGAATTGAGCTTCTAATATTGAACACCATGCTTCGACGCTTTCAAACATAAATGGTGGAGCCCTGATTTGTACGGCCATAGCTACATTTTCTTCTTGCTCCATGCTAACAAATCAATGAATTCAAATCCTTAAATATCCAAAGTCGAATTATCCAAATCAAAAATCGAACAGCCACGAGAGACCAAAAAAACCACAAAACTCAATGAGACGAAATCAGACAAATCAAAAAACAACTACAAAAACGACCGTAACAAAATCGTACAATAAAATCCTCACACGGGGCACCAATGTAGTGAGTTCCAGCGATAAACCTTTCATATATTTAACCAAACAGCAAAACAACCATTCAATGCGGCAGATACCAACAGAAAGAGAGAGAGTCGAACGCAGCGGTCACTTATATAGGCGGAAATTAGCGGAAAAACAGTCAGCGGAAATCAAGATGTTATCGAACCTTCCAGAACTTTCCATAACTTTCATAAATGATACAATGATAATAAAAATGGATTATAACATGGATTAAACATGGATTATAAAAATGAAATAGTGAACTGAAATGAAATCGGGCCAAAGGGCCAAAGCCAAAAGGGGGGGACCCGGGCCCCCTGGGCCCCCCCCTTATATCCGCGCCTGCCATGTCCTACATATTCAATCAGTGAGGGCCTTGTGCCCATGATAAGAGTCTTAAAGTCCTTGTAACCCTATGGTGCCCTGCTCGTGTTGAACACCAGGGTCCCTCATAGCACTATACCACACCTCCCCACCCTCTGTGCTTGCACGACCATGGCGAGGGGAATGCTTACCCGCAAGCCAGGGCGAGCAGTGGAGCCGGAATTGGGGGGATTCGCACATGAGGATGGCAAGTCCTCCACCAAAGGATGAGACACGATAGGGTGGCATCTCTGGAGGCTGGTGGTCGCTCCTGTAGAGGGTGGGGCAGCAAGGCTGGTTGGAGAGTGCCAATCCTTGTTGGTAGAAGGGCATTTTGGAGCTTATAATATGGAGGGATGGAGTTGGGTAGGGTGCAGCAGTCGGACAGAAGCCCAGAGGTCATGCAGGTAAGCGTAGGCGGGGTTTATCTGTGCCGCTGCCCGTAGTCTTCAGAGCATCCAGTTGGCGTCGGTGGCAGGCAAAGGGTCATCACCATAAAGTGCCAGTATTGCTGGTAATGGCACTCCTGATGAGAGGAGGGGGATAAGCAGACAATGGTCCATCATCCACATGAAGTGGGGCTATCCAAATGGGCATGGCTTGCATTTGGATGCAGCCCAGTTGGCAGCAAGCGCCTCCAGTGGTAGTGGCGTGTTGGGTTTCGACATCTGTCGGAAACTGCGGGCCACACTGGACGAGGCGGAAGTGCCCAGTATTTCGGTCTTGCATGCAGACCACGTTGGGGGCTGAATTGAAGGGGTTCACGCATGAGGATGAAAGGTCCTCTGCCGAGTGGAGAGGGTGGCCCGGTGCTCGAAGGGCATCAGCATGGGCAGCGGCTACAGAGCTCGCCTTATGACAGGCATGACGATACCTTGCTGCACCATTGCATCAAGGTCTTTCTTCGCTTGAACCTGAATTGCAAACGGCATCAGCCTGGGCGTGCGGGCGGAAAGGTGCGTTGTGTCGGCTTGTAGTTGGGTTCTCACGAGTGGGGGAGAACCATTGTCTTTCCTAGGTTGACGGTGCTGGGGTC
This sequence comes from Oratosquilla oratoria, assembly GCF_046742065.1. NCBI lineage: Eukaryota > Metazoa > Arthropoda > Malacostraca > Stomatopoda > Squillidae > Oratosquilla > Oratosquilla oratoria. Next base: position 60,766,663 of record NC_134781.1, on the reverse strand, counting down.
ATCCTTGGAGACCAGCATGTCACTAAAGTCCTGTAGGAAGTAGTCGGGAGTGGTGCCTGGTGAGCTGTCCATGGGCAATGTTGGCTTGGTGCACCTGTTCGTGTATGTTATCGCGAGGACAGGCTCCGGGACATCTAGTGGGACGTGGCCAAGCTGAAGGAGAGGAGGGGCGTTTGGACCTCCCTGTGAATCCATATGGTGGTGATGCAGTGCCTGTTTCCAACGTTGAGGTGGTCTGGAAGCATTCTGTGGTGGAGGGGCAGGTGAGATATGTCAGCCATGTCTGTAGGCTGGCTCCTGATATCTCCAATGTGCCCAGGTGCCAAGTGCCTATCCCTGTGACGTCCACACCTGTGTCAGGCAGTACAGTGCGGGCGCTGGCAGATGGCGGAGGGAGGGCAGTCAGAAGTGTCCCATTGTGGAGGCGGGGTGTGTGGGATGGTGGGCATGTGAGATGTGTCGGCTGTGTCATCTCTGCCGAGAGCGGCAGCTGTAGAGCTCTTGATATCTCTGACATGCCTAGGTGCTGAGGGCCAATCACCATTATGTACGCACCTGAGTAGGGCAGTGCATCACGGGTGCTAACAGGTGGTGAAGGGTGATAGGATGGAAGACACTAGGATGGCAGGTGCCAGCCTTCCCGGGAGAAGGGGCTGGGGGTGCATCCATCTAGCGGGGAACCCTTTGCATGGTGACACGGCTCAAGTGTGCAGGTCCTACTGGGCGTCCGAGATGGTCCCCATTAATGCCTCCTGTGGGCGGCAGTGGCGTCGCCTCCTCCCGCGGTAACATAATTGCCACAAGGGAGCAGAGGCGGTGTGCCAGCTCCTAAGCTGGATGGGCGTGGCCTGTGCGAGTCAGCTGGGCTCCACACGGGTGGCTTTTGTGACGAACGTGGCGAAGTGGGACAAAGGCCTCCTTGTTTGCGTGGGCTGCTTTGGCCTGGGCCCCGTGCAGGGTGACGTTTGCAGCTGGTAGGACGGAGCAGTGGGACAAAAGCCTCTTTGTTCATCCCACTACGTGTGCAAAGGCGTGCCACTCTCACTATCACACAATTTTGCATGGTCCCGTGCATGCTCACTGTAATCAGCACTGCATTCACGGTCCAGCATGTTCACTGTCACATGTTGGTCTAGTTCCATTGGTACTCTGTTCATGTACGTGCCACTGATTTGCATATCGTCCCATGTTTCACTGTTGCATGTTGTAAGCAATTGCAAGCACTATCCTACTCACTGCACCATATTATGTGTGCAACAGAAATGCAGGGGGACGTTTGGATTCTTTATTGTGATGCTAAGTGTACAGTAGTGAGAGCGTAGGATGCTCTCTCTATGGGAGACGGATATAGACTGACGTGGGGCAACACCCTGCGCAGAAGGAGAACGATGCCATGTGTTACATATTCAATCAGTGAGGGCCTTGTGCCCATGACAAAGAGTTTTATAGTCCTTGTAACCTTATGGTGCCCTGCTCATGTCGAACATCAGGGCTCCTCATAGCACTATACCACAATACCCAGATAGTAACACAGTACAACCACTCCTCGTTTAACGACGACAATTGGGACCAGCACGCAGTCGTTAACCGAATTGGTCGTTAAGCGAAAGTGTATACATATACGTACATGTACTGTATGTACAATGTCCAGCAATACATGTGTCTTTATTTTCGTGTATTTTCCCTCTTTTATACAGTACATTAAAGCTTTATTTACTGTTTATTTACGGTGGTTAGGTTCCTGAAATTACCGTATATGACCAAATCCGCGTATGCTGACATTCCATATTGAATACCGGGGTATTTTTTTAGTTTCGACCATGGGCGCAATATAGCAATAGAAAATGAATTATTAATTTTGTAAATTAAAATGTATCAACGTAATATGCAATTTTGTGGGCGGAAATGAAAGTAAAAAATACCATGCTACAAGAAAATATGCTAATGAACGAAGTCGGTAGCATAGGATTGGGACGCCATCTTGTCGTCTGCCAACGTCTCTCACGACGACGACAACGAGGACGAGCCGGATGACATTTAATTTGCAGGTAATGATTTATCAAACACAGGTCAGGTTAGTTTAGGTTAGACGAATTCATCATCCTTTTATTTCTTCGACATCGGCATCTATCATAACAAACATGGTGTACCATTCGTCCGACATGACTTCGTTACTTATGAAATTTGTTTTAGCACCTTTTTTTTTTATTTCCGCTCACAAAATTGCATATTACTTTGATACATTATAATTTACAAAATTAATAATTAATTTTCTATTGCTATATTGCGCCCATGGTCGAAACTAAAAATTTACCACTACCGGTATATACTGTACCCCAGGTAGTTTTTGCAGCTTGCAGGATGGTAATGTAGACCTAAGCTTCAGAACACTTTACCTCACAGCTAATATCCACCGTACAAGTTCAATTATAACATCATACAAATTTGCCTCAGCCAACTTAATTATCGTACACAACGTCGTAACTTCGGGAGATTTACGTTAAACGTCTGTCATAAAGCCCGTCGTAACTCCGCGTCGTCGCTAACCGAGTAGGTTGTTAAACGAGGAGTACCTGTATTTCTTCCTTGAGTGATTTTAGGCCAATCAAATGGCTATTGCTGGATACCCGGGAGTTGTGGTTCCCCTGCAAAAGAGATCTGGGGCAGTGGATTGATTGAATGATACAAGTTGGGCTATACATAATGTCAGTAATATTCAACCTTATATTTTCTTTTTTTACAACAGGCAGGAGAATAGATTGAAAGCAGAAATATCAGAGCTACAGCAGAGAGTTGCTGAAGCAGAAAGTCGTGCAGAAGAGCTCAGTAGTGCTGTCAGTGCTGCAACAAGGCCTTTGCTGCGGCAGATGGAAAATTTACAGTCAACACATTCTGTGCAGCAAGCATCATGGGAAGCCTTAGAAGCTAATCTTACCCAGCGTATTAGTAAGTGATTGATTTGCCTAATGTTTTACTTAACTTTTAACTTTTTTGGAATGTAATTTTTTGTGCTGGAATGTCTTGGCCAGGGGCCTTCAGAGTGATTGATATCTACCTCTGGGGCCTAATGCAACTATCCAAGGGGTCACTTGGGGTCACTTGGGGTCAAAAGGGGTTTGATGAATACCTAACAATTAGGTATTCTCTGACCGCTTTTTATCTACCCTATCTACCACTTTCCATACATCCCTGCTCTCTACTTCACTTCCACATTTCCCACTCTGCATTTGTATAACACCCACCATATTTCTTAAACATTTAATCTCAAGCAAGATAATAGACTTTTCACTCAAAGAAGGAAAGGTACCACAAGATTAGAAAGATGCAAACATACATACATACATACATACATACATACATATACCAAGGCTTTTTCCCCCTTACAAGGGAGGTAACCAAAAAGAAAAAGGCATAAAATCATTCCCACCCATTCCATCCCTGAATACACTTCACTCCTCTCCACCCTCCCTCTTATCTTAGCACCTCCTGGACGCAAACATAGTACAGTAAACTCGCGCTTATCCGAACGCGTTTTAACCGAATAATCGCATTAACCGAACATTTTCTCAATACGGTAGCCATCGCTTCAACTGAACGTAATTGGATCTCAACCGAACATTCAAACACCCCGCCGCCTCTTCCGCCACCCCCGCCCCACCCGCAAGCTTCACCAAGTGCTCACATGGTGGCAGCACACTCCATATTTACACCTGATCAGCTGTTTGGCGGTACATACATTCGTGAGTCCTCTCGGTGACGATACAGTATCACAAGCTCTCCTTAAACATTTTCTCTTTATACTCTATAGAATATGTTTATGAACTATTATAAGCATTTCCATGTGTATGTTAAGTTTACAGGTACGAATATTGCAGCTGACATTACCTCATAAAACTCTACGGGAATGAAACATACAAAGTCGGATTAACCGAACATTTCGGTTAATCGGACATTTCTAATCCCCCTTGGAGTTCGGATAAGTGGAAGTTTACTGTACCAATATATAAAGGAAGAAACAAAGAAGAACCTACAAACTTCAGACCAATATCCCTTACAAGCACATTAGCAAAAATATGCAAAAAAATCATCAGAAACAAATGGACCAAACACTGGGAAGAAAATGAAATAGTAAACCATAAACAATTTGGCTTTAGAAGTGGAAGATCTTGTACCACAAACTTAATATGCTTTTACTTGAGATTAATTGAGATAATACAAGAAAGAGATGGCTGGGTAGATTGCACCTTCTTGGACTTGCAGAAGGCATTTGACAAAGTATCACATAAAAAATTAATAAGAAAAATTGAAATAATAGGAGGAATACAAGGTGTAAGTTACTGGAGTGGATGAAGGATTTTTTAATTGGGAGAAAAATGAGAGTGATACTTAAGAGACAAAAATTCGAACTGGGAAGATGTGAAGAGTGGCATCCTGCAAAGTTCTGTATTGGCTCCTTTAATGTTTGCCACATATTTAAATGATATGGATGAGGGAGAAAATTGTTACATGAACTTCTTTGCTGACGATGCCAAATTATTCAAGAGAGTAAGAACAGAAGAAGATTGCAGATAGCTACAAGAAGACCTAGACAAAATATGGGAATGGAGTCAGAGATGTGAGATGAACTTCAACATTAAGAAATGTAGTGTAATGGAATTTGGAAAAAGCAAAAATAGAATATCAGGTCAATATGAAATTGGAGGGTAGAGGGTAGAGTGCCGGAGGACTGGAGGAGTGCCTGTATAGTTCTGCTTTACAAAGGAAAGGGGGACAAGTGTGAATATAGTAGTTACAGAGGGATCAGCTTGTTGAGTGTAGTTGGGAAGGCTTATGGGAGGGTCTTGATTGAGAGGATTAGGAGAGGAACAGAGGGAGAAATTGGTGAGGAACAGTGTGGTTTTAGGACAGGTAGGGGATGTGTAGAAGGTAAGGCAGATATGTGAGAAAGCTATAGGAAAAGGTAAGGATATTTTTTGGGCTTTTATGGATCTGGAAAAGGCTTATGACAGGGTAGACAGGAAGGCACTGTGGGAGGTACTGCAGATATATGGGATAGGAGGAAAGCTGTTAAGAGCAGTCAAGAGTTTTTATGAGAGTAGTAGAGCTTGCGTTAGGATTAGAAATGGAGAGAGTGAATGGTTTGAGGTAAAGGTGAGACTTCGTCAGGGATTTGTTATGTCGCCCTGGCTGTTCAATCTTTACATGGATGGGGTAGTGTGAGAGGTGAATGCAAGGGTAGTGGGTCAGGGGTTGCAGATGATTAAAGAAAATGGAGAAAAGTGGGAGGTGAGCCAGCTATTGTGTGCTGACGACACTGCGCTTGTAGCAGGATCAGAGGAGGGATTGAGGAAGATAGTGACAGAGTTTGAGAAGGTGTGTGAAAGAAGGAAGCTGAAGATAAATTTGGATAAAAGTAAGGTGATGCGATGTACAAGGGGAGAGAGTGACAGTAGGCTGGAAGTGAGCATTAAGGATGAGAAACTGGAGGAAGTGGAAAGTTTTAGATACTTGGGTGCGAATGTGACAGGAAAGGGAGGAGTGGGGGTGGAGGTAGAATGTAGACTGAGAGAAACGAGTAAATGCCTTGGTGGATTAAAAAGTGTAATGAGAAATAGACATCTGGGAATGGATGCTAAGAGGAGGTTATATGAAGGAGTGATTGTGCCAAAAGCAATGTATGGGGCAGAAACATGGAACATGAGAGAGGAAGAGAGGAGTAGTTTGAATGTGTTTGAGATGCAATGTATGAGAAGTATGATAGGGGTTACTAGGCTGGATAGAGTGAGAAATGAGGAGTGAGGAGGTGAGGAGGAGAACAGGGGTGGAAAGGGGGCTGGGAGATAAGGTTGATGAAAGAGTATTAGGATGGTTTGGACACATGGAAAGAATGAGTGAAGAAAGATTAGTAAAAGAAGTGTGGAAGGCGGAGGTGGAAGGAGTGAATATGAGGGGGCGTCCTAGGATGAGATGGATGGGTTTTACAAAAGAGAGGAATGTCTGTGGAGGAAGGACGGGAGAGGACAGAAGATAGGAGTGAATGGAGAAGGGTTGTGTATAGATGAGGCTGTGATGCATGAGGGGGAGTGGGTGGGGGATGGGGGGTGAGGAAGTGTGTATGAGAAAAAATTTGACGCAGCCCGAAGGGATTTCTCCCCATCTTCTCCTTTTCTGCATGAGGGGACGGAGAGGGGAGGGTCACCAAATTTATGAAGTGGCCTTGCTGTGGATGTGCTGTGTCTTGCAACACTGCTTCTGACCCAGGGCAGTGGACAGGATGCAGGGATGACCCGTCATCCAGGAGGTGCCAAGATAGGAGGGAGGGAGGAGGGTGGAGGGGATTGGAATATATGGGAAATGAAATGGGTGGGAGTGATTTCTATGGCTTTTTCTTTTTGGCTACCTCCCATGTAAGGTGGAAAAAGCCTTTGGTATATGTATATATGTATGTATGTATAAAATTGGAAACAAGGAAGTCAAAAAAGTCAATTCAGAAAGGGACCTGGGAGAGACTTAACTTATTAAGATCAATGAAAGTGGCCTTCGACTACATGGATGAAGAAACGGTAAAGAAAATAGTGGTTACACTAATAAGACCTAAACTAGAGTATGCTGCAACACTATGGGCACCTAGCACAAAAAAGAACATAAGAAAATTAGAATCCAAAGAGCAGTGACAAAAATGGCACCTACACTATCAAATTTGACATACAAACAAAGATTGGAAAAATTACATCTATCAACACTGGAACAGAGAAGAGAAAGAGGTGATTTGTTGACCATTTACATAATTATGAAAGGGATGGAAATTCTTGATAGAGACGACTTATTAAAATGGGACAGAATAGAAACAAAAGGACACAAAAAAAAAGCTAAAGAAGGACAGTTACAGAAGAGACCTGAAAAAGAATAGCTTCCCACATAGAGTGATTGATGTCTGGAACAAACTAAACAGAGAAACAGTGAGTGCCAAAACTTTACATGATTTTAAGAATAAACTGGATGCGGAGAGGTACGAAAACGGGTCACTATGAGCATAGCTCTTGTCCCATGAAATACAACTAGGTAAATACAACTTGGTAAATACTTGACAGACTGATCCCTCTTAAGTTACCATATTAATATTTGTCCCATTTCCTTCCAGTCCAGCAGTATACTTTCTTCCCATATGCACATATTAAATAATCACCAGCAACTCCACTATAATTAGTCCCATTGTCAAATGCTATGTGACAGTTATCTAACCCAGGTTCTTTACCATATTTCCTCCTTTTCAGTGTTCTGTGTATTTTCTCTCTTCTGTAGTCCTGTTATTCTCTCCCATCACATCAATTTTGTTGGCATTTATCACTGCCTCAATTGAACCTTCTCTTGTCTTCTCTACATTCAACAGCTCCCCAAAATACTTTACCCATCTTCCCTGTTTGCCTTGACTTCCATTAGAATCTGTTCTTCTGCATCTTTTTTATACTCTCTCTACCTGACTTGTCTTCCTTTACTTTTTACTTCCTTTGATTTTTTTAATCTATTTTATGAACATTTTTGTGGCCTCCTTCACTTTGCATTTTGCTTCCACCCTCTTTATTATATATCCTTCATATACTTTTCCATTTCTTCTTTGCAACCATACTTCATATGCTTGCTTCTTTCATCAAAGATTTTAAAAATGCTGAAAAAATCCAAAGCTAATATTTGCAAATTTAACAGGTGCCAGTGACTGGAGAGTTCCATAGTAGACTTGTTTTACTTTCAGATGAGAGTCAAGTGGCCCTTTCCAACAGTTTAGAGAAAGAGCGAGCTGCTCGAGAGCAGTGTGTGACTCTTTCTTCGCAGGTAGCCTCTTTAGAAACACAGACTTCTACTTTACGAGCAGAAAAGAACAGCTTAACAACACAGATGGAGATGGCTTCAACAAAGCTAGATACTTATGCAGAAATGCGCACCAAGTAAGACTAATTTGTCAATTGTCATCTTTGAGAACAAGTTTCAAATTGTGCATAAGTTATGTAGTCATTATGGTCATGTTGTACTTGAAAGAATTTTTATTTAAAACTTCCATGAAGTTTTTGAATTGAGGATGGTATATTAGTTTCAGCCTCTTTTCTTTTGAAGTGGTTAATTATGATTTTTGCCTTGAGTTTTACCAACTGTAAACTTGGAGTCCCACAATGGCTAGCAACAGTCCTTAAGGACTTCCATAGATTTCTCTAGGAGAATAATTTAGACTATTGTATATGCTGTATAAGTGTGAGATATTTATTCCTGAAATTTATTTAAAACTGGCAACAGTATATTTGTATTTGCATGATTCTAACAACAACTACCTTTACTAGAGAGACTAGCCAGTTGGAGGCCCTCAAAGCATCTTTTGCTGAAGAAATTGCAGAAGTTAAGAGAGAGAGAGATATTTTGGAGCAACAATTAGACATTGAGAAAACAGCAATGGTTGCTGAGAAGAAGAAGTGTGCATCTCTTTTGGAGCAGCTGAAGGAGAAAGATCACAAGATCATGCAACAAGGTAGTAGCGAGAGTCGCCATACAACTCCAAGATCCTCGCCCACACCTTCGTTGTCACGTATTTCTTTCTCAGGGTCATTCAATGAATCATTTTCGGGATCCCAATGGGGGGTAAGTTTATCATGGAGTGAATGTACAAGTCTAACACCCCCCTAGGGGTGTTGGCTTTTTATATCTCTATTTATCCTTTTCTCACAAATTCATGGGGAGCTTCAGGATCTGTTATTACATGGAGACCCTTTAACAACATAATTATGATTACGATAAACACCAAAGAAGATAGATGTACAAATTATTGCATATACAAGTTATAATAGTATTGCAATCATTAAAAAATAATGCAGCTCACACTGATAAGATCTTGAATCAATTTACCTTTTACCAACAGCACGATGATGTTTTTGAAGGAGGAAGTGGAGCTCGAGCCTTATCCTTGTACGATTCCATGCGCTCAAATTCTGCTGTCACAGTTGATGCGCTTACTTCACAATTACGACAGAGAGAAGGTAGGCCAGTGAAATATGTTCTTGTAAAGTAGTATTTAACTCTAAACTCTGTTCACAGTCTTTCTTTTTCTGTTCTTGATGGGATTATTGACAGCACAAAACATAAGTCCATGTCTCAGGGACTAAGTGACATTTTCATGGATCAGACTCAAGCAGTATTCTTTTTTGATCGAAGAATAATCTTGTCTTAAAAAAAAAAAAAAAAAAAAAAAAAAAAAAAAAAAAAAAAAAAAAAAAAAAAAAAAAAAAAAAAAAAAAAAAAAAAAAAAAAAAAAAAAAAAAAAAAAAAATTAACTATCCTTCGTTGTACTATCCTCTTAAGGTCTTTTCTTCTCTATCTATATAAAAGATTCCACCTCTTGTGTGATATTGACTTCAAGGATAGAAACACTTATTGGTGGCAGGATACTATTCTCTCTCTGTTTTTATCTCCCCATCTTTCTCTCTCTCTTTCTCTCTTTGTCTCTACTTTTCTCTCTTTCTATCTTTCTAACTCTATTTCTCTCTGTCTTCCTCTCTATCTTTTTCTTTCTATCTTTCTCTGTTTCTTTCTCAATCTCTCTCTATTTCTATCTCTGTTTCTCTATCTCATTCTCTCTTTCTCTTTCTGTCCTTCTCTCTTTCTCTTTATATTTCTTTCTTTTTCACTATGTTTCTCTCTCTCTCTCTCTCTCTCTCTCTCTCTCTCTCTCTCTCTCTCTCTCTCTCTCTCTCTCTCTCTCTCTCTCATTATCTCTTTCTGTCTCTGTCTCTCTTTCTCTATCTTCTCTCTCTATCTTTCACTTTGTCTATTTCTCTTTCTCCCTCTCTATCTCTTTTTCTATCTCTCTCTATCTCTATCTCTGTTTCTCTATCTCATTCTCTCTTTCTCTTTCTGTCCTTCTCTCTTTCTCTTTATATATATATTTTTTTCACTATGTTTCTCTCTCTCATTATCTCTTTCTGTCTATGTCATTCTCTTTCTCTATCTTCTCTCTCTCTCTATCTTTCACTCTGTCTATTTCTCTTTCTCTCTATCTCTTTTTCTATCTCTCTTTCTCTCTCTATCTTTCTCTTTGTCTATCTATCTCTGTCTCTCTCTATCTCTTTTTCTATCCTTTTCTCTCTTCTCTATCTCTGTCTTTCTCTTTCTCTACCCCTATATCTCTTTCTCTATCTTTCTACCTCTTCCTCTTTATCTTTCTCTTCCTCTCTGTCTTTATTTTTTTCTCTTTCACTCTTTCTTTCTCTATCTCTCTCCCTATCCTTCTCATTCTCTCTGTCTGTCTCTTTCTCTTTTTTCCTCTCATCTCTCTCTCTCTCTCTTTCTATATTTCTCTTTCTCTGTCTTTTGCTATCTTTCTTTCTCTCAGTATTTTTCTTTGTCTTTTTTTATCCCTATCTCTCTTTCTATCTGTCTTTCTCTATTTCTCTATCTTATCTGTTTTTCTCTCTTTCTCTATCTCTTTCTGTCTTTCTCTATCTCTCTACCTTTCTCTTTCTATCTTTCTCTTTCTGTCTTTTTTTATCTCTATCTCACTCTGTTTCTCTCTTTCTCTCAGTCTATCTCTCTCAGTCTATTTCTTTCTTTCTGTCTGCATGTCTTACCTGCTCCGTATGCCTATCTTGCTTTGTCTGTCTGTCTTGATCCATCTATCTCTCTTTCACTCTTTCTCTTCACCTGTCTCTCATTCTCTCTGTCAATCTGTCCCTTTCCTTTTTTCCTTCCCTCCATCTATCTGTCTCACACTGTCTCTGTCTCTATCTCTTCTTCTCTGTCTGTTTGTCTATCTGTGAGTCTGTGTCACAATCTCTCTCTCTCTTTCTCTTGGTAAAATGTTGCATAGATGTTTATTTAAATGACCTTGACCAATACTGCAATACATGTAGTCATGTCAGTAGCCTCTTTCATTTGTTAACCCATTGAACTCCGATGACAAGATGTCTTGTCATTTGGTCAAATAAAACAAAAAAATCATAAAACACCAAAATGTTTGATCAAACACCAGAAAAATATGACGTCAGTCCTCGCTTCGCTGCGAGCGAAGCGAGGATGGACGTCATATTTTTCTGGTGTTTGATCAAACATTTTGGTGTTTTATGATTTTTTGTTTTATTCGACCAATACTGACAAGACATCTTGTCATTCAGAGTTTCATTTGTTAACTATACAATTTGTACACTTGTTAATACCTTCCTTCTTGAAATCTTTATAATTCCTATGGTTAATATCAAGAGGATGATTATTATATGCAGGGTGGGTGGAGGGGAGTGGAGTGTATTTAGGGATGGAATGGGTGGGAATGATTTTATGCCTTTTTCTTTTTGGCTACCTCCCTTGTAAGGGGGAAAAAGCCTTGGTATATGTATGTATGTATGTACTTTACAAAGCAATATTTTTCTCCATTTCATTCATTTTCAATATCATAGGTGAAGTGCATCACCTTCAGAGCGAAATTGTTCGCTATGAGGCTCAAAGGAGTTCCCTTGCACATGAGCTCTTAGGAACAGCATCAGAAGTAGAAGAGCTGAAGATGAAGTTAGAGCACCATAGTAACCTGAAGCAGCAGTACATTGATCTTGAGAAAAAGTACAATGCTCTTCTACAGGTAATATAACTCCTCATGTACAACTGGCGACACTGCTTCTGACCCAGGGCAGTGGACAAGGTGCAGGGATGACCCGTCATCCAGGAGGTGCTAAGATAAGAGGGAGGGTGGAGGGGTGTGGAGTGTATTCAGGGATGGAATGGGTGTGAATGATTTTATGCCTTTTCCTTTTTGGCTACCTCCCTTGTAAGGGGGAAAAAGCCTTGGTATATGTATGTATGTATGTACAACTGTGTGACACTGCAGTGCACTGGTTTTTTATTTTTGGAATGGAGAAGTGAAGATAGAGGTGAATTATAGAGTAAGGGAAGCAAGTAAATGAGTCACCATCAATATGTATGTTACCATAGATTACTGTACACCAGCATGATATAAGATTCAGTCATGAGCTGCCACCTCCTCAGATGTTACCAACCTAAGGGGGAGGTTCTTCTCATTTAATGATTTATTTTTAATAGATAAGGAAAGAGGTTGTTATGTGGTGAGGCAGTGAGGATAAATCAACTCCAGCTGTTGGAACTTGGTGTGGAAAACTACCCAGCTGCATTACTTTTGACCTAGAAGTGTGGTGGGGAACAGGATAACCCTTCATCATCTGGGTGCTGAGATGGAAAAGATGGTTGAATAGGTTTTATTTGTTTTTTGTGTGGTAATGTGATGTAAGGTACAAAGAAAAGAGAAGTAAAGCACAAGATAAAGGAGGCAAAGAGGAGAGCAAATGTGAAATGGGGTAAGAGTATGACAAAAAAAATTGAAAGTAGTAAAAAGAATATTTTTTTAAGGAATGTCCCCTGTGGGGCTACAAGGAGAAGGATGCCTAGTCCCCATCCCCGTCCCTTTCTTCTCGCCTCTTACGATCCAAGTGGAAATACTTGGTGGCAATGATGGTGGACTGGCTGGTGAGGTTATTTAATGTTTACTGGAGAGAGGGTAGAGTGCTGGAGGACTGGATGAGTGCCTGTATAGTTCCACTTTACAAGGGAAAAGGGGACAAGTGTGAATGTAGTAGTTTCAGAGGGATTAGCTTGTTAAGTGTAGTTGGGAAGGCTTATGGGAGGATCTTGATTGAGAGGATTAGGAGAGGAACAGAGGGAGTAATTGGTGAGGATCAGTGTGGATTTAGGACGGGTAGAGGTTGTGTAGTTCAGATCTTTGTGGTAAGACAAATATGTGAGAAAGCTATAGGAAAGGGGAAGGATGTTTTTTGGGCTTTTATGGATCTGGAAAAGGCTTACGATAGGGTAGACAGAAAGGCACTGTGGGAGGTTATGCAGATATATGGGATAGGAGGAAAGCTTCTGGGAGCTGTCAAGAGTTTTTATGAGAGTAGTAGAGCTTGTGTCAGGATTAGTAATGGAGAGAGTGAGTGGTTCGAGGTAAAGGTGGGACTTCGTCAAGGATGCGTTATGTCGCCCTGGCTGTTCAACTTATACATGGATGGGGTAGTGCGAGAGGTAAATGCAAGGGTAGTGGGTCAGGGATTGGAGATGGTTAAAGAAAATGGAGAAAAGTGGGAGGTGAGCCAGCTGTTGTTTGCGGACAACACTGCGCTTGTGGCAGGATCGGAGGAGGGACTGAGGAAGTTGGTGACAGAGTTTGGGAGAGTATGTGATAGAAGAAAGCTAAAGATAAATGTGGATAAAAGTAAGGTGATGAGATGTACAAGGGGTGAAAGTGGTAGTAGACCGGAAGTGAGCATTAAGGGAGAGCGACTGGAGGAAGTGGATAGTTTTAGATACTTGGGTGCAAATGTGGCAGGAAAAGGTGGAGTGAAGGTGGAGGTAGAATGTAGATTGAGAGAAGCGAGTAAATGCCTTGGTGGATTGAGATGCTAAGAGGAGACTGTATGAAGGAGTGATTGTGCCAACAGCACTGTATGGAGCAGAAACATGGAACATAAGAGAGAAGGAGTTTGAATGTGTTTGAGATGAGGTGTCTGAGAAGTATGATGGGGGTTACTAGGCTAGATAGAGTGAGAAATGAGGAGGTGAGGAGAAGAACGGGTGGAAAGGGAGCTGGGAGATAGGGTTGATGAAAGAGTATTAGGATGGTTTGGACACGTGGAAAGAATGAGTGAAGAAAGACTAGTAAAAGAGGTATGGAAGGTAGATGTGAAGGGAGTGAACATGAGGGGACGTCCTAGGATGAGGTGGATGGATGGGGTGAAGGGGGCTTTGGGGAAGAGGGGAATGTCTGTTGAGGAAGGACGGGAGATGACAGAAGACAGGGGTGAATGGAGAATGGTTGTATATGGATGATGTTGTGATGCATGAGGTGGAATGGGCAGGGGGATGGGGGGTGAGGTAGTATATGTGAGCAAAATTTGATGCAGCCCGAAGGGATTTCTCCCCGTCTTCTCCTTTTATGCATGGGGGGCCGGAGAGGGGGGGTCGCCGATTTAATGAAGCGGCCTTGCTGTGGATGTGCTGTGTCTTGCAACACTGCTTCTGACCCAGGGCAGTGGACAAGATGCAGGGATGACCCATCATCCAGGAGGTGCTAAGATAAGAGGGAGGGTGGAGGGGTGTGGAGTGTATTCAGGGATGGAATGGGTGGGAATGATTTTATGCCTTTTCCTTTTTGGCTACCTCCCTTGTAAGGGGGGAAAAGCCTTGGTATATGTATGTATGTATGTATGTGGTATTCTTGTGGAGCGTATTCAGGGATGGAATGGGTGGGAATGATTTTATGCCTTTTCCTTTTTGGCTACCTCCCTTGTAAGGGGGAAAAAGCCTTGGTATATGTACATGTATGTAAAAAGAAGTTTTGGAAAGAAATTAAGAGAGGAAGAGGAGGCGAATCAAGTAGAGAAGAAAAGGTAAAAGGTACAGATGGAGAGATGATAATGGAAGAGAAGGCAGTAAGAGGAAGATGGGCTGAGTATTTTAGGGAGTTGCTAAATGTGAAGGCGGATAGGGAGGGAAAAGTAGTTGCAGTGGAAAGTACTACGAAAATGACTGTGATGAGTGAGGAAAATGGAGGAGAAATAAGGAAGGATGAAGTGAAAGTAGTTAAGATGATGAGAGCAGATAAGGCACCTGGTCTGGATGGATGCCATGCTGAATGCCTGAAAAAAGGAGGTACAGTGATGGTGGACTGGCTGGTGAGGTTAGTTAATGCTTGTTTGAGAGAGGGTAGAGTGCTGGAGGACTGGAGGAGTGCCTGTATAGTTCTACTTTACAAGGGAAAAGGGGACAAGTGTGAGTGTAGTAGTTTCAGAGGGATTAGCTTGTTAAGTGTAGTTGGGAAGGCTTATGGGAGGATCTTGATTGGGAGGATTAGGAGAGTAACAGGGAGTATAATTGGTGAGGAACAGTGCGGATTTAGGACAGGTATAGGTTGCATAGATCAGATTTTTGTGGTAAGACAGATATGTTATAAAGCTATAGGAAAAGGTAAGGATGTTTTGGGGGTTTTTATGGATCTGGAAAAGGCTTATGACAGGGTAGACAGGAAGGCACTATGGGAGGTTTTGAAGATATATGGGATAGGAGGAAAGCTTTTAGGATCTGTCAAGAGTTTTTACGTGAGTAGTAGATCATGTGTCAGGATTAGAAATGGAGAGAGTGAGTGGTTTGAGGTAAAGGTGGGACTTTGTCAGGGATGTGGTATGTCGCCCTGGCTGTTCAATCTATACATGGATGGGGTGGTGCAAGAGGTAAATGCAAGGGTGGTGGGTCAGGGATTGGAGATGGTTAAAGAAAATGGAGAAAAGTGGGAGGTGAGCTAGCAGTTGTTTGTGGATGACACAGTGCTTGTAGCAGGATCAGAGGAGGGATTGAGGAAGGTAGTGACAGAGTTTGGGGAAGTGTGTGAAAGAAGGAAGTTGAAGATAATGTGGGTAAAAGTAAGGTGATGAGATGTACAAGGGGTGAAAGTGGCAGCAGACTTGAAGTGAGCATTAACCACTTCCATACAGTGACGCCTATGTAGGCGGCATGAGGAGCAAGTGGGTACTCTATGATGCTGACGTTGGCATCTTGATTATATTTATTGTAGTCGTACCTACGTAATTTCCATTCTCTCTAAACTGGCTTCATCAATTTTCTATGGTTATCAAAATACACGGGTGAAAGAGAACGAACGATTGAGCACTGACTTTATTTTTTATAATGCGATTATTATGACGCAACATCGCACGTCGGGCAGCTAATGCTGCCGGACATGCGATGTGCCCTGGAGTGAAGAGGTTGACCCCTTCCATACGGTGCCGCACACGTAGGCGTCATGGACTTAGATCTCGGTGGCAGCAGCCAATGCCAGCCGTACGACGTGTCGTAATAATACTCGCATCATAAAATATAGTCACCGCTTATATCGATCGTTCTCTCTTCACCCGTGAATTTTGATAACCATAGAAAATGCGATTACAAAAGAATTAGAAAGAATGTCATTATGGAGGGGCGACTACAATATAATCAAGACGCCGATATGGCAGCCTCGCGAATACACTCGCTCCCCATGACGCCTACGTGTGCGGCACCGTATGGAAGGGGTTAAGGGAGAGAGACTGGTGGAAGTGGATAGTTTTAGATACTTGGGTGCTAATGTGGCAGGAAAGGGAGGAGTGGAGGTGGAGGTAGAATGTAGATTGAGAGAAACGAATAAATGCCATGGTGGATTAAAAAGTGTAATGAGAAATAGACATCTGGGAATGGATGCCAAGAGGAGATTGTATGAAGGAGTGATTGTGCCAACAGCACTGTATGGGGCAGAAACATGGAACATAAGAGAGGAAGAGAGAAGGAGTTTGAATGTGTTTAAGATGAGGTGTCTGAGAAGTATTATAGGGGTTACTAGGCTGGATAGAGTGAGAAATGAGGAGGTGAGGAGGAGAATGGGGGTGGTAAGGGAGTTGGGAGATTGGGTGGATGAAAGAGTATTGGTATGGTTTGGACACATGGAAAGAATGAGTAAAGAAAGACTAGTTAAAGAGGTGTGGAAGGAGTGAACATGAGGGGGCGACCTAGGATGAGGTGGATGGATGGGGTAAAAGGGTCTTTGGGGAAGAGGGGAATGTCTGTTGAGGAAAGACAGGAGAGGACAGAAGACAGGGTGAATGGAGAATGGTTGTGTATGGATGATGATGTGATGCATGAGGTGGAATGGGTGGGGGATAGGTGGTGAGGTAGTATGTGTGAGAAAAATTTGACGCAGCCCGAAGGGATTTCTCCCCGTCTTCTTTTCTGAATGAGGGGATGGAGAGGGTTTTTTTTTTTTTGCCAATTTAATGAAGCTGTCTTGCTGTGGATGTGCCGTGTCTTGCGACACTGCTTCTGACCCAGGGCAGTGGACAAGATGCAGGGATGACCCATCATGCAGGAGGTGCCAAGATGAGAGGAAGGGTAGAGGGGAGTGGAGTATATTAGGGATGGAATGGGTGGGAATGGTTTTTATGCCTTTGTTTTTTGACTACCTCCCTTGTAAGGGGGAAAAACCCTTTGGTATATATATTTATGTATGTATGTATGATGTGGGGATGTACTTTGGCTTGGCTAGCTCCCATATATGGGAGAAAGCCTTTAGTATATGGAATATTTAAAGCCTTCTTATTTGTTTTACAGATGTATGGTGAAAAAGTGGAAGAAGTGGAGGAACTCAGATTGGATTTAGCTGATGTAAAAGAAATGTACAAAGCACAGGTAAGATCCTACAGTTGTAATTAAGGAGTTAGGTGGCTGATATGGCATATTTAAAGATACCTTGACAAGTGATGGATGATTTTGTATGTATTTGTGTGTGTCAATTTGTTTCCCCTTTTGTAAGTGGGGTGGCTGAGTCAAAGCATGCCTCAAGTCTTCATGAGAAAAAAATAAAACTGGGAATCCCCAGTCCTCTCACAGTACTCCATATCACCTTTAATGACACTTGGGAAAATGGAGTTGGAATTCTTGTCTCCCCACAACAAAAGTACAAAAAAAGGCTTTGTTTAGATAGGGTTATCTGTCCTAACAGGTGAATGGTGATATTTCAATTCATTTACTCTTCACAGATTGATCAGCTTATGCAAAAGTGATGGCAGTGTAGACGATATTGTACATCCAAAAGGTAATGATTCAAGATGAAGATTATTTTAGTACAACCCAAACAGGATGTGGAAGGTTCAGCATATGCAAGTGTTAAAATTTAAGTTGTTCCGAAGAATACAAACTCTTCGGTACTCCTTACACTAGGATACTTTCGCGTAGCGCGAATATTTCTACTGCGAAATTAAAATCCTCACTCTGTGGGTCTGGGCAACGCTTATCCTCAGTAAGGGGCCCCATTGGGGCAAGGGGGGGGGCCCTTGCCCTCCACCACAAGTCTCGCACACTATAACCATTCTCTTCGCAGTAGTGACCGCGTTAACATCTCTCTACTATACATGTTTAGTTTTTATCGGTTTCCCCCTTAATGGGCCGATTCTCAGTCAAACTCCATTATTAGCGCGGCAGCGAACCGTTAATTACTCAGCGGTTCTATGTTTACGTCGGTGCCGAAAATCAAGCAATCCGCTTCGATTGTCGCCAGCTCACTCTAAGGACGCTAAGGAGTTCGTCGTCCTTCAATTTCATCGGGGTTTTCCCTACGCCATCCTGTGTCCTGGAATTATTAAGTGCTTCTCCATTTCCTGTATTATTCCCTTAACCGCCACCGGGTATCCTACCCTTCACTGTAAGTATGGAATCTGGTTCCAGTATTTGTTGTGGTTTCGCCGAAGGGAGATAACTTTGTCTCACCCCCCTTACCGCCAGCCCAAGTGGATCCTCACATTTGGTGTTTCAAGTGTATAGCTCTTAAGTGTTCACCTTCATCCCCGTGTGAGACGTGCATTCGGTGAGATGATAGTCAGTGTTCCGTGTACTTTCATGTTCACAGGAAAGCACATACAGGGGGAAAGGTGCGCAAGCATAGAAAATGGCTTCCCTCTTCACCCCCCAAAAACAAGAGAAGGCGGACTACGGCTTCAGAGGAGACGAGCAATTCTCTCCCTCCTCCACGGCGTAGTAGACAGGAAGCCAAGTTGTCCTTTATTCCTTTAACCAGGACGGTTAGCGTAGACGGACATGCGCCTCAGGCCACCTCTAGCTACCGTTCCTGTACGAGCTTTTTCCCGGATGAGGTCGCTTGCGGCTTGCCCTCGACCCATCCCAGAAACTCGACAGTCGCTCCTCCCAAGCGTAGTAGCCAGGAAGGTGGTACAACGTCCACTTCGAGTCATTCTCAGGCCAAGTTGTCCTCTTCCTTCAACCAGGACGGTTAGCGTAGACGGACATGCGCCTCAGGCCACCGCTAGCTACCGTTCCTGTATGACATTTTTCCCGGATGTGGTCGCTTGCGGCTGCCCCCGACGCATCCCGGAAACTCGACGCCGGCACGGACAAAGGGGGGGGGGGCAAAGAGCCCCTTAGTCTCTTCTACTCAGGAATCCCGCAGTACGCACAACACCCACCGTAGGAAGAGCCGGGTGATCAACGGTGACCTTTCCATGCCCTTTGCTCACAAGGACAGAGATCAGGGACGAGGTTGCAGACGCGGTGTTTCTCGCTGACCGGACAGGCGCCAGCTACGACGGCGACGACGTCCACAGTACGCGGGCAGGGAAGATGGCTTCCCCCCTCACCCGACACAAAGAGAAGGCATGCTACGTCGGCGGAGGACGCGGGCAGTTGTCTCCCCCCCTCCTAAGCGTAGTAAACGGAAAGGTTGTACAATAGCCGCCCCGAGTCAGTCTCAGGCCAATTGTCTCCTGTTCCTTCCCACAGGGTGGTTAGCTTCGACGGGCACGCGCCTCTGGCCCCCGCGAACCCCCCCCCCCCCCCCGGGTACGAGCTTTTTCCAGGATGCGTTCGCCGGCCCCACGACGCTGCCGGCGGCTCCGCCCCCCCACGGACAAAGGAGCCGAGTTCGGAGATTCGGAGCGCGTCGGCCTCTTCTCCTCCTCGGGTGGCCCCCACATCCACTTTCCACCCGTCGTCAGACGAGCCGGGTCATCGCCGGAACCCTTTCTATGCCCGGTGGGCAGGAAGCCCGAGATGTGCCCACGCGCGCGTTCGTCGTGGGTGACTCAGCTTCGTCCAGAGGAGGCAGTCTCCCCTTGGCGTCTCCCGGACCCTCCGCACCCAGGCGGGACTCATCAAGCGGACATTCCCCGGACCTCCTCCCCACTCTCTGTTCACTCGTCACTACGTTGAAGGAACAGATGGAGGCCCAACGGGAATTTTTCCGCGCTTCTCAAGCGCGGTTCGTGCACCGCACGGAAGCTCGTGAGGAGTCACCGCCCCCAAGGGCCCCCCTCGACCATCTTCCACTTGCTCGGCCCCCCTCTGAACCCATCAGTGACAGGGATGGTAGCGTGAGGTTCCTCTCTGCCCGTGCCGACCCCTCCTACGCCGACGACGATGTCCACAGCTCCGTGGGGGGGGGGGGGCCACGCTCCCTTTCCCCTCCCGTTTCCCAGTCGGAATCCTCGATGGTGGTCCCACCTTCCTTCTCGGACGTCCTCGCGAGGGTTCGGAGGGCGAATCGACTGGGCCCCCCGAAAGAAGAGGAAGCCACATTCGAGTCTGACATCTTCATGACGGCCAACTCTCTGAAAGCCCAGCCTCCTCCCCTCCACCTTCCATGGAGTACGCAGACGGCGAGAGCCATGGCTCAGGCCTCCGACGCTCTCGCAACAAGGACGACCGAGAAGACGCGTTGGCTTCCGGTCCCATTGGAACACCAGAAGCGCTTCTACACCCCATCGGGGTCAACCCTCGGAGCAGCCTCGATCCCGGCGAGGTTACCAGAGCTGGTTAGGCGGACGCCGAGTCGCTGCGCAGACGAAACGTCCTCCTCTCTGGCAGGGAAGTCAGCGACCACCTTCAATCACTGGCTCTGTCCCTGGTGGTGAACTCCTGGCTAGAACGCCTCCTTGCCTCGGCGTGGGAGTTCTTACCCGCACTACAACCCCAGGAAGAATGCGACCTCCAGGCTTTTTTGGCAAGCGCGAGCAGAGCCCTGAAGCATCAGGCTTCCTGTCTCTCAACGTCCTGGGCCAACTTCGAGTCCCGCAGGAGAGACACCATCCTCGGGGGCCCCAGTGACCCCCTCCTCAGGGAGATTTATGCTCACCCACACGCTGATTCCCCCGGATATGGTGGACTCCGAGATCCTAGACGCAAACATTATAGAGGCTCCGGACTCCCCCACAGGACTCCTAGGAATTCGCCAGCCCCTCCGCACAAGATAGGGGGTTGCCTCTCCCTCTACTGGAGAGCATGGGAAGAGGCCGGGGCGGAAGACTGGACCTACTAAGTCATTAAGACAGGCTATTGTCTTCCCTTTTCCACTGTCCCAAACCTCTCCCCCTATCCCATCCAAGTCAGCAGCTTCCACCCGGACTCGGCTCGCGGGTGGGCCCTAGCGGAGGAATCCTCCGTTCTGCTCCAGACAGGAACTTTAGAGGAAGTCTCGACTCCGGACCCAGGGTTCTTCTCAAGGCTATTCCTAGTAGAAAAGACAACAGGGGTGTGGAGACCAGTCATCTATTTGTCTCCACTCAACAAGTTCCTTTCCCTGACGAAGTTCCGAATGGCCACCCCAGAGTCCGTAAGGGCGTCTTATCAGGGAAGGGAACTTCATGGTGTCGCTGGACCTCCAAGATGCATTCCGCCCAGCTATGCCAAGAACACCTGAGAATGGTCCTAACCTTTGTCCTGAAATTGGGCACAGTAGTCAACCCGGAAAAGTCAGATTTCTTACCAAAACAGAGAGTCACGTACCTGGGTATGGTCCTGGACTCCTCCCTAATGGAATCCTTCCCAGTAGGAAAGGGGATCCCGAATCTCGCTTCTCTAGTTGCACAGGCACTATCGACCAGGTTCCTGACGGCTACACAATGCCAAATCCTCCTGGGCCATATGGCCTCCATAGAGAAATTAATCCCCAGGAGTAGACAAAGAATGCGACCGCTACAGTGGCTCCTCAAGTCTCAGTGGGCCCCGCAAGAGGGAGAACCCCTACAACACATCTCCCTCACCGAAGAAGTCAAGGATTCTCTTTTCTGGTGGAAGGCCCATGCAACCTTCTCATGGGGATGCCCCTCGGCCCATCTTCCCCCGAAGTCCTCCTGTTCTCCGATGCCTCCAAGGAGGGCTGGGGAGCCCACCTCAATGACGATCACATCAGCGGTTCCTGGTCCACAGTCGAGCGGACAGCCCATATCAATTGGCTTGAGTTGAAAGCAGTACTCCTGGCTCTCCGTCACTTCAAGGATCAAGTCTCAGGAAAAGTAGTGGGCATAATGTCGGACAATTCCTCGGTAGTAGCCTACCTGAACGAGCAAGGGGGGCACAGTCTCCCAGGAACTATGCCTTCTGATGATGGACATCCTCAACCTAGCCAAGAATCTCCAGGTGTCACTCAAAGCCCGCTACATCCCGGGGAAGAGGAATGTCTGGGCGGACCACCTCGGCAGGAAGAATCAGATAATCAACCTCTATCGAGAGGTAGCGAACTTCATCCTCAGCAAATGGGGCTCCCCTCTAGTGGACCTTTTTGCAATGAGATGGAATCACCAACTCCCAATATATTTCAGCCCTTTCCTGGATCCTCTAACAGCAGGAGAAGACGCTCTTCTGCAAAGTTGGGACAACCTGGACTCCTACGCTTTCCCACCATTTCCCTCGCTCCAGAAGGTACTCCTCAGAGCAAGACACGCATCCTACCTTCGGATGACTTTGATCGCTCCTTGGTGGCCCGAAGCCCCATGGTTTCCGGACGCCCTCGAGCTAGCAGTAGAAGAGCCTCTGGCCCTTCAGGGAAGACCAGATCTTCTGTATCCACCCATCAACGGGCCTTGGCACAAGAACCCTTCAGCACTCAATCTTCACACATTCAGACTATGGTCCAGATCCTCCTAAAGAAGGGTTTTCCCAGAGAAGTGGTTGAGGACATGTCCGCTCCTATTCGCTCTTCCTCAGCTAACCTTTGTTAAGGGAAATGTAATGCCTTTGCAAAATGGTGCCACTCCAGGAAGTTAGTCCCAGATCGAGCCACCATTCCTGAGATCGCCTCCTTCCACTTCCTCAGGAAGTCCAAGAAGATCTCCCTCTCGGCAGTACAAAGCTATAGGGCAGCTCTAAATCAGGTGTTTTCTCTGAAGGGCATGGTCCTAGCCCTTTCACCGGAAATTTCCATGCTCTTCAGGCACTTCAAAGATCATGCCCCCCCCAGGGAAATCAGTTCTCCTCCGCGGGATGTGGCATTAGTCCTGAACTCTCTGAGGGGTCCCCCTTACGAACCTCTCCGAGAGGCACATCTGAAGGACCTCTCCTAGAGGACAGTTTTTTCTGCTAGCCCTGGCATCTTCCAAGAGAGTAGGGGAGTTACATGCCATCTCTTATAGAGTCGCCCATTCCAAAGGATGGAAAGAGGTCTCCTTCACTTTCATGCCTCAATTAATTGCCAAAAACCAAGATCCTGCCAAATCCAACCCTAGATTCTGGTCCTTTAGTGTTCCATCCTTAGACGAATTTGCAGGGGGAGAAGACTGAAACAGTTCTATGCCCGGTACAAGCCATCCGGACCTACCTCAAGAGAACCGAACATCTTCGACCAGAATTAAAGAGGTTGTTCATCTCTACTAAAGGTAGCCCATCACTAAGAATTCCATTTCTTACTAGACAATGGAAGTCATCCGCAGAGCCTGCGACATGAACCACACAGATTGCCCATGACCTGAGGGCAGTAGGGACCTCCCTAGTCATCAGAAAGAATCTGTCAGTCAACCAGGTTCTTCAAGCAGGTATATGGAAGAGCCAGAATACGTTCACTTCCTTTTACCTCAAAGAAGTTATGCGAGAATCTTTAGGGAACTTATCTTTGGGCCCCATAGTGGCCGCCCAAGAAGTCCTGAAAATGATATACCCCTCCTCAAGAGCACACAGCCGACCCTGACAACTCATCCAGGTTCTGGCTCGGCAACTGCAGGGATAACTTTCTAAAGTCCTTCTCATACTCTTACATTCCCTTACCTCACCCACGGGCTCTCAAGCATTCCAAGGGAATCAATTCAAGCCCTTCAGTGGGCAAAAAGGTGGGAGTGATTATAACCTTTCTGTCTCCACTCCAGGGAACAGAAAGGGGTGCACTTCAAAGTGAGGGGAATGTATAGGGTCTGGTCAACATAGTCTTAGCACACTAGATTTTCCTTACAGCGGTTTCCCAGGCTAGATAACAACTTCCTTCCCTCCTAAGTCCGAGTCTCCTAGTGTAAGGAGTACCAAAGAGTTTGTATTCTTCGGAACAAATGTAATTTTCGCAGGAAAATTAATTTTTCCCTGATACAAACCTGAGGTACTCCTTACCTTTAATGGCCCTCCTCAACCACCCCTCTAAACAGTTCCTTCTCCTTGCCTGACAAACCTTGTGCTTAATTCATACCTGGCTCAGAGAATGGTTATAGTGTGCGAGACTTGTGGTGGAGGGCAAGGGCCCCCCCCCCCCCCTTGCCCCAATGGGGCCCCTTACTGAGGATAAGCGTTGCCCAGACCCACAGAGTGAGGATTTTAATTTCGCAGTAGAAATATTCGCGCTACGCGAAAGTATCCTAGTGTAAGGAGTACCTCAGGTTTGTATCAGGGAAAAATTATTTTTCCTGCGAAAATTACATATTTATCGATAAGAATAGATAGAGAATGAAACATTGAAAAGGATTTGAAAGTGATAAACATTTTTTGATAAATGTTTGTAAGGAATTGTACATTTTTTTTAAACTGAAGAAACCTGCAGTGTAAAAATAGATCTTGTAGATATGATTAGGCTGTGTGATTTTAATTCTTCTGTTCAAGTTTTTGTCATTCACCAAAGTTATTCTATTTTTCATTGGATGGGCAGGTCCAGTGCATTATGATCCATTATAATGACTTATTTTTCTTAAAAAGAATAATAATTGTTTATACTTTGTGGTAAGGCATGAGGTGTTTTTGAAAATCATTTGGATCAAGGGGCATTGGTAAAGAGGGGAATGTCTGTTGAGGAAGGACGGGAGAGGACAGAAGATGGGGTTGGATGGAGAATGGTTGTGTATGAATGATGCTGTGATGCATGAAAGGGAGTGGGTGGGGGATGGAGGGTGAGGGAGTATATATGAAAAATGAATTGATGCAGCCTGAAGGGATTTCTCCCTGTCTTTTTCCATTTCTGCATGAGGGGACAGAGAGAGGGGGGTCACCGATTTAATGAAGTGGACTTGCTGTGGATGTGCTGTGTCTTGCTACACTGCTTCTGACCTAGGGCAGTGGGTGAGATACAGGGATGACCCGTCATCCAGGAGGAGCCAAGATAAGAGGGATGGAGGGGGGTGAATGGGAGTGGAGTATGTGGGGATGAAATAGGTGGGAGTGGATTTTATTTCTTTGTTTTTTGGCTACCTCCCTTGTAAGGGGGAACAAGCCTTTGATATATGTATGTAATTGAATCTTTTATAATTTGGTAGGTTGTAATATTGGAAAAGGGTTGCTTTTAGAGAATCACTAGTGAAGTCCAAATATTCCTACGGAACTTTGTGACTATAAATTGTAGGAAATAACTTGTAGTTGAAGAGTCAATATTAGTTATGGATGATATGTATATACTTATGCCCTCCATTATTTATGGAACTTGTGGTTAGGGTAAATAGATATTTAGATTTTTCTATGGGTGCATTCATTTGAATGAACATTTATCAAGTCATTCTCTTTCTCTCTCTCTCTCACACACACACACACACACTCATATACACACAGACACACACTATATTTGCATGGACCCAAGGATGAAAATTAATTTCACTAACAAAAAATGTAGTCTTGGAAATGGTCATAAGCTCAAAAATAATATATTAAAACTAACTATTCTTTGTGAATTAAATCCATTACAGTACAAGAGGAGAAAGATTTGTGAGTGTTGATAAAAGATAACCTGTCACTGGACAGACATATCAGTGAGATTGTTGGGGGAGGCTTATGGAGTGCTGGAGAACAAGGAAGTGGTTTTTCATTATATGGATGAAGAGATGATGAAAAAACTCGTAGAAACCCTGATCCATTCAAGACTGGAATATGTCACACATGCACACATACACACACACACTATCTACACATAATCATCACCTGTCTAACCCCATCATCAATTGCAATATCCTCAGAGAGGTACCTAAATACTTCAACTTCTTCTAGCAAGTCTCCGTCCAGGCTCGCCCTAATCCTCTCTCTCTCTCTGATTCCTCCCTACTGTCATTAACTATTTACCACCCTCCTTTTCCTTCCTTTCCTCATCTCTTCCTTTCCTCTTTCCCCATCCCACTTTTCATCCATACCCCTACTTTTCTTTCTGCTCTTTCACTCCCCTCCTCCTTCCCTTCCCCTCCCTTTTTCTCTTCATCTTTTTCTTCCCTCCCCTCTCTTTCCCCTTTCTCCTCCCCCCTTTCCCCTTTCTCTTCCCCTCCCTTTCCCCTTTCTCTTCCCCTCCCTTTCCCCTTTCTCTTCCCCTCCCTTTCCCCTTTCTCTTCCCCTCCCTTTCCCCTTTCTCTTCCCCTCCCTTTCCCCTTTCTCCTCCCCACCCTTTCCCCTTTCTCCTCCCTACCCTTTCCCCTTTCTCCTCCCCTCCCTCTCCCCTTTCTCCTCCCCCCTTTATCCTTTCTCTTCCCCACCCTTTCCCCTTTCTCCTCCCCACCTTTTCCCCTTTCTCCTTCCCACCTTTTCCCCTTTCTCCTCCCCCTTTCCCCTTTCTCTTCCCCACCCTTTCATCTTTCTCTTCCCCTCCCTTTCCCCATTCTCTTCCCCTCCCTTTCCCCATTCTCCTCCCCTCCCTTTCCCTTTTCTCCTCCCCTCCCTTTCCCCATTCTCCTCCCCTCCCTTTCCCTTTTCTCCTCCCCTCCCTTTCCCTTTTCTCCTCCTCTCCATTTCCCTTTTCTCCTCCCCTCCCTTTCCATATTTTCCTCCCCTTCCTTTCCCCATTCTCCTCCCCTCCCTTTCCCCATTCTCCTCCCCTATCTTCCCCATTCTCCTCCCCTCCCTTTCCCCATTCTCCTCACCTCCCTTTCCCCATTCTTCTCCCCTCCCTTTCCCCATTCTCCTCCCCCATCTTTCCCCATTCTCCTCCCCTCCCTTTCCCCATTCTCCTCACCTCCTTTTCCCCATTCTCCTCCCCTCCCATTCCCCATTCTCCTCCCCTATCTTTCCCCATTCTCCTCCCCTCCCTTTCCCTATTCTCTTCCCCTCCCTTTCCCCATTCTCCTCCCCTCCCTTTCCCCATTCTCCTCCCCTCCCTCTCCCCATTCTCCTCACCTCCTTTTCCTCATTCTCCTCACCTCCCTTTCCCCTTTTCCAATTCTCCTCCCCTCCCTTTCCCCTTCCCCACTTTTTTCCCTTACCCATTTTCTTTTCCTTCCCTTCCTTCTCTCCTCCTCTTCCTTCTTCCTTCTCCCCTCCTCTCCCTTCCTATTCCCTTCCCTCTCCCCTCTTCTCTTTTCCCTTCCTTTCTGATTTCCCCTTCCCTCTTCCTCTTTCCCTCCCTATTTCACTCAACTCCATTCCTTTCCCCTCCCTTTCCTGCTGTTCCCTTCACTTTCCTTCTTTCTTTCCCTTTTCCTTCCCTTCCCTGTACCTGCTCTAATACCCTTCCATCCCATTACTCATACACATACAGATACATGCAATACATGAATATGTATAAATATATAGAAATGGGCAGTTGTCCCTAGATGATTTGTATTGTTGAATATTTATTGTGTATATTACATCAGAGATTTACAAAGAATACATCTGTATAAATACCTATGAATTTATAAATAGCAAATGTGTGATAAGTCTTTGACAAGACCAAGGATGTTAACATTCAGAATGGGTGATCACTTTGTAAGTGCGATTGTTCATACAATGATCTGTTTGTTTTGCTTCCCACTGTTTGTCTTGTAATACATTCCCTCCTACACAACTGTGTATTATTTACCTATCTATCTATATACCAAGGGCTTTTTCTCCCATGCAAGGGGGGTAGCCAAGTCAGAGCCACGTACCTACTCTCACCCTTTCCTTTCTCTCATCTTGGCTCCTCATGGATGACAGGTCATCTCTGTATCCCACCCACTACCATGGGTCAGAAACAATGTAGCAAGACAGAGTAGATCCACAGCAAGGCCACTTCACTTAATTGGCAACCCCACTCCGTCCCCTTGAGCAGAAAAAGAGAAGACGGAGAAATCACTTCAGGCTACGTCAAAGTATAATTCATACATAACTGCTCCCTATTCCCCACCCCCTATACACAGCCTTTCTCTTCTCTACTCACCCCTATCTCCTGCCTTCAACTTGCTCAATAGACATTTCCCTCCAACTCAAAACCCCTTTCACCTCATCCATCCATCCAATCCTCAGTCATCCCTTTAAGTTTACTCCACCCACCTCTGCTTTCCACACCTCTTTACTAATCATTCTTCACTCATTCTTTTCTCGTGTCCAAACCATCCCAATACTCTTTCATCAGCCAAATCTGCAGTATCCTTTTCCACTCCAGCTCTCCTCCTCACCTCATTTCTCACTCTATCCAACCTTGTAACCCCAATCATACTTTTTAGACATCATACATAACCACTCCCTATTCCCCCATCCCTCTCCCCTCCCTTCCTTACATCACAGTATCATCTATACACAGCCATTCTCCAATCAACCCTAACTCCTGCCTTCTCCATTTCTTGCTCAACAGACATTCCCTCTTGTTCAATCCCCCTTTCACCCCATCTATCCATCTCATCCTTGGTTATCCCCCTCAAGTTTACTGTATCCACTTCTGCCTTCCACCCCTCTTTTACTAATCTTTATTCACTCATTCTGTCCATGTGTCCAACCCATCCTAATACTCTTTCATCAATCCTATCTGCCATCACCTTTCCCACCATCGCTCTCCTCCTCACCTCCTCATTTCTCACTCTATCCAACCTTGTAACCCATACCATACTTCTCAGACATTTCTTCTCAATCACATTTAAACTTTTTCTCTCTGCCTCATAAATATCAAGTTGGTAACCCATGGATTTTGACAAAACTTGTCAGGTCACTGATTATGCCGAAACTTACCCCAGAGGGAGAGATACACAGTGCAGTGCTCTCCTTGCCCCCTAATTTCCAACCTTATAACCCCTACCATACTTCTCAGAGATTTCATCTCAATCACATTTAAGCTTTTCCTCTCTGCTTCTCTTAACCACTTCAGTACAAGTCAAATTCTCTTGTGCAGCATCAGCTGCCATATGTATGATGCATCACACTATTTATAGAATATAAAGTCACTGCTGTGTTACTCATTATATTTTACTCTGAGTAATAATACATACATATACCAAAGGCTTTTTCCCCCTTACACGGGGGGTAGCCAAAAAGAAAAAGGCATAGAAATCACTCCCACCCATTTCATTTCCCATATATTCCACTCCCCTCCACCCCCTCCCTCCCTCCTATCATGGCACCTCCTGGATGACGGGAGTAATAATAAACACTGAAAAACTGAAAACATGATTGAACCATTTCACAGAATCTGGGGTAGCTCATGTAAAGAAAAAAAAGAGAGAGAGAACGAGAGAGAATCAAGTTTCCAACGCCATCCTCGTGTACCCACATGCACCCCCTGATGGCTACATTGGTGTCATACCAAAGTAGTTAAATTTCAATTCTACCCATGGATTTTGGCAAAAATTGTCAGGTCACTGATTTGGCCCAAGCTTTACCCCATAGGGAGAGAGTCTTGCACAATGTACTGCTAGGTAGATGTGAGGAACCTGGACCCAAGGGTGTGTGCATGGCAGCTAGCCAAAGTTGAGCCTTTTTTATGACCTTTCTCATTTTTCCTGCGGTGCCTGTACCTTTGGACTGAGCAGTGTCCAAGTGGAATCCACAGGAGGTGGTTGAGGTGGTGGTCCAATGGGATCAAGTGAATGAAATGACCCTAATTTGAAAGAACTTGTGGATTTTAGGAAAAATCATCAGCCCACTGATTTGGCCCAAACTTACCCCAGAGGGAGAGAGTCATGCATAGTGCACTGATAGGTAGATGATAAAATCTTCCACCCAAGGTTGTGTGTGTGGTAGTCTGCCAAATTATTATTATTTTTTTTTCTGATTTTTCACATTTCTGCCTCTGACAGCCGTACCTTTGGCCCGAATGGTGTCCAAGTGCAATCAACAGGAGGCCTGGTGGCCTTTGACCTGTGCATGAGATGGTGATCCAATTGGACCAAGTGACCAAAATGACCCCAAAATGAAAAAACTCAACATGGAAATGTGCAAAGGAAGATTCTTTTAATGTTGATTGGCTTTGACCTGCACCACACCTAATACATGACCAATCATAGTGCTTGTTCACTCAAGGTTTTAGTGCCTAGTTTGTTTCAGTCTCTGAGTATATCAAACATGGGACCAGAAATTGGTGGTCATTTGCGGTATGATTAAACAGATTATATTGCTCTGACCTCCTGAAGACTTGACAGACAGGTACATGTGTATACACATACACACACGTCGGTTGAAGTGACAACAAAGTTTAAACTCTGGAAAATCTACAAATTACAAGGATCATAACGACAAGGGAGTACCTGTGTTGTATTAATAGGGAAGGGGAAAGCTCATGGTGTAGTGGGAAGGTGAAGAAAAAGGAGAAGGGGAGGGATTACTGAGGAAAATGGAAGGAAATGAGGAAGGGGAAAATTGGGCCCAGGAAGTCAGACGGCATGTCAACAAAAGACGGCCAGATGACAATGGTGAAGTTGAAGAGGTTAGTATAAATGTAAAGATTAGAAATATAGATAAGAGCAGTGCAATGGAAGGTGAAGATAACTATTTCCATGGATTTAATGAAGAAGGAAATGATAACCTCCCCTGACTAGTAAATCTAGAGAAACTAAAAGAAATGAATGAAACTTGGGAAGTTAGGTTTAACCAATTAAAGATGGTTATCCGAAGAGTTGATAAACTGGAAGAACTTAAGAAGGAGAATCAAAACATAACTAAAGAAATAGAAGAATTAAAAAGACAGTTAAGAGAAGTAAAGGATGAGAATGAGGAATTGAAGAGGAGTAATAAAGAGAATAAAGAGTCCATAGCAAAAGAGGTAAGTGCTCGGAAAAAAGTACAAGAGAACAATAAAATGGAATTTAGAGGTATAATGGAACAGCAGATGAAAGAACAAACTAAGGACACAGTTATTAAAGTAATGAGGGAGAAGGAGAATATAGTAAGAGACTTAGTGGATAAAAAGAAATGTATAATTATATTAGGGATGGAAGAGAAGTATAATCTAAGTAGGACTACAAGAATAAAGGAAGAAAAGGAAAAAGTAAATAATATATTAGAAGTAGTTCAAGAAGATGAACCAGAAACAGGGTAAGAAATAGAAGAAATATATAGAATAGGGAAATACAATACAGATAAGACCAGGTCACAAACAACAGTAGAGAATATCTTAGCAAAAACAGAGAAACTAGCAGTGATCAATATAAACAGGTATGGATAAAAAGATAAATGAATAAAGAGGAAAGAGAGGAGAAACAAAA
Source organism: Oratosquilla oratoria (assembly GCF_046742065.1). NCBI lineage: Eukaryota > Metazoa > Arthropoda > Malacostraca > Stomatopoda > Squillidae > Oratosquilla > Oratosquilla oratoria. The sequence continues at coordinate 60,735,506 of NC_134781.1, read as the reverse complement.
AGACTAGAAGCTAAGGAAAAAAACAAACAAGAAAAGAACAGACTCAGAAAAAGAGAAATTCTATTGGAGAGTAGTGAATATGAAAGTGAGGAAATGGTTCATAGCAGAGAAAAACAGAAGGGAAACCGAAAACACAATGGAAGTAGCAGAAAATTAAAAGTATCTTTTACAAATATAGATGGCTTAATAACAGGCTTGAACGAAGTGAATGATTACCTGAAGGAAAAAGAACTGGACATAATGGGAATTGTAGAGACAAAATTGAAAGGTCCACTACTACCCAACAGTGTAGGACATGGTGCATATAATTATTGGATTAGGAACAGAGAGGTAAAACAAGGGGGTGGAGTTATGTTTCTGACTAAGAAGGATATAAATGTGAGGAATGTCACACATGGAAAGAATAGAGATGATTATGATGGAAGTAGAGGAGAAGGATGGGAAGAGCAGGAATTTTGTAGTAAATTATGTGCCTCCTAAAACGGCTTCGTGGGAAGAGAAAGAACACAAAAATATGTTAGAAGACACAAGGATAACACTAAATAAGATAATGGAAGTTATAATGGGTGACTTTAATTGTAAAGAAATCTGCTGGGAAGAGATGACAGTGGAGGGTAGAGACGAACTATGGGGAAATGGATACAAGAGAATACTAGGTATAGAAATGAGGAAGAACCATCAAGACTGAACCTAATAATTACATCAGAACCCGAAATAGTGGATAAGATTGAATATAAGACACCAATAAGTAAAAGTGACCACATAGTGGTTGAACTGGAACTAAACGAGGAAAAATACATGAAAAAAAAAACGAACAGTATAGAAAGGGAAGATTGATGTATGGAAAAACAAATGTTGATAAAACGAGAGAATTCTTAAAAAAAAAAAAATGGGAAAGGATACACAAGGAGGAAACAACAGTAGAAGAGAAATGGAATATTTTGACAAAATATTATAAAGGAGTGGAAAAGTATGTTCCAAGACAAAAACAAGAAAAAGGATATGTAAAGTGTTGGTACAACAAAAGATGGCTTGGATAAAATGGAAAAAAAGATAAAAGACCTGAAAAGTGGAAAATATATACTAGTTTTAGAAATGAATATGTACAGATGTGCAGAAAAGAGAAAATACGAAAAAGATGTCATAGAAAAATGTAAAGATCAACCAAATCTATTTTACAGATTTGTAAACAACAAATTGAAAAACAAACAACTAAAGAAACTATGACGAGGAGGAGTTGAATACACAGAGGAAATAGAAATGGCAGAAATTCTGAACAAGCATTCTAAATCGGTGTTTACGAGGGAGAACATACAACTTGGAGATATCGAGTGGGAGGAGAAAGTTCACCTTATGAAAGAGATAGAAGTATCAAGGAATGAAATAATGAATCACTTGAGTAATCTCCATATCAGAAAATCGCATGGACCAGATGAAATGGCAAACTGGATTTTGAGAGAATGCAGGAATGAACTAAGCAGCTCATTGAAAGAAGGAAAAGTTCCAGAAGATTGGAAAAGAGCAAATATAGTACCAATATATAAAGGAGGAAACAAGGAAGACCCTACTAACTACAGACCGGTCTCTCTTACAAGTATGGTAGCTAAAATTTGTAAAAGAATGATCAAAAGTAGATAGGTAAGGCATTTGGAAAAAACAACGTACTAAATCCAAGGCAATTTGGATTTAGACAAGGATGATCATGCGTCACAAACTTAATGTGTTTCTATTCAAGACTAATAGATGTAATACAAGAAAGAGATGGATGGGCTGATTGTGCATTTCTAGACCTGAAAAAAGCTTTTGATAAGGTGCCACATAAGAAATTGATAAAGAAATTAGGAACTGCAGGAGGAATACATGGCAAACTGCTGAAGTGGATGGAAGAGTTCTTGCATGAAAGAAAAATGAGAGTGGTGATAAGAGACAAACACACTGATTGGGATGAAGTGATCAGTGGAGTTCCACAAGGAACAGTTCTGGCCCCAATAATGTTTGCTATATATATTAATGATATGGATAAAAGAATTGAAAGTTATATGAGCTTCTTTGCGGATGATGCAAAATCATTGAAAAAAGTGAACACTGTAGAATATTGTCTCTGCAGAGTGATCTCAATAAAGTATGGGAAAGGAGTAAGAAATGGGAGATGGAATTCAATATTAAAAAGTGTAGTATAATGGAATCTGGAAGAAAAAAAAATAGTAGGATCATATAAATTGGGAGAGGAAGAAATTAAAAAAAGTAGAAAATGAGAAGGACCTGGGAGTCATTATTATGAATGATATGTCCCCTGAGAAACATAATTTTTTTTTTTTTTTAGAAACTTATAATTTAATAAAAACAAAGTGGCAGTTACATACTTGGACGAAGAAATGGTAAAGAAAATACTAGTCACTTGAAAGAATACAAAGAATACTAGTCACTTGAAAGAATACAAAGAATACTAGTCACTTGAAAGAATACAAAGAATATAAAGAGCAATTACGAAATTGTCACCAACATTCTCAGAACTATCATATGTAGAGAGACTAGCAAAACTTGAGCTACAGACATTAGAGCAAAGAAGAAAGAGAGGAGACTTGATAACTATTTATAGAATCATGAAAAGCATAGAAATTATTGATAGAGAGAATCTAATAAAATGGAATAGTAGAGGTACAAGAGGACATGGAAAGAAAATCAAGAAAGACAATTATAGAAGAGGCCTGAAAAAGAACAGCTTTCCCCACAGGGTAATAGACGTTTGGAACAAGTTAAATGAATATGTGGTGTGTGCAAAAACAATACACGAATTTAAAAAGTCTAGATTAAACGAGATATGAAGACGGGACATCACGAGCGTAGCTCCCCTTCCCGTAAAATACAACTAGGTAAATACACACGAGCAGCGATTGAAGCAGGATGTATCGAGAACACGCTTCGGACCACTAACTAGCGATTCGCCGACGAACGATATTGGAACCAACCAACCCCTACCTAGTTGTTTACACAAAACGAGAAGGGAGATATATAGTTAGAGTGGCCGACAATGTAACCGTCTTTGTATCTTTTTCTTCTCACGATTAGTTACAAAAAATGGAAGGAAAAAACGAAGGACATAGGGACAAAGAACCCACATAAAGATGCCTATACGTAAGTATAATCGAGTCGCCGCTTGGGGTCATACCAAAAAAGACATGCCTGGACGAGACCCCAAAGACATACCAAAGGTTTGAAAGAAATGTTTTTTTATTCGGCTTTTAACAGGGAAAATAACAATATGTATAGAGGGATAGATACGGAAAGAGAACCTAGGTTTAACAATATAATAAGAAATAGGGAAATCAATGAATTGTTAGATGAAATAATCGAACTCAAAAGTGAATGCAAAAGTATATACAAAGAAGTAGCCCTATTAAGGTCAATGAAGAAAATAACAGGGAAATAGATGTGTTGTAAATGGAACTAAATAGGATAAAGGGGGAAAATAAAAGATAAAAAATGAAGATATGAATAGGAATGAGGCATTAAAGAAAGATATGAAGGATTAGATACAGGCAGTGACTGAGAAAGTGGAAGAATATAAAAGAAAATGACTTCCAAGAGATAAACAGTGGAAAGTAGAACAGGAAAGTAAAAAATTATCTTTTACAGAAATAGCGGAGCAGCAGGTCAAGGTGAATGCTAAAGAAACGGTAATCCAAGTTATTAAAGAGGAAGGTAATTTGGTTAGAGATACAATGGAAAAATAAAAAAAAATGCATTGTAATCTATGGTATTAAAGAAAAGCATGATGTTTTAGATATCAGAGAGAAAAATAGATCGCTAAAGAAAATCTGAAAGAGATTCAAGGGGAAGGACAAAGCTTAGATAAAGAAATTGAAGAAACATATAGAATAGGTAGATATTCAAAAGAAAAAACAATATAGGCTACTAAAAGTAAAACATAGGTCACAAATGATTGCAGAGGAAGTACTATCTAGAACAGCAAAACTAGTGTCGTGGTTTTGGTTTGGTTCGGACAAGCCAGGGAATTGAGACTTACGATAACGCTAAAACTAAGATTTAATGCTATGCTCGGAGGTCACGGACGAGGTCTCATAGAGGGAAGGTCCGGAGTGAGGGCCTCATCAAGCGTCGTGGCTGAGAGCGTAGAGCCAGAGGAGGGAACGAGGCGACTTGCTGGAGAGAACTGGTCCCGAGGCGCCTTGCTGGGGAGAACTGGTCCCGAGGCGTCTTGCTGGAGAGAACTGCTGCTTGGAGTTGAGCCCGGGAGAGAAGCGACTTGCGACTTGCTAGGTAAGACCACCCGCTTACGCGGGATCGTTTTTTGTGGGAGGGGAAGAATGTCTGTAAGAAAATGAAAAGATAGTAGTGTATAAAAGAGGGCTATTGCCACCGAGCGATTAAGCGAGCGATTAGGGGCTGTTGGTGGTCGTGGCTCGGGAGAAATGGACAGGGAACTCGGACGGTGGCGCCGACGCCGGGATTAGAATCACCAAAAGTTCAGAAAATGGTAGGAGACGTAGTAGAGAAAGGTGGAAAAACGGAAAAATCTTTAGTGGGAGGTAAACTGAAATGAGAAGATGTAGTATAAGAGAAAGTTAGAAAGGAAGCGAATTTTAGTCGAAGAAAAAGTAAGTGTAGACGTTTGTGCGTGGATCGTGGCTATGTTCGTGAGAGGTGTGTGTATGTATCTTACGGGAAGAGAGTGGAGTTCACTTCCCTCGTGTAGAGAGTGCGTTCCTGATTAGCCCCAGGCAAGGCATGAGCTTTTTCTGCTTGTCCCCAGGTTGGGTTCGAGAGTCAGTAGAGTCGATCCAGTGGCGGTGCGAGGGGGGGGGGGCAGGCGGGCGGGTGTTGTATTATCTTTCTCCTTCCCAGCACAACTCTGAAAGCAGAGAATTACGTGACTGGGAATTGTGTGTAAATGTCAGAAGTGTAAACCCGCTCGCCAGCGTCAGCGAAGAGGCCAGCGCATGGGTGCGGGCCGGTCGGATAGAGAGGCTCCCCAATTCCTCTCTGTCGACCAGCCGGCGATCAGTTAAGGGTTCTGAATAAGAGTTGGGTTGGGCCTCTACTAAGCCAGCGAGCAAGTGTGCGTGTATATCAGAAGTCATCGATTTGGCCCAAACTTACCCCAGAGGGAGAGTTGGGCACAGCGCACTGAAAGCTAGACGCAAGGAGCCTGGGCCCAAGGATCTGTATGTGGCGACCATCCAAATTTGAGCCTTTTCTCCGATTTTTCAAATTTCCGCTTCTGGTGTTCGTACTGTTGGCCTCAGCAGTGTCCAAGAGGAATCCACAGGAGCCCTGACGGGCCTCGACCTGTGGGTGAGATTGTGGGTAAATCAGAACAGGTGACCAAAATAACCCCCAAAACGAAAAAAAAAAAACAAAAAAAAAAAAAAACAGGGATTATGCAAAAAACGGCAGATCACTGATTTGGCCCAAACTTTCCCCAGAGGGAGAGAGTTGGGCACAGTGCACTGCAAGGTAGATGCGAGGAGCCTGGGTTCAAGAGCCTATGTGTAGCAACCATCCAAATTAGGGCCTTTTCTCCGATTTTTCACATTTCCACCTCTGGTGCTCGTACTGTTGGCCTCAGCGGTGTCCAAGTGTCCACAGGAACCCTGGCGGTCCTTGACCTGTGGGTGAGATGGTGAGTAAATGTATGATGGTGTTAATCGTGGTGTGGTCTTTGCATCATGATATGTAT
>NC_134781.1:60712305-60722305 GCF_046742065.1 Oratosquilla oratoria | reverse complement strand
CGAGGGAGGGCGGGAATCCCTTCGGACAGCGTCAAAATATCATTCACACATAACCACTCCCTAACCCCCCTTCATCCACCACTCCCTTCCATTCATCACAGTATCATCAGTATCATCCATACACAACCATTCTCCACTCACCCCTATCTTCTGTTTTCTCCCTTCCTTTCTCAACAGACATTCCCCTCTTTCCCAATGCCCCTTTTAACCTATTCATCCATTTCATCCTTGGCCGCCTCCTGATGTTCACTACCTCTACCTCTGTCCTCCACACTTCTTTTATTAATTTTTCTGCACTCATTCTTTCTATGTGTCCAAACCATCCCAATACTCTTTCATCGACCCTATCTTCCATCTCCTTTTCCATCCCCGTTCTCCTCCTCACCTCCTCGTTTCTCACCCTATCCAACCTTGTAAGCCCTATCATACTTTTCAGACAAGGTATTTCTCACAGTCTTTAATGTTTCTGCATGAGAGGACGGAGAGGGGGGAGGTCGCCGATTAAATGAAACGCCCTTGCTGTGGATGTACTGTGTCTTGCTGCATTGCTTCTGACCCAGGGCGATGGGTAAGATGCAGGGGTGACCCGTCATGCTTGAGGAGCCAAGATGAGAGGGTGGAAGGACTGGTGGATGGAAGTGGAATGGGTGGAGATGAAATGTATGGGAGTGGGAAGAGAGCATTTGGTATATATATATGTATGTATAAACATTACCATCATCACAAACCAATGTCATTAACCATTACTCTAACCTCCATTATCATCCCTTTATTGATGCACAGAACACGTCATCTGATGGTAGACCGTTCTTGGGTGGGCGAAGCAATAAAGGAGGCCAAATGTACAATCTTGTCCTATTTCAACCCTTACAGACATTTCCTCAAAATCATTACAGACACTCCCGTTGCTCATATGGCATCCGTCGTCCTGTTGCAGAAACCTCTGGTGAGTTGGAAGACCGACAGGATCGAAATGGGATTTCCGTCTTGAATGATGTTTTCATTTCGTCGTCGAAGAAGACGTCAGGGGTCCTGAGGTCAAGACCAAGAACTCTCTTCTGAATGCTCAATCTAATCTCAGGTCTTTGTCAGCAACTCGGGCGTCCCCCTTCCACCCCCTTCTCCCTTCCCCCTCCCTCCCCTCTTTCATGTCCTGTGACTGCTCGTCATACACTCAAATAAACGACGTGCAACGTTCTATTGTCGGACGAAATCCCATCGTGGAAATTGGCGTGACATCACTGATGACGTCATATATTGGGCATGACGTCATCGATGGCGTCATATATTGGGGCATGACGTCATCTGCTGGATCCGAAAGGGTTTTGCAAGATTGCAAGTTACAACCTAGTGATGACGTCATGCTGTGTGTAAATTTTTCCTGAATGTGGTCTTTGGACTCATACTTCATACACGCCAAGATAAGATAGTCTCCATTTCTTTCCTCTTCTATTTTTCTCATTTCATTGGAACGGTTGAAAACCGAAATCTTTTTACATCTGCACTATTTCTCCCCATAAATATCAACCCCATCCACGGGCAGAGGAGACTCTTAGAGCTGAATAAAATAGCTTGGCGAGAGCCAGAAGAAATAGATAAAAGAATCGAACAGCCTGTGAAAAGGTTATTCTATGTTAATTCTATCTATGATAAATTGACCCCACTTCCATTCCCTTTCCTGGCCTGTCATTGGCCGACATTTATGCCAATAGATTGGTTATCCAGTCACAGATCGATACGTCAGGCTAGGGGGAGGGGTCTCTTTGATATTGTCAAAATAAACAAACCAAACCTGAAATTACGTCTTACCCAATGGCTCAGCGTTTTCCCAAACTATTTGGAATTATGATTCTAAACACGGCTTTGTCTTGTGTGTAGCTACTCTCAGTTCGGGAATGTAAATGTTGCTCCTTTCAAGCATTGCTTTGGAAAGTTTCGTCCCTTTTTGTGCGCTCTACTGCTACCATTAAATACATACATGTATGCATGCAAACATGTATACATTCATATATACATATATGCATGCATGTACATGCATGTGTACATATATACATACAATCAAAGTGCATGCATATATGAATGCATGAACATATAAGCATATTCATACATACGTAAATGTATTTATATATGTATGCATACATGCGTTCTCCCCTGCACTCCCACCCACCTTTCTCCCGACCCATCACTCCGAAACTTCTTGAATCCCATTTTTGCGAAATTTGTTTTGATGATTTTTACATTTTCTATAAAAAATCTAGTTTCTAGTAACGGCCACGTATGTCTCTGGTCACTCATTCCTAACCACACAAGGTGTTTCGAGGTGTGGTTTCTAGTTTTGAAATGCGTTCAGAAGATATAATTATATATCATTGTAGTAATCTCACAACCAAGTAACGATTTGACCAGGGGTAAGGCCTTGTCCTCTCAAACTCAACAAAAACCTCAAGTATCAGACTGTCGAACTCGAAGGAAGCAATGGAGAAATTCTCGAACTTAAAGAAAATACCGGTACTGTCCCCACGATCTCAGGAGAGACAGGACAAATTCTCAAACTCATTGATAACACCCAAAACCGGGTTTTCAAAGTCAGGGAAGACAGTCAAGGTCTTCTTGAACTCAGGAAAAGTCCTTTGCGCCAAATTCTTGAACTCAGGAGGGAACTTGGAATGATTTCAAACTCAGTGGAGACGTATAGTCACCATCTCGAACTCAGGGAAGGCACTCAGTACTTGTTGGTTTGAGGCCAAGGAAGGCACTCAAGGTCATCTCAAACTCAAAGAAGGAATCGAGTACCAGACTCACGAACTCGGGAAAGGTAAGGTGTCGATCTCAGGGAGGGCAACGCATTTCTCGTTATCCATGTTGTTTCTCTGTACCATGAGAACGTGAGATCTAGAAATGTTCAAGGCCAAAGACTCATTTTACCCTATCTCCACCTCACCGTTCTACTCCCTAAGTATTTTTTTAAGTTATCTCTGATTCCTTCTTATGATAACATCTTTCGCTTATTTCATTCCTCCAGTAAATACAATCTGGAGTAAAAAGAGGAAGAAAAAAAATATATATATATTCATCTGCGCACTATGAACCATAAATTCGTCCATTTAACGCATGACGTAATAGAGTGACCGAACTGTCCACCAGCCAGTTAGAGGGCTTTGAGCTATCGGGGAGAGTCTAATAAGAAGTTTTGGCTTCCGATTGACGTCACCAATGGTGAACATAGGTAGATCTCCTTGTTCAGATCTAGAGCTGGAATTGTCGATTAAAGATATGAATGTCTTTCTTTCTAAATAATGGGCTTTCTCTAGTATGGGGTAATGAATTCATAAATTGTATACAGTCACTATGTTAGGGACTTTAGCTGACTCATCTCTACCCAAAAAAGAAAGAAAGAAAGAAAGAAAGAAAGATTTTTTTTTTTATTACTTTCCACCTCTACTGTCCCCTTCCATAAATATCTTTTATTTCCCCTCCTTGATCCTCTTTTCGGCGCCATATTTTCCTCAAGGATAGAAACGCTGGATTTCCAGAGTTCTTTTCATTACATTTATCTTTTCCACATTGTAATTTTATAACACATATTTCTGTATACTTTAATTTCAAATCCCATTCCTTCCCCATAGCACGGCGAAGGAAGGATTGGGATAGATTTAGATCCACTTCTCGCAGAGTTAATCCCATTATCGGGATTAAATCCCACCTGATCACGCCTTTGTCCGATTTAATCATTTCTCTCCAGATTACAGAGGAATCATATTCATTTTGTCTCCACTTTCGTTTCCCGTATTTTCTCTTTCGTTGCATTTTCCTACTTTAATCGTCAAGCAATTTTATTCTGATGAGGGAGAGAGAGAGAGAGAGAGAGAGAGAGAGAGAGAGAGAGAGAGAGAGAGAGAGAGAGAGAGAGAGAGAGAGAGAAGAGAAATAGAGATAGATAGATAGATAGATAGAGAGAGAGAAGAAAGTGAGAGAAGAAAGTGAGAGAAAGAGAAAGAGAAAGATAGAGGAGAGATAGAGAGAGTGAGAATGAGAGAGAGAGAGAGAGAGAGAGAGAGAGAGAGAGAGAGAGAGAGAGAGAGAGAGAGAGAGAGAGAGGGAGTGAGAGAGAGAGAGAGAGAGACAGAGAGGTAGAGAGACGGAAAAGAAAGTGAAAGAGAAATATATATATATATATATATATATATATGTATATATATGTATGTATATATATGTATGTATATATATATATATATATATATATATATATATATATATATATATATATAAATATATAGATAGAGAGAGAGAGAGAGAGAGCACCATGCGTATAAATGTGAAATCTTTAGTACAAATATTCATTTAAGTAAATCCATTTCTCTTTGGTGCAAGACGCTTCTCCTTGCTCTTGTATTGCCCTACTCTTTTTTCTGGGTAGACATACAGTTGGCCACATACAATCCAGAATGTTTCGGTCAGGAACAACAGGAGTATCAAGGTATCAAAATTTAGTTTGAATAGACGTGTTCATGTAGTGTAGTTCAGACTAAATGGTCCATTGCAATCACCGGCCTATTCCTTGAGGGATACAGACTCTATACCTTACCACGGTGTCTTCATCCGAGTTGGTAAGGTTGTATGTACGGTAAGAAGTGCATGTGATTTTTTTTTTTTTTTTTTTTTATTTTGTATGTTGGGATGACACCTTTGATGTCCGCCATTGTGGAGGGGGGTTACGACAAAAGAAGTGTATGGAAACATTCAACCTTTGCCAATAGTCGTGTTATTTTGTGTGAGCGTTGATGTTAAAGATTATACACGCACACACACAAAGTATTTCATGAAACGGTGTGTAACAGGTTCCTTTGTACTCAGATGTACATCGACCAGCGTCAGTACCTCCTCCCTGGATGTTCTTAATCTCTTTGAATCCAATCTACAATCTGGTTTACTCACTCCCAGCTCTGATGACTTCCAGCCTTGTCGTCGTCGTCGTCATCGCCGTTGAACTTCGTCGACTCAACCCTGTAGCCGTATTTCAAGACTACTATTCTTGGTGTCTCCAAGCGATTTTATCTAGGAGATGGCGAAGACCTTCGTAGCGAAAAAAACTAATGTGATAAATGTACAAAGGTCTGACGTTTTCCGTACGGGCGGTGGGGGGGGGGGAGGCACTATGCCAAACTGTTTCATTCATTGGTACGGTACCCCCCCCCCCACCCACCTCGGACGGTGAACCCCCCCTCCATCTCTTCTCTTTTTTTCACTCTTTTTCTAAACATTTTCGTCGCTCTTTAAAACAAGTTCTTCGCAGACTTCGCCAGAAGATGAACATGCCCGCTCCTCCTCCTTACGTCTTCTTCCTCTTCCTTCTCTTCCTACTCTCCCTGATCTTATTCCTAATAATTTTTCTCCTCTTCCTCCTCCTCTTTCTCCTCTTCCTACTCCTCCTTCTCCTCTTCTTCCTCTTCTTCTTCCGTCACTACTACCTCTTCCTTATTCTGATCTTCCCTCTCTTCATCGTGGTCTTCCCCCTATTCCTTCTTTTCTTCCTCTTCCTTCTCTTCCTACTCTCCCTGATCTTATTCCTAATAATTTTTCTCCTCTTCCTCCTCCTCTTTCTCCTCTTCCTACTCCTCCTTCTCCTCTTCTTCCTCTTCTTCTTCCGTCACTACTACCTTTTCCTCATTCTGAGCTTCCCTCTCTTCTTTATGGTCCTCTCTTCTTCCTCTTGATTCGTCTTCCTCCTCCGTCTTCCTCATCTCCTCTTTCCTTGCTTTGATGACATTGGCAGCGCCTCCGCCTCCACCTCCATCTCCTCCTCTACCTCCACCTCCGCCTCCGGCTTCCACCTCCACCGTCTTCAACCTCCTTCTCCTCCTCCTCCTCCTCCTCCTCCGGCTTCCACCTCCACCGTCTTCAACCTCCTTCTCCTCCTCCTCCTCCTCCTCCTCCTCCTCATCCACCTCCACCTAAGTTTTGTTGTCAAGAAGAGCCATTACAATATTTACCTCCATAATTCTCTCATTAAGGAGGAGTAGGCTCAATGCCTCCTCCTCCTCCTCATTAAATAACAACTCCTCCGAAGTTAACAACAACTTTGTCCTCACTCTCTTCCTTCCTCTCTTTCCACCTCTTCTTATTGTACTCTTTCATCTTCTCCCGATCACTCTCTCTTTTCCTCCCTCCCTCCTTCTCCTACTCCACTAAATCTTCTTCTTCATCCTCCTCCTTTCTTCCTCCTCTTCACCTTCATCACACACTTCTCCTCCTCTCCCTCCTTCTCCTTCTCCTTGTCCCTCCTCCTCCTCCACGTCTTTTTATCTAAAGTTCCTAAACACTTTCTCCTTTTCTTCCTCCTCCTCCTCCTCCTCCTCCTCTTCCTCCTCCTCTTCCTCCTCCCCTTCTTCCTCTTCCAAATGTTTCTCTCTATGCACTTTCTTCCCCTCTTCCTCCTCTTCCTCTTCCCCCTCCACCTCCTCCTCCTCCCCCTCCTGTTCCTCCTGCCCATCCTGTTTCTCCTCCTGATCCTCCTCTTCTTACACCTCCTCCTCCTCCTTCTCTTCTTCATCCTCTTCCTCCTCTTCTTCCACCTCCTCCTCCTCTTCCTAATCCCCTTCCTCCTCTTATTCCTCCTTGTCTTCCTCCTCCTCCCTCCTCCTCTTCCTCCTCCGATAAGGGTGCAAGCTCTCTGGAGCACACGGGGCCGCTTCTGTGATGATAACAACCGGATGACAAGTGCACAACCTCACAGTTCAACAACGAGGCCTGTGGTGCAGAGATCGTAGAGTAACAGATAAAACAATGAAGTTAACGAATAAAGGAATAAACTGAAAAAGTAGGTAAATAGATAAATGATGAAATGGATGAATGGATGAATACAAAGGTAAATAGATAAATAGATATATAGATAAATGAATAGATAAATAAATAAATAAATAAATAAATAGATAAATATACAGGTAAATTATCAAGTAAATAAATAGATAGCTACATGAATATATACAAAATAAATAAACAAATAAATGAATTAATCAATAAATGAATAAATGAATAGATAAATAAATGAATAAATGAATTGATAAACCAATAAACGATGTACCGAGTAGCAAGGTGGTTTGGTTCCTGCCTACCATGACGCGGGCCTAAGCAAAGGGGACAACCTCGGTCGCAGCTAAGCGCCTCCTGCCGCAAACACATTTCCTTTTTTATACCGAGTGATTGATAGATAAAGATACTGGTGGATAAACAAACAAGAAGACACACACATATATATACAGTATATTAGATAAGTGAAGGGTTTTGATGTGAGGCTTGACAAGAATAGGAAGAACAAGACACGGAAGAAGAACAAGCATCAAGAAGACACAGAGATAAAGTCGATAAATGAAGGGTTTTGATGATGAGATTTGACAAGGAGGTCTGCGATGCAGAAGAAGAACAAGAGAAAGAAGAACAAAATGCGAACGGAGAACAAAATGGCTAAGAAGGGTAAGATGAGAAAGAAAAGGATGCAAAAGAAGAACAAGGCGCGGAAGAAGAGCAAGACAACGAAGAACAAGAAACGGGGAGGGAGAATAGGACGCGGAAAAAGAAAAAACAAAAAAACAAGAAACGGTGGTGGGGGGAGGAGGGGGCAAGACGCGGGAAAAAGAAGAACAAGACACAGAAGAAGAAGAAGAACAAGTCGAAACACAAGAGATCTTAACGTTTCTGGGCAGCGGTGTGGGTGAACGTTCCCTTTCTCGCCGGATTAAACACGGCAGGAGGCAGCTCGACGGAGACCTGGCGCAGAAAATGCAAAGTGAGGAACCATACCCGCGAAGACATGAGATTAAATCTGCTTCCCCTCCACTACGGAGACGCCCCTGGCCCCCGTTAGCCTTTGTATTATTTTAGTATTTTATTCTATCTGCCACCAGGCGATTTTATTCAACTTAGGTTTAAGACCTATATCGAGGCTTTCTCGATTAACTCTTTCTTTATATTTCACGACTCTCGTCCTTTACTCTAGTCATCTGAGGGGAAACCTCTTCTCAGGGCGAGAGTCAACGCCTTTCTTCCCTACAGAGGCGCCAATTCATCCTCAGGTGGGGAGGGGGGGACAGATCTCGTCTCCCTGTCGTCGAGTTTGCATCTAGAGGATTCGTGTGAATGGGTCAGGCAAAGTGTTTGTGTATGTGTGTGTGTATGTGTGTGTGTGCGCGCGCTTTTTTTTGTGTGTGTGCACTTTTTTGTGTGTATGTGTGTGTGCGTGTGTGTGCGCGTTTGTGTGTATGTGTGTGTATGTGTGTGTGTGTGTGTGTGTGTGTGTGTGTGTGTGTGTGTGTGTGTGTGTGTGTGTGTGTGTGTGTGTGTGTGTGTGTGTGTGTGTGTGTATGCGGAGTGTGTGTGTGTGTGTATGCGGAGTGCATGTGTGTGTATGCGGAGTGCATGTGTGTGTGTGTGTGTGTGTGTGTGTGTGTGTGTGTGTGTGTGTGTGTGTGTGTGTGTGTGTGTGCGGTGTGTGCGGTGTGTGCGGAGTGTGTGTGTGTGTTTGTGTTTGTGTGTGTTTGTTTGTGTGTGTGTGTGTGAGGTGTGTGCGGAGTGTGTGTGTGTGTGTGTGTGTGTGTGTGTGTGTGTGTGTGTGTGTGTGTGTGTGTGTGTGCGGTGTGTGCGGAGTGTGTGTGTGTGTGTATGTGCTTGCATATATATATATATATGTGTGTTTGCAAGTGCGTACGTGTGTGTGCATTTGTTTGTGTGTTTGTGTGTGTGTGTGTGTTCATGTGTGTGTATGTGTGTGTGTGTGTGCATGTGTGTATATGATGTGTGTGTATGTGTGTGTGTGTGTGCGTGCGTGCGTGCGTGTATGTGTGTGTGTGTGTGTGTGTGTGTGTGTGTGTGTGTGTGTATGTGTGTGTGTGTATGTGTGTGTGTGTATGTGTGTGTGTATGTGTGTGTGTGTGTGTGTAAGGGTGATAAGGAATGTCAATTAGCAACAATGGCCTTGTTGAGGGTAGGGGAAGGGTTGCAATCCCCCCTACCTCCACACGGCGTCAGAACCTTGGCCCCTGACTTCACATCCTCCCCTTAATGATGTCTTGATTTGTCCTAGTGTGGAGAATACAGAATAGAATCTTTAGAGTGCGTCACCGACTTGAAGGGGTTGGACGAGGTCTTGTGGTAAACAGTAGAAATGCTACAAAGTGTGACTCTGTGTCGTTGCTGTTGTCGTTCCCTAGACTATCTGGCCGTGTATCCATACAAAAGAATGTACATGGGTTGCATCATACTATAACATAGACAACTGTAAGATGGTTATACCATCACGTGTACAGGCACGGGAAAGGATTCTGTCACGTGCAACTCTCATGATAGAAAGACGATCAAAGTAGATGGCCGATATCGCCAATTATAAAACAACCCATCATATTCTAATGGAAATATGTATATGTGAGCGGTTGACCACCCAACACAAACACACGCATTTACTAAAGCTATATAAACCTCCAGTCACAACTAAGAGGTCAATTAATGTTAGATAAATAACATTAAAATGCTGCTGGCAACTTTGTAGATAAGATTGCCAGGTCAGCAGTTTGACCTGGCACGCCCAGAGTGACCCTAGCAACCGGCAATCTTGCAGAAAAAGTACCACCAATTAGTCTCTCTCACAAGCTGTACAAATTATAATACAACAAATTACGAGAGGAAAAGAGTGCTCTACTTAGATGTACCTCCCCTCCAGGAGGTTGTTGGCATGCATGATTGTGTACAATGCAGTCTTTCATAATATGTTGTATAGTATGTGGTGAAACGTTACATCCTGGATAGTTATCCATGATGCGGTCATCCAGCCTCTTCTAACGCAGCCTGGCCAGGTGGAGTCTGTCCTCTTGGGGGAGGGAGGATTCAAAGAGATGGATATCAAGGGGTCTGGCATACAGTAATGTGTTATTTTTCATTTTGTACCACATGGCACTGTGTTGAGGGCCGGAAGGATCAGCTGCGCCGATCATAGGCCTAGATGCTTTCGTGA
>NC_134781.1:60702305-60704805 GCF_046742065.1 Oratosquilla oratoria | reverse complement strand
ACTGCTCAGCCATCGGTAACACAACTGGACAGCGTCTTAATGCTCTCAACAACCGAGGCTACAAAAGTCTCGTAAACTGGAATCTTTCCGATTCTCGAGGATAGGAAAGATCACTAATCTGCAACACCAATTCCTGTTTTACACGAGACCCGATCCCCCTCGTGGGAGGGGGTAAGGACCGGAACAAAACCCTTTTACGCTTCGCCATTGTAACTACGAGAGAAATTGACTAGTGACAGCGACATTAATCTGATAATTTTTATGACAGTCGCATGCAGGACTCGAACCTAATACTCATCCATCATTAAGACAACTGTACAGTACCTTAGCCCTCTCAACCACCGAGGCTACAAAAGTCTCGTAACCTGGAATCTTTGTACCTTTGGTGGTTGAGAGGGTTAAGACGCTGTACAGTTGTCTTACCGATGGCTGAGCAGTAGATTCGAGTCCTGCATGCGACTGCCATAAAAATTATCAGATTAATGTAGCTGTCACTGACAAATTTCTCTCGTATATATATATATATATACATATATATATATATATATATATATATATATATATTTCATAAGACGAAAATGTAGTAGCACATTTAGTAAAATGTTTTAAATTACCCACTGTCGGAGAAACAAAGCAAAAGAAACAGACGAACTGTATATTTCGACCACTACTGTGGTCCCCTTCAGCAGATAGATACAAGGTAAGATGTACAAGAATATATACAGTGAGAGAGGTACAAAGTGGGGACAAGGGGAGGTGGCTCAAGTCACATGTCCGAGGTGGGGCGGATTCGGGAATGGTAATAATTTATTCACAGCATAAGTTGTTATACAATCAGATGACCATTGCCCCACCTCGGACATGTGAATTGAGCCACCTCCCCTTGTTCCCACTTTGTACCTCTCTCACTGTATATATTCTTTTACATCTTACCTTGCTGAAGAGGACCACAACAGTGGTCGAAATATCAAGTTCGTCTGTTTCTTTTGCTTTGTTTCTCCGACAGTGGGTTATTTAAAACACACACACACACACACACACACACACACACACACACACACACACACACACACACACACACACACACACACACACACACACACATATATATATATATATATATATATATATATATATATATATGTGTGTGTGTGTGTGTGTATGTGCATAAACATGTACACATATATGTGTGTGTATAAATATATGTATATATATATACATGCATATTGTATATATGTATATATATATATATATATATATATATATACATATATATATGCGTGTATATTAGATATAAACACGAACATATATATTTGTATATGTATATGTATATGAATATGTATATGTATATGTATATATATATATGTATATGTATATATACACACATATACGTATACACATACATATATATATATATATATACATATACATATACATATATATACTGTATACATACGTACATATATATGTGTGTGTATATATATATATATATATATATATATATAAATGTTTATATAAATATGTATGTATACATACATACATATATATATATATGTATATATATATATATATATACATATATATATATATATATATATATATATATATATATATATATATATATATACAGGGTGCGGCAACATAACTTCCTTTTTCCAAAAGGCAATAAAACAAGATGTATAAATCAGAAAGGTTTTATTTTTTTTCATAATTATAGTACATATTTAAAGTTTTGTTTCACACAGTTTTGAAAATCATATCAGGTAGGTGACGTCCCCCATTGTCCATACACTGCATATACCGATTTCGGGTGTTTGCCATGACCCTCACCAGCGTATCAGCGGGTATATTGGCAATTTCTTCTCGGATGTTGGCCTTCAAGTCTGGTAGGCTTCTCGGGCGGTTGACATAAACACGGGATTTCAAATATCCCCACAAATAAAAATCACAAGGGGACAAATCGGGGGAACGGGCTGGCCACTCCAAATCGCCCCTTATTGAAATGAGGCGCTCCGGAAAATGTTCCCTCAAAACAGCCATCGATGCCCTTGAAGTATGAGGCGTTGCTCTGTCCTGTTGAAACCAAATATCCCCTAGGTCCAATTCTTCAATTCGTGGAAAACAAAATTCCTCCAACATGTTTACATACCGGTCTGAATTCACTGTCACTGTGACCTCATTTTCTTCAAAAAACCAAGGACCAACAATTCCAGTGGAGGAAATTGCACACCACACTGTGACTTTAGGTGAATGCAAAGGCCTTTCATGCAATTCATGGGGATTGGTGTCAGCCCCGTAGCGCATGTTTTGTTTGTTGACGCATCCAGTCAAATGAAAATGTGCTTCATCACTAAAGTAAACAATAGCGTCTTCAGGAACGTTTTCGAGAAGTGCCTCACATGCGTTCCTTCGTGAAGTGAAATCACGTACGGAGAGTTCCTGCACAATCGCCATCTTGTAAGGATGGTAATGAAGGTCATCGTGAAGTATTCGCCTCACT
>NC_134781.1:60689805-60694805 GCF_046742065.1 Oratosquilla oratoria | reverse complement strand
TGTGTGTGTGTGTGTGTGTGTGTGTGTGTGTGTGTGTGTGTGTGTGTGTGTGTGTGTGTGTGTGTATGTGTATGTGTATGTGCGTGTGTTCGAGTGCGCGTTTCATTTAGTGTGTTCGTATGTCAGCTTGCCTTAACAAGAAAAACGTGTAATCAGAAAGAGAATGATGAAAGAGACGTTTAGCGTTGAGCTGCCCGTCTACCAGACTTTTTCCATTTCTTTATTTTACACTTATATTTCAATTTACTTATCTATTTATTTATCCATTTGTTTATTTGTCGTCAGGGATGCAATAACCCCTACCCATCAAACAAAAGCTCAGAATTATGATTTAAGTCACGAACCAACTATCTTATTTCTAATCTCTTCGTTCAAGGTGACGTACCTTCGGCTGACTAAATCCATTTGGCGTCAACCGCAATAAAGTTCTTTAGCTTGCGTCACTCAGCCAATGGGAATTAAGTGGGGTAATCTATTCCCCATTTTTTGATATCCCCATCAGCCGGATGAAATGGCCAGTAGCCGTTGAGGTCTTTACACAAGGGGTAAAAAAGCCGAGAAGTTAAGTTCAAATTAGACTGAGGTATGTTCATTCAAAATGGCTGATGATTAGAAAATAAATTGATCTTACTAGAATGCTGCCAAGGCCACGGGCCTGTAGAATTGCTGGCAGAGAGAGGTTGGCAAACTCAGTTGTCAGTTGCCTGGTAGTCATCTATTTTATATATATGCAAATATAAATATACATATATTTTAACACAAGTGAATGCAAGGTTATGCACATAGGTAAAAATAACAGTGAGTACTATTACAAGTTATTTGGAAATTTGTTAACAAAAGTGGATAGTGAAAAGGATCTCGGTGTAATTATCAGTAACAATCTCAAATCCTCTAAGGAGTGTATTTCAGCCTCTGAGAAAGCAAATAAGATTCTAGGACTGATTGCGCAATCTTTTGACTTCAAAAGTCCATCTCTCATTAACAAGCTATATAAATCGTTAATTCGTCCACATTTGGAATATGCTGTTTCCGAATTTCATTAAAGACATCGACAGATTGGAAAAAGTACAATGGTGAACCACAAAACTGATTCCAAACATAAAAAAGATTCTAAAGGGAATTGATATCGAAAGTGACAAAATTTTTACACTAAATGAGAATCAGACAAGAAATAATGGTCTCAAGCTGTCAGAAAATAAATTTAATTTGGAAGTGGGTAGAAACAACTTTGCCATCCGTGTAGTTAATGAATGGAATAAACTTCCTGCAGAGGCAGTGCAATGTAGTTCACTTCGAAGCTTTAAAATTTGTTTAGATAAGAACCTAAGCAAGATGCTGTAATGCCTGCCATTTATTTGATAGTACTTATTCATTTGTTTGTTTTTATTTGTCTGTTTATTATTATTCATTTGGTTATTATCTATCATTATTTATCTGTCCATTTATTATTATTCATTATTTACCTGTTTGTTTATTATCTAATTTTACCTATTTATTTATTTATCTATTTACTATTGCTTATATTATTATTTTATTTATTTATTTACTTATCATTATTATATATTTTTTTGCATCCGACCTAGTTGTGCCTCTTGTCGGCATGCTCCTTTGTAATCTTTTGTAATATATATACATACATATACACACACATATGTATACTCATATATATATATATATATATATATATATATATATGTATATATATAAGTATATATGTATACACAAACGCATAAATACGCACACACACACACACACACACACACACACACACACACACACACACACACACACGCACACACACACTCATGCACGCAAACAAACACACACACACACACACATCCACACACACACACACACACACACACACACACACACACACACACACACACACAGACACACACACACACACACACACACACACTTCAACGAATGGACGGCTTAGAAGACGTTCTGAAGAAAAGTGAAGTCTGTGGATCCCAACGCAAAGAGAAGTGCCTAGTTTTTTTGCAGGGTGGGGGGGAAATTGCTCGTGGAGTAGTGGGAACGTAGGGAAAGAGGAAAAGGGGAGGGATTACTGAGGGAAATGGAAGGAAATGAGGAGGGAGTAGACTTTGACCAGCCAGACAAGCGGAAGGTAAACAAAAGACTTAGCGAGGATCAAATGTCTAATAAAAATGTAAAGATTAGAAGTATAGAGAGGAGCAATACAGAAGAAAGTGACGAGAATATGTTCCAGGGATTTAAAGAGGGTGGGGGGGACACAACCCCCCCCCCCGACTGATAAGACTAGAGGAGAGAGTTGATAAGGTGATCGAGGACTTGGAGCGTAAGTTAGGTAACGTAGACTCCATTTTTCAAAGAATTGAAAGGTTGGAACAACTAGAGAAGGCTAACAGAAACTTAACTGAAGAAATAGAGGACCTAAAAAGACAGTTAGGAAATGTAAAGGAGGAGAATGAGAAATTGAAGAAGAATAGTAATGAAAACAGAGAGAAACTAGCTACAGAAGCTAAAAATTGGAGAATAACTCAAGAAGGGAATAAGGTTTCATTCACTGACATAGTCAAACAGCAATTGAAAGAACATAATGAAGACTCAGTTATTAAAGTGATGAGACAGAAGGAGAATATAGTAAGAGAATTAGCTGACAAAAAGAAATGTATAATTATATTAGGAATGGAAGAGAAACATAACCCAGATAGAACTGCAAGAATCAAGGAGGAAAATGAAAGAGTAAGCAGTTTATTAAAATTAGTCCAGGAAGATGAACCAGAAATTATAAAGGAAATTGAGGAAAAATTCAGACTCGGAAAATATAGTACAGATAAGACCAGACCAATTAAGATTAAATTCAGGTCACAAACAACAGCAGAGAAAATTCTATCCAAGACAGGGAAACTAGCAACAAATGATCAATATAAAAAGGTATGGATAAAAAGAGAAATGAATAAGGAGGAAAGAGAGGCAGAAAAGCAGAAAAAAATTGAAGCTAAGGCAAAAAACGAGGAAAGAACGGAGTCAGAGAAAGAGAGATTCTATTGGAGAGTAGTGAACATGAAAATAAAGCAGTTCGACATACTAAAGAAAAAACATAAGGGAAACAGAGAATACAATGGAAGTGGCAGAAAACTAAGAGTGTCTTACACAAATATAGATGGATTGATAACAGGATTGAATGAACTGAATGATTATTTGAAAGAAAAAGAACCGGACATAATGGGAATTGTAGAAACAAAATTAAAAGGCCCACTACCACCCAACAGTGTAGGACATGATACATACAATTATTGGATTAGAAAACAGAGAGAAAAAACAAGGGGGTGGAGTTATGTTCCTGACTAAGAAGGATATAAACGTGAAAGGTGTCATATATGGAAAGAATACAGTAGAGATGATTATGATAGAAGTGGAAGACCGAGATAAGAAGAGCAGAAAATTTGTGATCAATTATGTGCCTCCGAAAACAGCCTCATGGGAGGAGAGTGAACATAAAAGTATGTTAGAGGACACAAAGATAGCATTAACTAAAATAATGGAAGACGGAGGAAGAATAGTTATGATGGGCGACTTTAATTGCAAAGAAATCTGCTGGGAAGAAATGACAGTAAAGAGTGGTGATGACTCATGGGGAAATGCTCTAACTTGAGATGATTACTGACCATTCAATGACACAATGGATACAAGAGAACACTAGGTATAGAAATGAAGAAGAACCATCGAGGCTAGACTTAATAATTACATCTGAACCTAGAATAGTGGACAAGATTGAATATAAAACACCAATAGGTAAAAGTGACCACATATTGATTGAACTGGAACTTAATGAAGAAAAATATATGAAAAGAAATGAACAATATAGAAAAGGAAGAATGATGTATGAAAAAACAAACTTTGATAAAATAAGAGAATTCTTCCAACAAGAAAACTGGGAAGAAATATACAAAGAAGAAACAACAGTGGAAGAGAAATGGAATATTTTGACAAAAATTTACAAAAAAGGAGTGGAAAAGTATGTCCCAAGACAAAAACAAGAAAAAGAATATGTAAAATGCTGGTACAACAAAAGTTGTAGGGAGTTAAAGGACAAAAGAGACAAAGCCTGGAACAGATGGAAAAAAGACAGAAGACCTGAAAAATGGAAAATATATACTGGTTATAGAAATGAATATGTACAAAAGTGCAGAGAGGAAAAAAGAAAATATGAAAAAGATGTTATAGAAAAGTGTAAAGATCAACCAAAACTATTCTATAGATTTGTAAACAATAAACTGAAAAACAAACAAGACTTAGAGAAATTAAGACAAGGAGGAGTTGAATACACTGAGGAAATGGAAATGGCAGAAATTATGAACAAACATTTTAAATCAGTGTTTACAAGGGAAAATATACAACCTGAAGAGATTGAGTGGAAGGAAAAAGTCCCCCCTATGGAAGAAATAGAAGTAACAAAGAATGAAATATTGACACACTCGGGTAATTTTGATGTCAGAAAATCGCATGGGCCAGATGAAATAGCAAACTGGATTCTGAAAGAATGCAGGAATGAACTGGCAGACAAAATACATAGCATAATAAGCAGTTCCTTAAAAGAAGGAAAAGTTCCAGAAGATTGGAAAAAAGCAAATATAGTACCTATATATAAAGGAGGAAATAAAGAAGAACCTACCAACTATAGACCAGTCTCTCTAACAAGTACAATAGCAAAAATATGTGAAAGAATTATCAAAAGTAGATGGGTAAAATACTTGGAAAAAAACAACGTACTAAATCCAAGGCAATTTGGATTCAGACAAGGACGATCATGCGTCACCAATTTAATATGTTTCTATTCAAGGCTAATAGATATAATACAAGAAAGAGATGGATGGGCTGATTGTGCATTTCTAGACCTAAAGAAAGCTTTTGACAAAGTACCACATAAGAAGTTGCTTAAGAAATTAGAATATGAAGGAGGAATACAAGGTAAATTGCTAAATTGGATGGAAGACTTTTTGCAAGAA
>NC_134781.1:60674805-60682305 GCF_046742065.1 Oratosquilla oratoria | reverse complement strand
TCTGTGTCTACGAGGGTTCGGTTGGCGGGATGCAGAACACGAAGTCAGGTATCCTTCGGTTTCGTCCCACACGGGATAGGCCGGCGGTCTTGCATTGTCTAGATTAACCACTTCTACTGAAACTTCGGTATGGAAAGGTTTTAACCAATAGACGTTTAATCCATATCACTAGAGTTAGATAAACTAGTCTGAAGGAAGGGGTTTAGTTGAGCTAAATGTACTACCCCCAATACTTACTTCCCATTGGTTACTAGAGTTGGCGGGAGGTCAAGTGAAAGGATAAGTACTATCCAGTACAGAAGGTGCCAAGCTCTCCTCCTTCCTCCCTCTCCCTCCTACTCCGCATCCTCCCCTCCTCCTCCTCCTCCGCCGCTACTCTTGTAAACAGGATTACTCACTTCCTTGCCTGTCAATCCACTAAAGTTTGTCTTCGTTTTCCTTGCCCAAGAACTGTTAAGGAGTTTGGGTACCCACCTCCTCCTCCTCTTCCTCCTCCTTCTTTCTTTCCTCCTCCTCCTCCGCCTCCTCCGCCTCTTCCACCTCCTCCTCCTCTTCCAACATCTCCATCTTCCTCCGTTTACTCTTCTTGCTACTGATCCTCTTCTTCCAGTAACTTAACTTTTGTTTTCCTCCTCCTCCTCCTCCTCCTCCTCCTTTAACATTTTTCCTTATTCCTCTTCCCTCTCCTTCTCCTCCTCCTCCACCTCTTACTTCTTCTCCTCCTGTGCATTTTCGTGTTCTATATCTTCTTTCTTCTTAAAGAAAGAAGATATAGAACACGGACAGTAGGCGAGATGCAGGGATGACCCGTCATCCATTAGGTACCAAGATGAGAGGGAGGGAAGGGGGTGGATGGGAGTGGAGTATGTTGGAGATGAAATGGGTGGGAGTGGTTTTTATGCCATTGTTTTTTAGCTACCTCCCTTGTAAAGGGAAAAAAAGCCTTTGGTATATGTATGTATGTATTTATGTATGTATGTTTGTTTGTATGCATGTATGTATGTATGTATGTAGGTATGTATGTATGTATGTATGTATGTATATATGTATATATATATATATATATATATATATATGTATGTATGTATGTATGTGTGTATACATGTATGTATGTATGTATGTATGTATGTATATATGTATGTATGTATGTGTGTATGCATGTATGTATGTATGTATGTATATATGTATGTATGTATGTGTGTATGCATGTATGCATGTATGTATGTATGTATGCATATATGTATGTATGTATGTATGTACAGTATTTATATATGTGCGTATGTATGCATGTATGTATATCTTCTTTCAATATCTCTTCTTCCTTTATCTTCCCTCTTGTTCTTTTTTCCTTTTTGTTCCTCATCCTTAGGAGTCGACTAGAGTGTTCTTTCTGTTCTACAGACTTTGTTTTGGCTAGCACCGATTGATTTTGTTAAAACAATGCTAACCGCAAATGTTTACCGAATGTGAAACTTTATTCTTTTTTATTTTTTGTTCTGAACATCGCCAAACTGTTTTATTCAGCTGAGGAGACAGTTTCAAAGCGGGGAGCTGGATTTATTCTGTTTTGTCATTATTGTGGTTTTACTAAATGGACAATCAGATTCATTTAGAGAAAAAATAAATCAAACCTCTAAGTACACAAAGACTGTCCACATTTATTGAAAATATCGTCGGAATCAACATGACGCCACGGGGTTTATCAAACGTTCGACATGACGTCACAATTAAGCCCCGCCTCTGAAGTGTCGGGGTTATCACAGAGATGAATAAATCATCTGGCAACAAACATATTAAAAGTTAACTTGCCAAAGGATACAGATGGTTACAGTAAAAGGAGACTTCAAACACCATAACCGAGAAAATTCCAATTAATTCTTCCATTGGAGCGACACATTCCAAAAACTCTATTCTTTATCAAGGACAAACGATGTTTATGCACAGGGGACCATGACTCCCTCCTAGGTCGGAGTCTATTTCCCCCTTGTGGCATAATAAAATCACCTGTCTTTAGCCGTGATAAAACTGATAAAGAGCGTCAACGTACTGAAGGGGCTTGAATTGGATGAAGCCAAACAGTTCTCTTCTTGTCACGTGTTATTATCGTCATTAGAAAGAATTAATTAATGATGACTCAACACCATCCCAAGCGACGTGTCATACCACATAGTGTGTGTGGGTGGGGGAAGGGGGGACTCTATGGAAGGGAGGGGAATTCGCTCCACTCCTTTGTCAAGAACTCCCCCCCACCATTGTTTATTTATTCTTTTTTTTTTCTTTTCTTTTCTTTTCTTTTCTTTTCTTTTCTTTGCTTTTCTTCTCTGAAGTTTAATACTTTTTGTTCTCCTTTACTCCATTAAACAGTCCACTTGCCAGTGTGTGTGTGGAGGGTGAGGGTGACATAGGAGTAAACGCTGAGACAGCACACAGCTGCACGCCCCCTTCTTCACCAGTCTTTTGGTGAAAGGGTCTTGGCACGTTGAGTTTCGCATTCATCCCAAGACTTCGTGTACCAGCGTTCGATGCTGTCCAAGTACATCAGGCAAATGTGATGGTTTTAGCCATAGTTAAGCGTCTCTTGGGTTTACCACCCTACACACGATATAATGGAAATATCTTTTATTGAAATGATCAATGAAATTAAGAAACTGGCAACTACGTGTGTTTTTACGCCCGGGGAGTGGAAATCCACCGTCCACTTTTCGAAGAATGTGCAGCCCCATAGGCTGCCACTCGGTACCCAGTGGCTCTTTCTGGGTTTCTAAATGATAATAGGCTTCTAGGACACTGAGACTAGAGATATTCATTCTAATTAAACTTGACTCGGAATAAAATCACATTTTGTGTGAAATTGTTGGTGAAACAAAGATTTCACTCCTGCCTTTTGACTAAAAATTGAAACACATGTCGATGTCGTCTTCAAAACTGATGCCTTTCCAGTGGAGAGCAAAATTGTTATTTTACAATTGTTACTGTAAAAATAAATGACAAAATAAAATAAAGAAATAAAGGAATGAAATGAGAATAGCATAAAACATAAATAAATAAAAGTGTCGGCTTTACTGAGAACACACAGATTTTCTTTTACCTTAATTCTGTAAATAGCAATGCGTGGCCGACTATTAAGAAACCGCCTAGGTACAGTTTCAGTAAAGCGAACCTGACACAGGAATGTAGTTTTTGACTCGAACTTGACCTGTGATCTCCCAGCACCACTTCGGGATATGGGGCATGCACTTATGTACCCATTATATAATATCATAGATAGTTTTTATGTTGCCAAACGACAAAACATCTGTACTGAGAATGCTTAGATCAGCATGTAACGACTGAGCCCGGACCCGCTGGAAGGGAAAGCCAGTAGCCAAATCAACCTTAACATATGCCTCTCTCTCTCTCTCTCTCTCTCTCTCTCTCTCTCTCTCTCTCTCTCTCTCTCTCTCTCTCTCTCTCTCTCTCTCTCTCTCTCTCTCTCTCTCTCTCTCTCTCTCTCTCTCTCTCTCTCTCTCTCTCTCTCTCTCTCTCTCTCTCTCTCTCTCTCTCTCTCTCTCTCTTATTTTCCTTCGATGTGATGTTTGAATTTTGTATTCTGTATATAGTAAAGGAAGCTGCATGGTAAGATGAGTATCCTTTTTTTAGGATTATAACAACGATTACCCACCCCCAATTCACCTGTGACACCTCGGCGTGGCAACACTTGGAAAAAGCGCTGCTGCCACGTGTCATAGAATTTATTCAGTTCGTTGTTAAAATCCTAAAAAGTGACATTGTTCTATACAACTTGCTTTACTATATACAGAATAAAAATTTAAATAGCACATAGATGCGAAATAAGAGAGAGGCATGTACTGAGGTTGATTTGGCAGAATGGCTAGTGGGAAATCATGACATATGGCACATTTTCAACGGACTCTTGGAGCGTACAGGCAGATCGTGGGTCCCACTGATATTGTGGTGAAATAGACTTAAGTTACTTTGTACTAACGTGTATCTTTACCCTCGGGTTCACGTGTTCTATGCCATCCAATCAAGAGTTGCCATCTGAAAATGATTTAGAATCGTTAAAACAGTTTGAATTAATCACCCTCGCTACAAGGATTCGTACCCTCAACCTTGTACACACGAGGGCTTGGACGGTATCATTTTTTATTTCTTATTTATTCATTCATTTGATCTATTTTCTACATCCACGATAGCAAAATAGTTTTGGTTTTTGGTGGCGTGTGGCAACTATAACAATTTCGAGCATTTCGACACATTCACTACAAAGAGCTCGTAACGTTCTTGTTGTTGTGCTGAATAAAATCGCTTGGTGGCAGCCAAAACAAAGAGAAGAAACTCCTTTCTTTATACTTTACGGAACGTTGACTCGCGAGCCTTTGTTAATTTCCCCTTTTGACAATTCTCCAGGAGAGACAGAGAGAGAGAGAGAGAGAGAGAGAGAGAGAGAGAGAGAGAGAGAGAGAGAGAGAGAGAGAGAGAGAGAGAGAGAGAGAGAGAGAGAGAGAGAGAGAGAGAGAGAGAGAGAGAGAGAGAGAGAGAGAGAGAGAGAGAGAGAGAGAGAGAGAGAGAGAGAGAGAGAGAGAGAGAGAGAGAGAGAGAGAGAAAGGGACAACTTGAATCCTTGACTACTCTGTAAAAACGATGACAATCGAGACCGTTTTTCCTAGTGACTCATATAAAGAATAATTACATAAAATGAAGTAAAGCCGATCACAAGGTTGTCATTAATGAGAAATAACGCCCCGCATTTTATTTTGTCCTTTTTGTTTTGCAGCTGTTTGACGAAAACAAAGTTGTTTTGGGCTTAGAAGTTTAAAAAAATCTTTGAAACAAATCCCACGACATCTTTTCATATTCTGCAAACCAAGACACACACACACACAAGCACACACACACACAAACACACACACACACACACACACACACACACACACACACACACACACACACACACACACACACACACACACACACACACACACACACACACACTTCAACGAACGGACGGCATAGACGACGTTCTGAAGAAAAAGTGAAATTCGTGGATCCCAAAGCAAAGGAAGTACCTATTGTTTTTACAGGGTGGGGGGGAAATTGCTCGTGGTGTAGGGAAAGTAAGGAAAAAGGAGAAGGGGAGGGATTACTGAGGGAAATGGAAGGAAATGAGGAAGGTGAGGACTTGGCCCAGGCAGGCAGACGAAATCTAAACAAACGAGGGCCGGACCAATTTAGCGATGATGAAATGTCTAACAAAAATGTAAAGATTAGAAGTATAGATAAGAGCAATACAGTAGAAGATGATGAGAATATTTTCCAGGGATTTAAAGAGGGTGGGGGGGGCCCCGCCCCCCCCCCCCCCCCCGATTAACAAGACTAGAAGAGAAACTCGATAAGATGATCGAGCACTGGGAATTTAAGTTCGGTCACGTTAACAACATTGTGCAGAGAGTTGAAAAATTGGAAGAACTAGAGAAGGCGAACAAAAACTTAACTAAGGAAATTGAAGAATTGAAAAAACAGTTAAAAGAAGTGAAAGAAGAGAATAAAGTCTTAAAGGAGAATAATAAGGAGAACAAGGAGGGTTGGAAAAAAATCCAAGAAAATAGCAAAGATGCATTCACTGACATAATCAGACAGCAAATGAATGAACAAACTGAAGACTCAGTTATTAAAGTGATGAGACAGAAGGAGAATATAGTAAGAGACTTAGCAGACAGAAAGAAATGTATAATTATATTAGGCATGGAAGAGAAACATAACCCAGATAGAACCACAAGAATCAAAGAGGAAAATGAAAAAGTAAGAAATTTACTAGAATTAGTTCAGGAAGATGAACCAGAAATAATGAAGCAAATCGAAGAGAAATTCAGGCTCGGGAAATATAGTACAGACAAGACCAGACCAATTAAGATTAAATTCAGGTCACAAACTACGGCTGAGAATATCTTATCCAAAACAGGGAAACTAGCAACAAATGAACAATATAAAAAGGTATGGATAAAAAGAGAAATGAATAAAGAGGAAAGAGAGGAAGAAAAACAGAAAAGACTTGAAGCTAAGGAAAAAACGAGAGAAGAACGGAGTCAGAAAAAGAGAGAATCTATTGGAGAGTAGTGAATATGAAACTAAAGAAAGTCGACATACAAGAGAAAAACAAAAGGGAAACAGAGAACACAATGGAAGTGGCAGAAAACTAAGAGTGTCTTACACAAATATAGATGGATTAATAACAGGATTGAATGAGCTCAATGATTATTTGAAGGGAAAAGAACCAGACATAATGGGAATTGTAGAAACAAAATTAAAAGGTCCACTACCACCCAACAGTGTAGGACATGATGCATATAATTATTGGATTAGAAACAGAGTGAAAAAGGAAGGGTGTGGAGTTATGTTCCTGACTAAGAAGGATATAAACGTGAAGTGTGTCACATATGGAAATAATACAGTAGAGATGATAATGATGGAAGTAGAAGACAGAGATAAGAAGAGCAGAAAGTTTGTGATAAATTATGTGCCCCCGAAAACAGCCTCATGGGAAGAGAGTGAACATAAAAGTATGTTAGAGGACACAAAGATAGCATTAAACAAGATAATGGAAGAGGGAGGAAGAATAGTTATGATGGGCGACTTTAATTGCAAAGAAATCTGCTGGGAAGAAATGACAGTAAAGGGTGGAGACGGCTCATGGGGAAACGCTCTACTTGAGATGGTTACTGACCATACAATGACACAATGGATACAGGAGAACACTAGGTATAGAAATGAAGAAGAGCCATCGAGACTAGACCTAATAATTACATCTGAACCTAGAATAGTGGACAAAATTGAATATAAAACACCAATAAGTAAAAGTGACCACATATTGATTGAACTGGAACTTAATGAAGAAAAATATATGAAAAGAAATGAACAATATAGAAAAGGAAGAATGATGTATGAAAAAACAAACTTTGATAAAATAAGAGAATTCTTTCAAAAGGAAAACTGGGAAGAAATATACAAAGAAGAAACAACAGTAGAAGAGAAATGGAATATTTTGACAAAAATTTACAAAAAAAGGAGTGGAAAAGTATGTCCCAAGACAAAAACAAGAAAAAGAATATGTAAAATGCTGGTACAACAAAAGTTGTAGGGAGTTAAAAGACAAAAGAGACAAAGCCTGGACCAGATGGAAAAATACAGAAGACCTGAAAAATGGAAAATATATACCTGTTATAGAAATGAATATGTACAAACGTGCAGAGAGGAAAAGAGAAAATATGAAAAAGATATCATAGAAAAGTGTAAAGATCAACCAAAACTATTCTACAGATTTGTAAACAATAAACTGAAAAACAAACAAGACTTGGAGAAATTAAGACAAGAGGGAGTTGAATACACTGAGGAAATGGAAATGGCGGAAATTATGAACAAACATTTTAAATCAGTGTTTACAAGGGAGAACATACAACCTGAAGAGAACGAATGGAAAGAGAAAGTCCCCCCTATGGAAGA
>NC_134781.1:60657305-60662305 GCF_046742065.1 Oratosquilla oratoria | reverse complement strand
CAAGGTGAACACACACACACACACACACACACACACACACACACACACACACACACACACACACACACACACACACACACACACAGAACACGCATACATACACACACACATACACACACAAACACACATGTATGTATGTATATTTATATACACATACATGCACATCATACTCTAAAGACTTCATTCTAAGGCGATGTGATTTCATTTAGGTTTATGGACGTCATCACAATAAAAAGAATAAGACTCTCATGCGATTTTACGTGAGGAGATTTCATTCAGCTGAAGGTAACCCTCCCTCTCCTGCAGCCAAAGCTACAAACCGCCAACATAGTAAACAGCTTCATATATATATCCCTTTGGTTATAAAAAAAAAGGATTTTACTAAAGATATGTGCTTGTTCTTTACAGGAGCATCTCAAAATGCTGGATGCATTGGCCAGAATCTCAAGAAACGCCCAGGAAGAAAAGCAGAAGTCAAAGACGACCCCAAGAACGGACTCAAGTAACTCTTCCTCGAGAAGGACTGGAACCTGCGACTGGATCAGCGAGATCCGGGAGCGGAAGCTTCTGCGCGCGGTCGGGGAGTACCGCAGGTTCCTCAACTCGCTTCAGCCGCCTCTCCCTCACGTCCTCCTGACGGCGCGCAATGACCTTCAGCAGGAGGTAAGAAACAGCAGACTCCGTCAACTTGTCCTTTCGTTTTGGCTGACGCCAGGCGATTTTATTCAACTGGTTAAAGTGGTCAAGTTAACGATCCTCTCTAGATGGCCAAAGGTTTTGTATCTGTTTCTGATTCTTGCCGCTAGGCGGCGCTAAGAAGATACTCTTCTTTATTGTGACCACATCTTGTGTATATAATGTGTTTACGTACACTAACTGGCGTTTACTTATTAACATACAAACGCACACACACAAACCTCGTGGCGTAGTGGTTAGAGAGCTCGCCTGCCACTACGGCGGTCCGGGTTCGAATCCCGCCAAGGGTTGAAATAATTTCAGTGTCGCTACGCTGCGAGTTGTTACCCCAACTCTCGTGGGCGGGGAGTTGGGTGTGTGTGTGCGTGTAAGGTCACAGTATTACCTATAGATCGGTTATACGAACTCTGAGCTCTTATCCGGGAGGTTAATAACTGTCAATCAAGAGTCCATCACGTGATCCAAGATTATGGTGAAATACACACACACACACACACACACACACACACACACACACACACACACACACACACACACACACACACACACACACACAATGTTGTACAACACGGCTACCGGTATTCTTTAGCTTATTGTTTTGTTTTGTTCTTTTTTAATGCTTGTAACATCTTGTCACTTATATTTTCTAATTTCATAACTCTGTTTGCTGTATATTTTCAGCAGTAATGGTGCCATACCCAATAAACCGTATATTATTACTATTAATATTGTTACTATTATAACTATCTTTATTATTATAATTATTATTATCATTATTATTATTATTAATTATTATTATTATTATTATTATTATTATTATTATTATTATTATTATTATTATTATTATTATTATTATTATTATTATTATTATTATTATTATTATTGTTGTTATTACTATTATCATTATTATTATTATTATTATTATTATTATTATTATTATTATTATTATTATTATTATTATTATTATTATTATTATTATTATTATCATAATTATAATTATTGTTTTATTATCATTATTATTATTATCATTATTATTATTATTATAATTATTATTATCATTATTATCATAATTACAATTATTATTGCTTTATTATCATTATTATTATTATCATTATTATTATTATTATTATTATTATTACTATTATTATTATTATCATTATTATTATTATTATTATTATTATTATTATTATTATTATTATTATTATTATTATTATTATTATTATTATTATTATTATTATTATTATTATTATTAATTATTATTATTATTAATTATTATTATTATTATTATTATTATTATTATTATTATTATTATTATTATTACTATTATTTTTATTTTTATTATTATTACAATCATTATCATTATTGTTACTATCATTATTATCATAATTATAATTATTATTTTTATTATTATTATTATTATTATTATTATTATTATTATTATTATTATTATTATTATCATTACAGTATTATTATTATTATTATCATTATTATTATTATTATTATTATTATTATTATTATTATTATTATTATTATTATTATTATTATTATTATCATTATTATTATTACGAGTACTATTATCATTATTATTATTATTATTATCATTATTATTATTATTATTTATTATCATTATTATTATTATTATTATTATTATTATTATTATTATTATTATTGTGGATATGAGGTAAAGGGAACACGGGCTGAGGGAAACACTTTTATTCCTGACTAGTTTCACCTGAGTGGTTTCATCAGAGAAGAAGCCACTCAGGCAAAACTAGTCAGGAATAAAAATATTTCCCTCAGCCCGTGTTCCCTTTACCTCCTATCCACATTCGCCACAATGTATACACATTATTATTATTACTATTACTACTATCATTATAATTAATTATTATTATCATCATCATCATCATCATCATTATTATTATTACTACTATCATTATTATCATTATCATTATTATTATCATCATCATCATCATCATCATCATCATCATCATCATCATCATCATCATCATCATCATCATCATCATCATCATCATTATTATTATTATTATCATATATATTAATACGATAGCGTGTGTGTTATTTTGTGTGTCACGCTTCTCGAATGGTTGAAATAAGGCATGTTTGTTCCGTAGACTTTATTATTATTATTATCATTATTATTATTATTATTATTATTATTATTATTATTATTATTATTATTATTATTATTATTATTATTATTATTATTATTATTATTATCGTTGTTGTTGCTGTTGTTGTTGTTGTTGTTGTTATTATTATTATTATTATTATTATTATTATTATTATTATTATTATTATTATTATTATTATTATTATTATTATTATTATTATACGATAGCGTGTGTGTTATTTTGTGTGTCACGCTTACATCAAAAGCAACGACCTTCCATGGTGTCGAAGTTCTCGAAGCTGCCGAAGTTCTCGAAGGTGCCAAAGTGAAATAGAGGATTAGAAACCAACAACCGACTGTTTTACTTGGATGCACCTGGCGGCTCTGGCAAAACTTTTCTATTCAATATGATTCATGATTACCTGGTGGCTCAAAATGTGGCTGTTAGTACTTCTGCTTGGACAGGTATTGCAGCAACACTATTGAAAAATGGAAAAACTCTTCACAGTATCTTCAAATTTCCTGTTCCTTTGACTGAGACAATTACCTGCAATATTCCGCCTAATTCTGACCAAGCCAATATTCTCAGGCAGGTGAAAGTCTTCATTATTGATGAGGCGTCGATGATCCCTCGATATGCATTGAATGCTATTGATAATTGTTTACAAGATATTATGAATAAAATAGCATATTTGGTGGTAAAGTCATCATATTAGGAGGAGACTTCAGGCAAGTTCTGCCTGTGGTTCCTAGAGCTCCACCTGCTGCAGTATTGGATGTATGCCTAAAGAAGTCTCCAATGTGGCACAATTTTCATCAACTTAAACTCTCTCAGAATATGAGGACTAATGAAAACGAACAAGTTTTCTCACAATGGCTCTTACAAATTGGAAATGGTCGAGTGCAGAGTTCACTTGATAACGTTTCTGATGATACGATCGATATCCCAGAACAATGTGTATGCACTGACTCTTTAGTATCAGACATATTTAATAATTGCACCCAAGACGAAATGAAAAGTAGAGTTATTTTGTCACCAAAAAATGTAGATTGCTTGAAAGTTAATGAAGATATTCTACGAAAACTACCAACTGAGAGCAAAACATATCTAAGTATAGATTCAGTATCATCAGACAATGAAATGGAAGCCAATAATTATCCGATCGAATTCATAAATTCACTTACGCCTTCGGGAATGCCTCCTCATCGTCTCAATCTTAAAGTTGGATCTATTATTATGCTGCTTCGAAACCTGTCAATAACGCAAGGACTATGTAATGGAACGCGTTTAGAAGTATTGGAGCTTCATAACCACAGTATTCTAGCTTCAATCATGAGTGGATCTCATGCTCAGGAGCGAGTTTTAATTCCAAGAATTAAACTTAATCCTAGTGACGTAAATATTCCATTTGTTCTGCACAGGACTCAATTTCCTGTCCGCCTATCATATTCAATGACCATTAATAAAGCTCAAGGACAGACTTTCGATAAGGTTGGGATCTACCTACCACAACCTTGCTTTACTCATGGACAACTTTATGTAGCCTTCTCAAGAGCAAGGTCTATGAACAGTGTAAGAGTGAAAATTTGTCCTCAGAATGATTCTACTCATGGCCAGAGAAGAGGAACTACCTTCACAAGAAATATTGTATATAAAGAAGTTTTGTAAATTGTTTCATGTATTGCTAATTTTTTAAAATACAATTCAAATCTTATCACATTTTATTCAAACATGTATAGGTTAGGAACAAGATAATTAGTATTGAAAATATGATTTCGTGTAATTTACACGGGTTCCGCCGAAGTTCTCGAAGTCGCCGAAATTGTCGAAGGTGCCGAAGTTCTCGAAGGTGCCGAAATTCTCGAAGGTGCCGAAATTATTAAAGGTGCCAAAGTTCTCAAAGGCGCTGAAGTTCTCGAAGTCGCCGAAGTTGTCGAAGGTGCCGAAGTTCTCGAAGGTGCCGAAGTTCTCGAAGGTGCCGAAGTTCTCGAAGGTGCCGAAGTTCTCGAAGGTGCCGAAGCTCTCGAAGGTGCCGAAGTTCTCGAAAGTATGTCACGCTTACATCAAAAGCAACGACCTTCCATGGTGTCGAAGTTCTCGAAGCTGCCGAAGTTCTCGATAATAATCCAACAAATGATGAAATTGTAGCAATATTTGTCGGTGATGATG
>NC_134781.1:60649805-60652305 GCF_046742065.1 Oratosquilla oratoria | reverse complement strand
CTGAATAAAACCGTTTAACAAAAACAAGAAAAAAGTCATTGATGAATTGTTGAAATAAGGCAGGTTGGGCCCCCTCCTCTCTCTCCCACTCCTCCTCCTCCCCTCCCCTCCCCCTCCTCCCCCCTCCTCTCCTTCCCTTTCTCTCACGCACGAAGGATGCACCTAGGGTGGTAACCAAAGACAACTGGCACCTCAGCCTTTGACCTGGATTCACCCGTGACCCAGGTTTAGAGATGGAGGACCTCGCAGTTTGCAAACTTCTGCAGAAGACTTGGCAAGTGCCACAGGATCGTTGTCCCGACTTTCTCGAACTCACGAACTCAAAGGTCTTCAGTTGATGACCCACATCTCGGCCTTGAAGAATGACGTCACTGTGGGGGCGGGGGGAATCCCTCGAAGCCAATTGAATGAAAATAGCAGGAAGGAGGGATAGTTGGAGTTGAAAGTAATCAGCCAGTCTTCTTTGAATGGAAGATTTATCTCCAGTCTTCAAAAGAATGCTGTGTGACTGTCGTCCGTAGGGGCGTCACGAAAACCCCTTAACTATTGATTCCTAGTGTTTAGAATGTATCTTAGAATGTTCCAATTCCACCTTCTATTTGTTTCATCAATAGGATAGTTCTTAAAAACGCTTCTCATTGTCTTTCCGTAGTATCTGATAATGCACTGGAAATATAGCGCGATTGAAGTTTTGACTATACAAAAAAACAGTAGATGACATCATAGGTGGTGTCATGCAGACTAACTTACATTCCTCCTCACAATGTCTTACTGAAGGATGACCTGATCGCCGTTGTAATTACGCTGGAATATAATGACCTTGAAAATTACGACCTGGCTCTTGGATTCAGCCCTATGCAAGCAATTGCAACCAAGTACAACTGAGCAGCCGTTATGAGAGGCTGGAACCTAGAGTGGCAATGTTGTAAGCATGGAAACGGCGCGGGATGTGACGCATGGCCTCTGATCTTTTTCATAGGTGATGACGTCATAACGCCTTGAGACGTTTTTCTCGTCCTTCAATCCCTTTCGTATCGGGTGGCATTCTTCCCTTGGACCTGGCTGCCGCCAGGGTATTCTATTCAGGGTAGCCAAGAGGTCAACCCTACCCTGTGAATATGGGAGGAGTGACCTTCAACTGAATAAAAGTCACTTGGTGGCAGCTAGACTAAATATTAAATACATATTACTCAGATAATACTCCCCGGGATAAGCTTAACCACTTAACTCCGAGTCAGTTCTCTCTTAGCTGAATAAGATAATATAAAAACAATCATATATAATAAATAAGATGTGCGACGAAGCAAAAAGGTTGTCTTGGATCCCCTAAGGTGCCCTAGAACGATGTTAGGGCATTCACACATAACCAGTCCCTATTCCCCTCCCTTTCTTGCATCACAGTATCATCTATACACGGCCATTTTCCATTCACTCCTGTCTCCTGCCTGCTCACTGCCTTGTCCAACAGGCACTCCTCTCCTTCTCAAAACCCCTTATACCCCATCCATCCATGTCAACCTCGGGTCATTTTGTACCTTCACTCACACGCGCGAGTATGTGCCTAATTTCACTGCATCTGTGGTCGGTTTGGCTCTTCGGAGATAAACATGTGCAACGTTTCTTGATCTATGTCGAGTTAGTACAACTTACTGCAGTTATTCAGCTGACCAGATTTTATTATTATTCCATTCCGCTTTACGAGGAAAAAAGGGGACAAATGTGATTGTGGTAGTTTTAGAGGGATCAGTTTGTTCAGTGTAGTTGAGAGGATTAGGACAGGAACAGAGGGAGTAATTGGTGAAGAGTAGTGTAGATTTAGGAAAGGTTAGGGTTGCGTGAATCAGATTTTTGTGGTAAGGAAAACTTTAACAAATTATAGGGATTTTTTTGGCCTTTATGGATTTGGAAAAAGCTTATGACAGAGTAGACAGGGAGGTACTGCAGATATAGGTACTGCAGATATATGGGATTAGGGGAAAGCTGTTAAGGGAAGTCAAGACTTTATACGAAAGTAGTAGTGCTTGTGTTAGAACTGGAAATGGAAAGAGCGAGTGGTTTGAGGTAAAGGTGGGACTTCGTCAGGGTTGTGTTATATCGCCATGGCTGTTCAATGTGTGCATGTATGAGGTTGTGTGGGAGGTAAAGGTGAGGGTTATGGACATGAAATTGGAGATGGTTAAGGAAATTGGAGAAAAGTGTGAGGTGAGTCAGTTGTTGTTTGCTGGCGACACTGCGCTTCTGGCAGGGTCAGAGGAGGGATTAAGGGAGTTAGTGACGGAGTTTGGGAAGCTCTGCGATAGAAGAAAGTTGAAGGTAAATGTGAGTAAAAGTAAGGTGATAAAATGTACAAGGGGACAGGATGACAAATGGTTGGAAGTAAATCTTAAAGTCGAGACTAAAGAATCGCTCGATGGAGGCATTCGTTGGAAATTGAAACGTGGAAGAGCCGAGGATTCGAACCCAGCTAACCCGTAACAAAGTTACAGTGACTTAAACCAAT
>NC_134781.1:60642305-60647305 GCF_046742065.1 Oratosquilla oratoria | reverse complement strand
CAACATTTTCCATATACAACCATTCTCCATTCACCCCTGTCTTCTGTCCTCTCCCGTCCTTCCTCAACCGACATTCCCCTCTTCCCCAAAGCCCCCTTCACCCCATCCATCCATCTCATCCTAGGACGTCCCCTCATGTTCACTCCCTCCACATCTGCCTTCCATACCTCCTTTACTAGTCTTTCTTCACTCATTCTTTCCATGTGTCCAAACCATCCTAATACTCTTTCATCCACCCTATCTCCCAGCTCCCTTTCCACCCCTGTTCTCCTCCTCACTTCCTCATTTCTCACTCTATCTAGCCTAGTAACCCCCATCATACTTCTCAGACACCTCATCTCAAACACATTCAAGTTCCTTCTCTCTTCCTCTCTCATGTTCCATGTTTCTGCTCCATACAGTGCTGTTGGCACAATTACTCCTTCATACAGTCTCCTCTTAGCATCCATTCCCAGATTCCTATTCCTCATTACACTTTTTAAACCACCAAGGCATTTACTCGCTTCTCTCAATCTACATTCTACCTCCATCTTCACTCCACCCTTTCCTGCCACATTTGCACCCAAATATCTAAAACTATCCACTTCCTCCAGTTGCTCTCCCTTAATGCTCATTTCCAGATTACTGCCACTTTCACCCCTTGTACATCTCATCACCTTACTTTTACCCACATTTATCTTCAGCTTTCTTCTATCACACACTCTCCCAAACTCTGTCACCAGCTTCCTCAATCCCTCCTCCGATCCTGCCACAAGCGCAGTGTCGTCCGCAAACAACAGCTGGCTCACCTCCCACTTTTCTCCATTTTCCTTAACCATCTCCAATCCCTGACCCACTACCCTTGCATTCACCTCTCGTACCACCCCATCCATGTATAAGTTGAACAGCCAGGGTGACATAACGCATCCCTGACGAAGTCCCACCTTTACCTCAAACCACTCACTCTCTCCATTTCTAATCCTGACACAAGCTCTACTACTATCATAGAAATTCTTGACAGCTCCCAGAAGCTTTCCCCCTATCCCGTATATCCGCATAACCTCCCACAGTGCCTCTCTGTCTACCCTGTCGTAAGCCTTTTCCAGATCCATAAAGGCCCAGAAAAAATCCTTCCCCTTTCCAATAGCTTTCTCACATATCTGTCTTACCACAAAAATCTGATCTACACAACCTCTACCTGTCCTAAACCCACACTGTTTCTCATCAATTACTCCATCTGTTCCTCTCCTAATCCTCTCAATCAAGACCCTCACATAAGCCTTCCAACTACACTTAATAAGCTGATCCCTCGGAAACTACTACAATCACACTTGTCCCCCTTTCCCTTGTAAAGTGAAACTATACAGGCACTCCTCCAGTCCTCTGGCACTCTACCTTCTCTCCAGCAAACATTAAATAACCTCACCAACCAGTCCACCATCACTATACCTCCTTTTTTAAGACAATAATGATTATAATAATAATAATAATAATAATAATAATAATAATAATAATAATAATAATAATGATAATAATAATAATAATGATAATAATAATAATAATGATAGTAATAATAATAATAATAATAATAGTAATAATAATAATAATAATAATAATAATAATGATGATGATGATGATGATGATGATGATGATGATGATGATGATGATGATGATGATGATGATGATGATGATGATGATGATGATGATGATGATGATGATGATGATGATGATGATGATGATGATGATGATGATGATAATAATAATGATAATAACAATAATAATAATAATAACAATAATAATAATAATAATGATTATAATAATAACAATAATAATGATAATAATGATAATAATAATAATAATATTAATAATAATAATAATAATAATAATAATAATAATAATAATAATAATAATAATAGTAATGAAATAATAATAATAATAATGATTATGATAATAATGATAATAATAATAATAATAATAATAATAATAATGATAATAATAATAATAATAATAATAATAATAATAATATAATAATAATAATAGTAATAATAATAATAATAATGATAATAATAATAATAATGATAATAATGATAGCAAAAATGATTATAATAATAATAATAGTAATAATGATAATAATCATAATAATAATAATAATCATAATAATAATAATAATAATAATAATGATGATGATGATGATGATGATGATGATGATGATGATGATGATGATGATGATGATGATGATGATGATGATGATGATGATGATGATGATGATGATGATGATGATGATGATGATGATGATGATGATGATGATGATGATGATAATGATAATGATAATAATAATAATAATAATAATAATAATAATAATAATAATAATAATAATAATGATAATAATAATGATAATGATTATAATAATAGTAATTATGATAATAATAATGATAATTATGATAATAATAATGATAATAAACAAATTTTGTTGAAGGTGATGCTGTTTTCTGCATCAATAATTTTCTTGCAGATACTTTCTAAAGATCTCACTAATCGCCGTGTACCAGGGTCTAAACTCAGTAGAACTCGTGCGTAGGCGGACATAATCTCCGATCCGGATATCGGCTCAATTGAGCCTTCTTCAGAGAGTGTATCTAGTGTCAACTAAGAGCGGTATTTGACCAAATGAAATTATTAGACTGGGGGAGATCACATGTTAGTTTGAAAAATGGGCATGAATTATCTCTTCAGGCTTCAGGCCTACCCTGTGTTCTCATACTTATGTCCGCCAAGCACTTATGCACTGTGATACCTGGTCAAAAGTCCTCCAAGAACTCGAACGCACTACCCAGGTACTAGTAAATACCGGCTTCACCAACTCCAACAGTACTCCAAATCAAGAAGAAATAAAACTTTTTTACAAGTCACATTTTTCTACAGCTTACAAAGAAAAAGAAAAAGGTCATCAAAGACATCGTCAAAAGAAACATAAAGCCCATGAATGACAACACTTCACTCAAACTAATCATCTTTTATAAAAGCAAAAAAACCTCCAATCTGTTTCTCCAAAACAACACCCGCCAAGAGAGGAATGAGCTGAAAAAGTTTCATGTCATATACGAATATAAATACACAAAGGGGAACTGCGAAGCCCTTCCTTCCTCGTACATAGGCATGACGACTATGAAGCTGGAATCCCGACTGGTTGGACGCAAATACACAGGAGCCCCAAATAACCATGCTTTAGCATCACACGGATACCACATTACACGAGAAGAATTAGAACAGAACACGAAAATCTTGGAAACATGCATGGACCCGAGAAAATTAAAGATAATCGAGGCCTTTTTTACCATGGATAAAAACTATAATGATGTAAATAATAAATAAAATACATAAATAAATGCATAGGTATAGTTAAATAATAAACAAACAGGTAAATAGTAAATAATAATAAATTTACATATAACTAATAGTAAATGAGAATACAGCAAATATTATTAAAAAACGGACAAATGATAACAAAACAAATAAACAAATGATATAAAATAAATGATAGTCATTACAGCATCTTGCTTAGATGTTTATCTAAATAATTCTTTAAGCTTCGAACTGAACTACATTGCACTACCTCTGCAGGAAGTTTATTCCATTCATTAACTTCACGGTTGGCGAAGTTGTTTCTACCCACTTCCAAATTAAATCTACTTCCGGACAGTTTGAGACCATTGTTTTTTTGTCTGATTCTCATTCAGTGTGAAGATTTTGTCACTTTTGATGTTATCAATTCCCTTCAGAATCTTAAAGACCTGTATCAAGTCACCTCTGAGTCTACGTTTTTTAGGGAAAACAGATTCATATGTTTTAGTCGATTTTCATATGATTTATTTTTGATATTTGGAATCAGTTTTGTGGCTCGCCGTTGTACTGTCCCTCCGTTATGCTGTACCCCAACCCCTTGTTGTTGTCCTGTACCATTTCTCTGAATATTCATTTCCTTTTCTCGCCTACCCTGTGGTGGGGGATAGAATAGTGCCACCAAGTATTCCCACTTGAATCGCAAGAGGCGAGAAAAACGGAACGGGGATTAGGACTAGGCAGCCATCTCCCTGTA
This sequence comes from Oratosquilla oratoria, assembly GCF_046742065.1. Classification (NCBI taxonomy): domain Eukaryota; kingdom Metazoa; phylum Arthropoda; class Malacostraca; order Stomatopoda; family Squillidae; genus Oratosquilla; species Oratosquilla oratoria. The sequence continues at coordinate 60,643,230 of NC_134781.1, read as the reverse complement.
GCCCCACAGGGGACATTCCTAAAAAATGTAAAGGCATAAGAGAGTCTAGAATTTTTCCAGCCAGTACCCTAAGGTTTGGGTCTTTTAATGTGCGTGGATGTAGTACAGATGAGAGTAAAAGGGAAGAGATAGGCAGTATGTTTGTGAGAAGAAAGATGGATGTGTTGGCTTTGAGTGAAACTAAGTAGAGAGGGAGGGGCGAGTGTGAGTTTGGGAGTATACTTGGGAGGTTCTCAGGAGTGAAGTGAGGGCGAGGGAGAGCAGGGATGGCTATACTAGTAAGTGAAGAGATAGGTAAGCATGTAGTGGAATGGAAGGAGGTTTCTTCAAAGTTAATGTGTATGAAGGTGAAACTTGGAAAGGTAATGTGGGTTTTTGTAAGTGCATATGGGCCTAGTAGTGAGAAGAGTGTAGAAGAAGGGGAGGCTTTTTTGATTGGATTTAAATGAGTGCATAGAAGGATTAGCGAGAAACGTCAATGTAGTGGTATTGGGAGACCTTAATGTTAGGGTAGGAAATGAACCAATAGACGGAGTGGTTAGAAAGTATGGAGTTCCAGGAAAGAATCGTAATGGAGAGTTGATGGTGGAGATGTGTCTCGGAAGAGAGTTGATGGTAGCAAATACAGTGTTTAAGAAGAAAACCAAGCATAAGCACACATGGGAGAGGGTGGTGGACTGGAAGGGTGATAGATAGAGCATTGATGGACAATGTAGTGGTAAGTAGGAGTATAGTAGGAAGAGTTAAGGATGTACATGTTCTAAGGGGAGAGAGTGGGGGAATATAAGATCATTTTCTGGTGGGAAGTAAGTTGATAGTGGAGGATAGATGGAGAAAGAGGAAAATGACAGAAGGTAGAGAGGCGCTTAAAATGAACAGCTTAAATGAAAAAAAAAAGAAGGAGCACAAAAAGAAGCTGAGGGAG
>NC_134781.1:60607305-60619805 GCF_046742065.1 Oratosquilla oratoria | reverse complement strand
GTGTGTGTGTGTGTGTGTGTGTGTGTGTGTGTGTGTGTGTGTGTGCGCCTATACATATCACACTATCCGTATCTGTATGATAGAAAGTCACACCTGTCAATATGACTGACATTAAATCAGTACTATATATTTTTGTCCTCCTCTTCCTCCTCCTCCTCCTCCTCCTCCTCTTCCTCCTCCTCCTCCTCCTCATCATAATCTTTGGTTCTCGAAGTGAGGGGGCTGATCAAGTAAGATCCTTTGTGTTGAACAAAATCCTTTGGCGATGCTTAGAACAAAATATATAAACTCCATTATCGGTCGAAGCTAATAAGGCCCTGTTCACACTAGCGGAAACCACGGCGGTACCGTATAATCAAGGAAAAACTGCGCGTATGTGTATGAACACTTCCATTGACTTGCATTGTAACTTAACCGCGGCGGTTGTAACCGCTAATGTGAACAGGGCCTAATCCTTTGTACAGCTCAGGAGACCACCAGGGCTGAACGAAATTGTTTGACGGGAGCCAAAACTAATAGCCCAATTGGTCGACAACAGACTTTGAAAATATCATTCTCCTTGGCCTGATAGTTACTTCGATTCAAAGATGGTCTTCATTACTCTAGGGACTTTAGTGGCACCCCTACGGACCAGAGACACGTTTATTTTTTCACAACTAAATGCTTATCTTAAAAAAAAAAAAAAAAAAAAAAAAAAAAAAAAATTATAATAACTTTTAACTTCTACTCTCCTACTTTCTATGACCCTCATGAAAACTCTTCTTCACCCAAGTGTAGAAACATTGATTATCACTGACACAATACTAAAACACTCTTTAACATACCCCATGGCAGCCTTCAGAGTGTTTTTTTTTATCTTCTCGAATTGCTCGTGAGCGGACAGAAGGGGAAGGTCGCCACGTAAATGAAGTGTTGGGGGTAAACTAGCTTCAGCTCTGCTGTGGTGTTCTGCCTTGCTGTGTTGCTTTTGACTGAGGCAGTGGGCTAGGGGCAGGGAAAGCCCTTCACCCACAGGGAGCTGAGATAATAGGGAAACAAATAGGTGTGGGGTACGTAAAGGGACGGCGTATGCTTTGGCTGGCAACCTCCCATACAAAGGGGAAGAGGCTTTTTGGTATATGTATTTGTTGTGTTTCATTATATCATTATATCATATCATATCATATCATATCATATTATATCATATCATGCATTATTATATATCATATTTCATCATATTGTGTGGTAGTAAATATCATAAATCATATACTGCATATGTTACCATATATAATGTTATACCATATACACATGTAGTACTCGTATATATCATATGATTTATCATCAATCATCACTGTTGATAATACTTCCTAACCTTTTTAGCCTTATGTCCATTCAATTTTATCTATTTTCTTTCATGACCTATTTTACAGCCTACCACGATGAGGTCATCCGTGGGCGTGGCAAAGCGGCAGCACGCTCACAACGCCGTCGAACTGGGCTCGACCTTGACGGGGGTCCTCGTGGGTTGCGGCTACGACGCCCGGATCGTTCAAGGAGGGGTACGCCGGACGCCGCGCCCGTCAGACCGCCCACATCCCCACACCCACCAATCACATGACCCCTATCGGTCCCGCGACGGCCAGGTAAGGTACCTGGGGTTCTTCCTCATCTTCATCCCTGGCACAGGAAGCCTGATTTAAACTGTGACGAGGACGGGTGGAGGGAAAGGAGGGGATACAGCCGGGACGGCTACACTAATGATAGCGGAAAATGAGAAGATATATATTCATATCAATTCAATCCTCTCAATGATATTCATTACTTTCGTATTCATTATAGCTACCACAAGTGGATTTTATTTAGACGAGGTGGTTCCGTTCAGCGAAATAAACTAAAAAAAAAAAAAAAAAAAAAACTCTTTCCCTCCACTAAAAATAAAAAAGAGTGATGGTTGTCACAGAATATATGATACAAAGTTAAGATGCTAAAGAAAAAAAAAAAAGAATAAAATAAAATAAGATAAGCACTGCTGAGGATTGTGGTGACTGGTCAAGGTTCTGGACGTCCGGACTCTTGTGACGGCAAAGACACTGAATCATCCGGTGTTTGCACCCGGACACAAAACCGTTAATAAGGGATCATCATACTGAAGTGGTTAATCAAGTAAAGTGTTCGATGTCTAATCTCAGTAATCTTTCACTTTTTCTACGTCCGCGGCTTCATAGGCATGTATAAATGCAGGCATTACATAGGTAGACAACATCACACAGAGGGGTAAATTAGAGAGAGTACAAAAGAGAGCGTGCAGAATTATCTTGGGTGGTTAGTATGAGGGATACGAGCACGCCCTCGCTACCCTCAGCCTGCCAAGGGTGTCAGACAAGCACAGTGAGGCACTGAGGGAGTTTGGATAGAACCTAATGTTCCACCCACGTCACCGTCACTTCCTCCCACCTGACACCACACCCTCCCGCCACGCCACCTGACATTCCAACAAGATCTAACCCATCAGAGCACCGAGGACTGACCGATACAAGAACAGTGCTATTCCATCCATTGTTCGCACAATAAACTCATTGTAAAACTTAGACTAGGCAAATCACTCATATAATTACTGTATTGTATTATTCATTTTCGATGAGGTTGAGCCTATTTCAATGAAACCTCGTTCCTATGATGACGAACTCTACAAATTTTATTCGGGCGAACACTAGACGATTTTCATTTAACTTTGGGAGTAACACAGTGGCTGTGTTTTTTATTTTGTAAACTTAACCAAGCTAGATTAGTTAAATCGGCCAAATCCAGCAGTAACTACTAACTCCAAGTGTTCTTCTGGGATCAGGTGACCCAGGGGCGGACTTCGAGTAAAACTTCGAAGTATGCCATTCGTCCCCCTCCCGACCTGACCAGCTCCTACCTCAAAGAAATGCGGAACAACGACGAGAAACAAAAACAAGAAAAACAGCCGAAGAGGACGACTGATGATTCTTTAGCCGAATATGCCGGACGCGGAGACGCGGAGGGCAGCTCGGGAGACGTAAGTGTTTTTTTTTTTTTTTTTTTTTTCCAGGTATTCCGCTTCGGCTTTGAATCTTTTTTTTTACAGAATTACCAGAATAGTATATCTAAAGGACGTCACTTCTGCAAAAGGAGGTAATTAATATTTTCATTTTTTTTTTCCGTTCGTCATATTCCGCTTTATGCAATTTCCTCTATTTGCCTGCTTGTTCTCCTTTGTTCTTCATTTCTTTTTCTCTTTCTTATATGAAAATCTTTATCATATACCTTCATCTCAAATTATATCACAATTACCACGCAATGCTTCAACTCTTACATCTCTTCCTCTTCCTTTTTCTCTTCCCCATCCTCTCTCTCTTATTTTTCATCTTCCCTTTCTCCTATGTCGTCTTTCTCCTCCTCTCTCCTCTTTCCTCCTTTTCCGTCTTTTCTCTCTTACTCTGATTTCTCCTCACTTCTTCCTCATTCTTTATTGTTTCCTTTATATTTAAGTCTACGCCTCCCTTTTGATTTTGATTCTTCTTCTCGAATTTTTCTTACAATTGCCTTGTGAAGGTAATACGTACCCGCTCGACATAATATCTTTATTGGCACATCTTATGAGGATAATTTGACTTAAATTTTTTCTTTCTTTTCGTTCCTTATGAAGCCAAAGGAAGAAGAAAGAACGGACGAAAGAGGGGGCGAGAAAAGCAGCAGGGACGAGGAGCCCTTGCCAAGTTCGACAATAACTTCTTCGAGTTCGAAAGAACGACTCCACTTTTGGGTCGTGGTTCTGCCCAAGAAGACGAAGAACGTCTCGAGATCGGTGACCCACAATAGGAACCGTACTTCGCGGTCCACGTTTCACCTCCCCGTATCCGACCCCGGGCCACCTGTGACATCTACCACCACCAGTATGACGTCAGTAGGTGACATCACAGCCAAGACCCTCGACAAGAAGCTCCTGATCGAGATGGTGACGGGGGAGATCTTTGAAGCTTCGGCAGCTCCTTCGCACTACGCCCACGTCCACGCCGTCTGGAACCATGTCAACTACTGGGTCAATCTCCAGCCTGATCTGCCTGCGGCCGAGTGCACAGTGAGTATTGACGAGACTGTTGCATAACGCAGTTCAACATTTTATGAAATTTTGGTTATTGACAGGAATCACTTTTTTCATTTACTTGATTTCAGTTATACCTAATTCTGTTCGTGTGGGATAAGAGGGTATGTGTACTTGATTGTATACATGTATTCATACGCTCATACATACATACATTTATTCATACATACATACATACATACGTACATACATACATACATACATACATGCATACATACATACATACATACATATACATACATACATACATACACACATACATACATATACATACATACATACATACATACATACATATACATACATACATACATACATACATACATACACACATACATACATACATACATACATACATATATACACACACGCATACATACATACATACATACATACATACATACATACATACATACATACACACATACATACATACACACATGCATACATACATCTACATACATACATACATACATACATACATACATACATACATACATACATACATACATACATACTGTGCATACATTTATCTAACCTCCGTTTACTGTGCCCTTCTATAGTTTTGTATTTCGTCTCTCACTTTCTACTTTCTTTTCATCACTGTCTTTACGTAAGAAAGTCATTCACAAATTCTTCTGTAGGAAGTCTGTTCATGTTACTCTGTCTAAGAGAGGGTATAAAAACTGTTGATATTTTTCCTTGATTTTCTTCACTAATTCTTCTACAACGTGATTGTTAGTTACACCAGAGGGCTCTCATTTGAAATCCTCAATTTGATCACTAGGTCAGTTCGCATTGACGTCATGATTTCTTTCGTTCAACGATCTTTACTTTTACATCTAAGTACCTCCCCTAAGGGCGTGACTTTACTCCCATGAAAGAATTGAATTTTTCCTCCTCCACCCTTTCTCCAATTAGAAAGGCTGTTACAAACCCCTTAAGCAATACTGCTTAATCAAGCAATCTCGACAGCAATGAAATCGAGTCCCCAGCAATTGTTTGTAAATTTTTAGGCGAGGAGCGAGGTTGTGCAATTTCTTCGCCTACGAACTCTAGTTTATCGAACATCAAACTCATAAAACTGAAATTCTCGCCACCTACCCCTGTATCTATCTTATTTGTCTACCTTTATCTACGAGCCTCATCTACGAGCCTCTTACAATTCATACATGCGTTGTAGTAAAAACGTCAGCATTCTGGTTGTCATTCAACTTCTTTTTCGTATTCTCAGTTTTCAAAATGAGCATTTTTTCTGTCTAGATGATGAGCGTAAACAAGTTTTCCACACAAAACACACACACACACACACACACACACACACACACACACACACACACACACACACACACACACACACACACACACACACACACAAAGGATTACAAAGGCGGAGCATGCCGACAGGAGACCTTTTGATCCATATCTAGGTCGGATGCGAAAAAAAATCATATTAATAATAAAATAAAAAATAAAAAATATGATAATGTAAATAACAAATAAAATACATAAATAAATGCATAGGTATACTTAAATAATAAACAAACAGGTAAATAGTAAATAATAATAAATTGACATATAACTAATAATAAATGAAAATCCGACAGAAAATGATAACAAAACAAAAACAAATAATATAAGATAAATTAAAATCATTACAGCATCTTACATACACACACACACGCACACACACACACACACACACACACACACACACACACACACACACACACACACACACACACACACACACACACACACACACACACACACACACACACACTTCAGCGAATGGACGGCTTGGATGACGTTCTGAAGAAAACTGAAGTCTGTGGATCCCAACGCAAAGAGAAGTGCCTAGTGTTTTTACAGGGTGGGGGGGAAATTGCTCGTGGAGTAGTGGGAAAGTAGGGAAAGAGGAAAAGGGGAGGGATTACTGAGGGAAATGGAAGGAAATGAGGAGGGAGTAGACTTGGCCCAGCCAGACAAGCGAAAGGTAAACAAAAGACTGAGCGATGATGAAATGTCTAATAAAAATGTAAAGATTAGAAGTATAGAGAGGAGCAATACAGTAGAAAGTGACGAGAATATGTTCCAGGGATTTAAAGAGGGTGGGGGGGCACCCCCCCCCCCGATAAGACTAGAGGAGAGAGTTGATAAGGTGATCGAGGACTTGGAAAGTAGGTTAGGTAATGTTGACTCCATTTTCCAGAGAATTGAAAGGTTGGAACAACTAGAGAAGGCAAACAGAAACTTAACTGATGAAATAGAGGACCTAAAAAGACAGTTAAGAAATGTAAAGGAGGAGAATGAGAAATTGAAGAAGAATAGTAATGAAAACAGAGACAATAGCTAAAGAAGCTAAAAATTGGAGAACAACCCAAGAAGGGAATAAGGTTTCATTCACTGACATAGTCAAACAGCAATTGAAAGAACATAATGAAGACTCAGTTATTAAAGTGATGAGACAGAAGGAGAATATAGTAAGAGAATTAGCTGACAAAAAGAAATGTATAATTATATTAGGAATGGAAGAGAAACATAACCCAGATAGAACCGCAAGAATCAAGGAGGAAAATGAAAGAGTAAGCAGTTTATTAAAATTAGTCCAGGAAGATGAACCAGAAATTATAAAGGAAATTGAGGAAAAATTCAGACTCGGAAAATATAGTACAGATAAGACCAGACCAATTAAGATTAAATTTAGGTCACAAACAACGGCAGAGAAAATTCTATCCAAAACAGGGAAACTAGCAACAAATGATCAATATAAAAAGGTATGGATAAAAAGAGAAATGAATAAGGAGGAAAGAGAGGCAGAAAAGCAGAAAAGACTTGAAGCTAAGGCAAAAACCGAGGAAAGAACGGAGTCAGAGAAAGAGAGATTCTATTGGAGAGTAGTGAACATGAAAATAAAGCAGTTCGACATACAAAAGAAAAACATAAGGGAAACAGAGAACACAATGGAAGTGGCAGAAAACTAAGAGCGTCTTACACAAATATAGATGGATTGATAACAGGATTGAATGAACTGAATGATTATTTGAAAGAAAAAGAACCGGACATAATGGGAATTGTAGAAACAAAATTAAAAGGCCCACTACCACCCAACAGTGTAGGACATGATGCATACAATTATTGGATTAGAAACAGAGAGAAAAAACAAGGGGGTGGAGTTATGTTCCTGACTAAGAAGGATATAAATGTGAAAGGTGTCATATATGGAAAGAATACAGTAGAGATGATTATGATAGAAGTGGAAGACCGAGATAAGAAGAGCAGAAAATTTGTGATCAATTATGTGCCTCCGAAAACAGCCTCATGGGAGGAGAGTGAACATAAAAGTATGTTAGAGGACACAAAGATAGCATTAACTAAAATAATGGAAGACGGAGGAAGAATAGTTATGATGGGCGACTTTAATTGCAAAGAAATCTGCTGGGAAGAAATGACAGTAAAGAGTGGTGATGACTCATGGGGAAATGCTCTACTTGAGATGATTACTGACCATTCAATGACACAATGGATACAAGAGAACACTAGGTATAGAAATGAAGAAGAACCATCGAGACTAGACTTAATAATCACATCTGAACCTAGAATAGTGGACAAGATTGAATATAAAACACCAATAGGTAAAAGTGACCATATATTGATTGAACTGGAACTTAATGAAGAAAAATATATGAAAAGAAATGAACAATATAGAAAAGGAAGAATGATGTATGAAAAAACAAACTTTGATAAAATAAGAGAATTCTTCCAACAAGAAAACTGGGAAGAAATATACAAAGAAGAAACATCAGTGGAAGAGAAATGGAATATTTTGAAAAAAATTTACAAAAAAGGAGTGGAAAAGTATGTCCCAAGACAAAAACAAGAAAAAGAATATGTAAAATGCTGGTACAACAAAAGTTGTAGGGAGTTAAAAGAAAAAAGAGACAAAGCCTGGACCAGATGGAAAAAAGACAGAAGACCTGAAAAATGGAAAATATATACTGGTTATAGAAATGAATATGTACAAAAGTGCAGAGAGGAAAAAAGAAAATATGAAAAAGATGTTATAGAAAAGTGTAAAGATCAACCAAAACTATTCTACAGATTTGTAAACAATAAACTGAAAAACAAACAAGACTTGGAGAAATTAAGACAAGGAGGAGTTGAATACACTGAGGAAATGGAAATGGCAGAAATTATTAACAAACATTTTAAATCAGTGTTTACAAGGGAAAATATACAACCTGAAGAGATTGAGTGGAAAGAAAAAGTCCCCCCTATGGAAGAAATAGAAGTAACAAAGAATGAAATATTGACACACTTGGGTAATTTTGATGTCAGAAAATCGCATGGGCCAGATGAAATAGCAAACTGGATTCTGAAAGAATGCAGGAATGAACTGGCAGACAAAAAGCAAATATAGTACCTATATATAAAGTAGGAAATAAAGAAGAACCTACCAACTATAGACCAGTCTCTCTAACAAGTACAATAGCAAAAATTTGTGAAAGAATTATCAAAAGTAGATGGGTAAAATACTTGGAAAAAAACAACGTACTAAATCCAAGGCAATTTGGATTCAGACAAGGACGATCATGCGTCACCAATTTAATATGTTTCTATTCAAGGCTAATAGATATAATACAAGAAAGAGATGGATGGGCTGATTGTGCATTTCTAGACCTAAAAAAAGCTTTTGACAAAGTACCACATAAGAAGTTGCTTAAGAAATTAGAATATGAAGGAGGAATACAAGGTAAATTGCTAAATTGGATGGAAGACTTTTTGCAAGAAAGAAAAATGAGAGTAGTGATAAGAGACCAGCACTCAAAATGGAATGAAGTAATAAGCGGTGTCCCGCAGGGAACAGTTCTGGCCCCAATAATGTTTGCTATATATATTAATGATATGGATGAAGGAATTGAAAGCTATATGAGCTTCTTTGCAGATGATGCAAAACTACTGAAAAGAGTGAAAACTGAAGAAGATTGTGAATCACTACAGAGAGATCTAAATAAAGTACAAGAATGGAGTAGGAAGTGGGAGATGGAGGTCAATACAAAAAGTGTAGTATAATGGAATTTGGAAAAAGCAAAAACAGAATAACAGGATCATATAATTTGGGAGAAGAAGGAATAAAAAAAGTAGAAAATGAGAAGGACCTGGGAGTCATTGTTATGAATAATATGTCACCTGAGAAACATATAAATAAGATTTTTGGAGAAACTTATAATTTAATAAGAACAATCAAAGTGGCATTTACATACCTGGATGAAGAAATGGTGAGGAAAATCCTAATCACCCTGATAAGACCAAGATTGGAATATGCAGCAACGATATGGTCACCATGTACAAAAAAATGTATAAAAAAACTTGAAAGAATACAAAGAGCAATTACAAAATTGGCACCAACACTCTCAAAACTATAATATGAAGAGAGACTACAAAAACTTAAACTACAGACACTAGAGCAAAGAAGAGAGAGAGGAGATTTGATAGCTATTTACAGAATCATGAAAGGCATAGAAATTACTGATAGAGAGAATCTGATAAAATGGGATTACAGAAATACAAGAGGACACGGAAAGAAAATAAAAAAAGACAGCTATAGAAGAGATTTGAAAAAGAACAGCTTTCCTCACAGAGTAATAGACAGTTGGAACAAGTTAGATGAGAAAGTGGTGTGTGCAAAAACAATACATGAATTTAAAAATAGTTTAGATAAAATGAGATATGAAGACGGGACCCCACTAGCATAGCTCCCCTTCCCGTAAAATACAACTAGGTAAATACAACTAGGTAAATACAACTAGGTAAATACACACACACACACACACACACACACACACACACACACACACACACACACACACACACACACGCACACACAATAATCGACATGAGACTAAGGAAATGGTACATTAGAATGGGCGAACGCAAAAAAAAAAAAAAAAAAAAAATGGAGAAAGAAGAAAATTGAAAGTGGCCTATACCAACATCGATGGATTAATTTCAGGACTGAATGAACTTAATGATTACCTGCTAGAAGAAAAACCAGGCATAATGGTAATTGTGGAGACTAAACTAAGGGGTGAAATACCATCCATCGATGTTGGACATGGACTATACAATTACTGGATTCAAAACAAAGACAAGAAACAGGGAGGAGGAATCATGTTCTTGACCAAGAAAAACTTGAATGTGACAAAAATTGCGGAGGGCAAAGGTAATGTAGAACTGATCATGATAAAAGTCGAAGACAAGAACATGAAAAGTAGAAAGTTTGTGATGACTTATGTGCCCCCAAAAACGAACGTTTGGAAAGAGAACGAGCATATGAAAATGCTAGGAGATACAAGGCAATCATTAAATGAGATACTAATGGGCAGGGGTAATCTGGTAATTATGGGGGACTTCAATTGCAAAGAATTTCGTTGGGAGAACATGACAGTGAGAGGAGAAGACTTGTGGGGTAATGTACTACTGGACATGACCATGGAATATACAATGACTCAGTTGGTCAGTGAAAACACCAGATAGAGAAATAACGGAGCCGTCGAGACTAGATTTAATATTTACAACAGAACCTGATAAAATCCAATACAAGATACCAATTGGAAGGAGTGACCATATACTCATTGAGACTGAACTAAAGGAAGAAATATACTTGGAGAGAAATGAAAAGCATAGGAAAGGGAGATTGATGTACAACAAAACGGACTTTGCAAAATTAAAGAAATTCTACCAGAATGCAAACTGGAATTTTTTTTACATGGAAGAGACAAAAGTGGAAAAGAAATGAGATATCTTGATGGATAATTACAATGAAGGGGTGAATAGGCACGTACCAAGACAGAAGCGAGAGAGAGTGTATATCAAATGCTGGTTCAACAAAAGATGCAGTGAGGCAAAAGATAGAAGGGACATAGCTTGGAAAAGATGGAGAAAAGATAAAAAACCTGGAAAATGGCAAGTTTATATAAACTATAGAAATGAGTATGTTAAAGTGAGAAGAGAGGAAAAAAAGAACAATGAAAAGGATATTATATATAAATATAAAGAGCAACCCAAGCTATTCTATCGATACCTAAATGGTAAACTTAAAAACAAACAGAAAATGGTGAAACTACGCCAAGGGAATATAGAATACACAGAAAAATTAGAAATGGCCGAAGTCATGAATAATCACTTCAAATCTGTCTTCACTAGAGAGAAAGCACAATATTGGGACGAAGGTAATGAAAGGCGATCTCCCCTCATGAGCGAGATAACAATAACACAAAAAGAAATATTGGAACATCTATCAAACCTTGACGTCAGAAATCGCATGGCCCGGATGGAATTGCAAATTGAATTCTAAAAGAATGCAAAGAAGAAGTAACGGACAAAATACATAACATAATAAGTTGCTCACTTAAAGAAGGAAAAATACCAAAAGACTGGAAAAATGCTAAAATTGTACCAATATATAAAGGAGGAAACAAGGAAGAACCAACTAACTACAGGCCAGTCTCACTAATAAGTACTATAGCCAAAATTTGTGAGAAAATAATCAAGAATAGATGTGTAAAACACCTGAAAGACAATATAATAAACCCAAGACAATTTGGGTTCAGACAAAGAAGATAATGTACTACAAACTTAATATGTTTCTACTCAAGATTAATAGACATAGTGCAAGAAAGGAATGGATGGGCTGATTGTGCCTTCCTGGACTTACAAAAAGCTTTTGACAAAGTACCACACAAAAAATTATAAAAAAAAACCTGGAACATATAGGAGGGATACAAGGGAACCTACTAAAATGGATGGAGGACTTCCTGATTGGTAGAAAGATGAGAGTATTGCTCAGAGAAAAATATTCAGGTTGGAAAAAGGTGATCAGTGGAGTACCACAAGGATCTGTATTGGCTCCAATAATGTTTGCTATTTATGTGAATGACATGGATGATGATGTGAAATGTTACATGAGCTTCTTTGCAGATGACGCCAAACTGTTAAGGAAAGTAAAAACTGAAAAGGATTGCGAATCACTGCAGGAAGACCTGAATAAGGTATGGAACTGGAGTCAGAAATGGGAAGTGGACTTCAATATTAACAAGTGTAGCATAATGGAGTTTGGAAAAAGCAAAAATAGAATATCAGGACAATATAAAATTGGAATCAAGGAGGTAAAGAAGGAGAGATCCGAAAAAGATTTGGGTGTAATTATCTCAAACGACTTGTCCTATGATAAACAGATAAACAAAATTGTCGGAGAATCCTACAACTTGCTAAGATCAATAAAAGTGGCATTTACATATTTGGACGAAGAAATGATTGAAAAAATATTGGTCACACTGATAAGGCCTAGACTAGAATATGCGGCAACATTGTGGTCACCCAGTACCAAAAAGAA
>NC_134781.1:60589805-60597305 GCF_046742065.1 Oratosquilla oratoria | reverse complement strand
AGAGAAGAAAATGTAAAAGATACACATGGAGAGATAATAAAGGAAAAGGAAACGGTAAAGGGAAGATGGTTAAAGTATTTTAGGAAGCTGTTAAATGTGGAGGATGATAGGGTGGGATTAGTGGTAGCAGCTGGAAACGCTAAGAAAATGAGTGATGGGTGAGGAAAATGGAGGAGAAAAAAAATGAGGTGCAAGTAATTATTAAACTGATGAGAGCAGGTAAAGCACCTGGGTTAGATGAGTGTCATGCGAAGTGTCTGAAGGAGGGAGGAACAGTAATAGTAAACTGGCTAGTGAGGTTGTTTAATATGTGTCTAAGGGTGGGTAGAGTGCTGGAGGAGTGCCTGTATAGTTCTGCTATACAAGGGAAAACGGGGCACGTATGAGTGTAGCAGTTTCAGAAGGATCATTTTGTTGAGTGCAATTTGGAAGGATTATGGGAGGGTTTTAATTGAAAGGATTAGGAGAGAAACAGAGGGAGTAATTGGTGAGTAACAGTGTGGGTTTAGGAAAGGTAAGGTTTGCTTGGGTCAAATTTTTGTGGTAAGACAGATATGTGAGAAAGCTTTATCAAAAGGTAAGGATGTTTTTTGTGTCTTTACGGATTTGGAAAAAGCTTATGACAGGGTGGACACTTATGACAGGAAGGTACTGTGGGGGAAAGCGTTAAGAGTTTTTACGAGGGTAGTGTAGCCTGTGTTAGAATTAGAAATGGAAACAGCAAGTGTTTTGAGGTGAAAGTAGGACTGCGTCCGGAATGTCACTGTATTAGACAGAGACATGGAACTTAAGAGAGCCAGAGAGGATTTTTTTTAATGTGTTTGAGATGAAATGCCTGAGAAGTATGGTAGGGGTTACAAGATTGGATAGAGTGAGAAACGAGGAGGTGAGGAGGAGAACTGGGATTGAACAGGAGATAGGGTTGATAAAGAGTATTGGGATGGCTTGGGCACATGGAAAGAATTAGTGAAGAAAGAGGTAGATGGAGTGATTATGAGAGGACGACCGAGGATGAAATGAATGGATGGGGTGAAAGGGGCGTTGAGCAGGAGGGAGATGTCTGTTGAGCAGGGTGGGGAGAAGGCGGGAGATAGGGGTAAACGGATAATGGCTGTGTATAGATTATTCTATGATGCATGGAAAGGAGTGCGTGGGGGATGGGGGGGTTAAGGAGTGCTTATTTGTGAATGATATTTTGACGCAGCCCGAAGGGATTTCTCCCCGTCTGCTGTTTTTCTGCATGAGAGGGCGGTGAGGGAGGGGGGTCGCCGATTAAGTGAAGCGGCCTTGCTGTGAATATGATGCCTCGCTGACCCAGGGTAATGGGTGGGATACATGGGTGACCTTTTCCCTTTGGTTACCGGCCTTGTAAGAGGAAAAAAAACTTTGATATATAGATGGATAGTCCCTGCGTTGGTCCCTTTTCTTTTGTATGAAATCAAGAAAATCCAGCATGTTTTTTCTTTTGCTGATATGCCTTGCTCATTCGCCATCTTAATAAGACCAACGTATCATATATCATTAATTTCTGCTGTTCACTTAGAAATAGTTCTGGACGTAACATTTTGCTGATTCATCCTGAGGGACTCGCATATCGACGCAGAAACTCAGGAGCCTCCACCTCACCCCCCACTCAACCTCTCCCGTTGGCTCGGTAACATCACAGACCGTATAGAAAAATATTTATGGAATTTGAAATATCTTGAATAAACAAAATAGAAAATAATATGTAGAATGTTTATATACATATATATATATATATATATATATATATGTATATTTGTTTATACACATATATGTATATATATACACACACACACACACACACACATATATATATATGTATATATATATATATATATATATATATATATATATATGCATTTACAATAGAAAAATTCTGTTTATGTAAACGGTGCGTCTTTGAAATTCCAACATAGTTACAAAGTAACAAAATACATTCGAAAAAAGTGTCCTGTCAAAATGGAATCAAGGGATCGAAGGCCCAGTTTCTTCACTCGCCCTCGAGAGAAACGCTGGGGAGGGGTGTTCCCCACGGGTTCTGGGGTCGTTGGTGGGATCGTAAGAGGCGAAACAATACTGTCTTGCTCACGGGCTCGGAAATTTGTCGGTCCCTTATCGAGCCGTCAAATGGTACATTCTCTTCCCACAACATCTCAAAGAGAGTCCAAGATCCATTCAGCTTCATGTGCCCCACCACAGGGAGGGAGGGAGGGAGGGAGGGAGGGAGGGTGGAGGAGAGAGAGAGAGAGAGAGAGAGAGAGAGAGAGAGAGAGAGAGAGAGAGAGAGAGAGAGAGAGAGAGAGAGAGAGAGAGGGGGAGAGAGAGAGAGAGAGAGAGAGAGAGAGAGAGAGAGAGAGAGAGAGAGAGAGAGAGAGAGAGAGAGAGAGAGAGAGAGAGAGAGGGAGAGAGGGGAGAGAGAGAGAGAGAGAGAGAGAGAGAGAGAGAGAGAGAGAGAGAGAGAGAGAGAGAGAGAGAGAGAGAGAGAGAGAGAGAGAGAGAGAGAGAGAGAGAGAGAGAGGAAAGAGAGAGAGAGAGAGAGAGAGAGAGAGAGAGAGAGAGAGAGAGAGAGAGAGAGAGAGAGAGAGAGAGAGAGAGAGAGAGAGAGAGAGAGAGAGAGTGAAAAGTGATGGCTTTTAAAAAGAATTATTGGAGTAAAGTAACAATTAATGGATGTTTGGTGGCAGTACATACAATATGTAGCAGGTCATTCAGAAGAAAGACGTTCTCTTTAACCGCGGGTCAAACGAAGCACAATACGGTGTAAGCCCAGAAGTAGGTATGAGGGCATTAGAAGAATAACTCGACATGAGCGAGCAACTTCCAATATAAACACTTCAGGAAGTTTATGCAGCACTGTTATCAAGAAAGAAGAATGTTCCAGGGTGTCTGTAGGTACAAGCACTGACAACTGTGAGAAATTTATCATTATGCCAGAAGGTGAAATAAATGCTCCTCGAGTATCTATGAGGAAAGGCCACACAAATGATGACAAAGGATTTTGCTATTCGTTCATAAATGAAGAGTTTTCAGAAGATCCCGTGATGACTTTAGGCAAATTGTTACCTTCACCTCTTCGCCACCATATTGTCTACATAGATAGAAGCGCTGGTTTTCAGTGAAAAAATACAAGTATAATTAGTTCAGCATATACTCCAGTATACACAAGGTCTTGCAGGATCACAAGACTTAATCAAGGTCACTTTAGAAGGGCATCAATCAGGAAACAAAAATAAAAAGAGCAGCAGACACAGTATCATTGATATCCTCACCAGAGATGACCAATTCTTGGTAACAATATCACGAGGAAGAGATGGAATTGTACAGGTGGTAAAAAAAAAAAAAAAAAAAAAAAAAAAAAAAAAAAAAACAAAAGACATTCTTAGAAGAGGTATAGTATGTGGTCACCATTCTTATTCAAAGAGGTTAGTGGAGAAAAGGGATGATAGAAGTTAAAAGTAGTATTCTATCTTTGCCTGGACATTACAATAAATGAATGATGCGTGACTCTGGTCCGTAAGAGGGTGTCACTAAAGTTCCTAGGGTACTGGTTACATTAAACTTGTGTTGTCAATACTCCACACGGGGTATAAGAAGCGTTTTCAAAGTCAAATTAGAGATTCAGAAAAAAAGGAACACGGTGGAAGAGTCACACTTTCAAAAACCTTTCATCAGACCTGGTGATTGCTTTTAGCTATCGGAAGAAAAATACAAAATTCATGAACTACACTTATAGATATTATCGGTTGATTCTATGGATAAGCTTGAAAACCAAGTAAATTTAACCAGAAAACCAGGTAAAGGCAAACTACTTGGTGCTAGTGTACAAATCAAGTGGTGCAATTGACCATGTGACATCAGAAAGGACGCGCTACGACCTAAGCACACGCCTGCCTATAACACCGCGACCCGACATTACCAGTCCTATGTAATAATAAGGATTACTCATCACGGGTGATTGCTCACGCGGTGTATACATATACCTGCTTCGGCCACATGTAAAGTTAGTTCAGTGCTATCCTCACCAATAAAAGACGAACTCTTTGCTTCTCACCGTAGCTCTCATGTCACACTAGAGAGTGTACGCCAGAGCTGGGGAAAGGTTTAAATGCATGGGTCTGGAAACGGAAAGTAAAGCGACAAATAACTAATACTAGTCTTCACTTGGGAACACCGGTCACGCGCGCCTTCAAGTTAATTTTCGTGTATATTACGATGTGAAACGCCATAAAGTGAAACAGAGAAGGCAAGCTAGACTACGAAAAATGTTTCTATCACGATGCAAAAAGAAAAAGAAAAAACAACAACAAAGATGAATACATTAATCATAGATAAATGAATATACAGAGTACAAATAGACAAATAAATACAAAATGAGATGTGCTAGTAAACAGCAAACTGAGAGATAAACAAGTCACAGACTCGTCACAAAAGAATCTTGCTTTTGCCTCTTCTTTATATATTATCATCATCATCATCATCATCATCATCATCATCATCATCATCATCGTCATCATCACCATCATCATCATCATCATCATCATCATCATCATCATCATCATCATCATCATCGTCATCGTCATCGTCATCGTCATCGTCATCATCATCATCATCATCATCATCATCATCATCATCATCATCATCATCATCATCATCATCATCATCATCATCATCATCATTATTATCATCATCATCATTGCTGTCATTATCATCATTATCATTATTACTATTATCATCACCATTATAATTATTATCATCATCATAACAAGTCGGTACACACTGGACCAGGGAAATGAAAAGGCACGACGAACGGTGGAGGAAGCAGCAGCATCGTCGCGGCAGGAGTCAGCCAGAGGGCAAGTCGGCGGAATGTCAGCGAGCGATATTAAGAAACAAGAAAGAGATTCGCGCGCCAAAGGAAAAAGCTTGTCAGCAAGAAAGGAAAACAGTCAAGACAAAAAGAGCACGTGAACTAGACCAACTAAACCAATACGTTAAGAAAAATTCGAATAGAAGTAAATAAAATATACAATAATTCAAGATCAATTGGAGATATATGAAACAAAGAGTACAAAACACTCATTGGTAAAGACAAACTAGTGGATAGAGAGAGAGAGAGAGAGAGAGAGAGAGAGAGAGAGAGAGAGAGAGAGAGAGAGAGAGAGAGAGAGAGAGAGAGAGAGAGAGAGAGAGAGAGAGAGAGAGAGAGAGAGAGAGAGAGAGAGAGAGAGAGAGAGAGAGAGAGAGACAGAGAGAGAGAGAGAGAGAGAGAGAGAGAGAGAGAGAGAGAGAGAGAGAGAGAGAGAGAGAGAGAGAGAGAGAGAGAGAGAGAGAGAGAGAGAGAGAGAGGAGAGAGAGAGAGAGAGAGAGAGAGAGAGAGAGAGAGAGAGAGAGAGAGAGAGGGGGAGAGAGAGAGAGAGAGAGTGAGAGAGAGAATGGGGGGAGATGGAGAGAGGGAGAGAGAGATAGAAGGAGAGGGGGAGGAAAAAAAGGGAGAAAGGCAGACAGAGAGGCCGAGAGATAGACATACAATACAGAGAGACGGTCAGACAGATTGGCTGACAGAAAAACAGATTGCGTCCGCCGCGTGTATGTGTATATGTGTACGTATATGCGTATGCGTATATGTATGTTTGCGTATGTGTTTATCTTTGTGTATTTACATGTATATTTATATGCGCATGTATATGTATGTGTATGTATGCATGTGTTTATATGTATGTGTATATGTACGTGTGTGCATATGAATGTATATAGGTTTGCGTATATACAGTATATGTATGCGTATATGTATACATGTATGTGTATGTGCATATGTATGTATATGAGTTGTGTATGCGTGTGTGCATATGCATGTGTATGCATTTACTTGGACGTGAATGGATACATTAAGTGTGAGCGTCGACAAAGTGAAAACCACCGGAATAAATTATATAAATGTTATATTTATGTCTGACATAGTCACTGCATTCAACGAAAAGAATGCAACTGAGGCAGAAACATTGAAAGACTTCCAGACAATGTCTCGTCTCATCTGTCTTCTCTGAATTCCTCTTAAATGGGCCAACTTTGAGAGTTTTCTTTTCTATATAAAAGTTGTGGAAATGGTCAACAACGATCATTCCTTTGGGGTGCGATTAAATTAGAAAAAAGAAATACTAACGGGTGGATTTATTCCGAAGTGACACCGTCGCAACTGTACAGTAGTTCTTTTTTTATAACAACAGCCAATTCCTACTTCAAAGGTTAATATTTACCTCTTTTAACCCTTTTCGAGCCTGATGTAATTTTGTACATTATTCTGGTTATCGTTAATCATATTTAGCTGAGGAAAGCCCCTTATATTACTCAGAATGAAAACTGTTAAGATGGTACCATTTGTCAGTTATTCAGTATGACCGATGATGATGACGTCATGTCGCTTTCTTTGCTGTTGAAATCTTCGCATTTGTGTTTGCAGTTACGAGAGCCAATCTGAATGCAAGAATCATAAATATCAGTTATACAGGGTACAACAATCTATTCTATAAATACATAACTATATTTATCAATACTCTGTTGAACAAATACTTGCAAAAGGAACTTCATAAATGTATATTATGATTCCATAAACAGTATCTAAAAAAACTGAAAGGAAACAGATTGCTTAAATCGAATAAATGAAATACAAATTAGCGATGATCCGTAAAGACACAAATAAATTTAAAATTTTTATCAGCGTCTTCACCTACTTTTCCTTCTTTTTAATTTGACGGGAAATTAATTAGACGATAAAAGTAAAAGAGAATTAATGATGAAGAAATTCAATATGAAAAATGTCTTAAATAGTATCATATCTTGACCGGACTAAATTATGACATCTGGGATTTCTGCTAATGCATACGATGGAGTCTGGACGACCAGCAACAGTTGTTTAATATATATATGAATGGGACGATAAGAGAAGTAGACAAGAGAGCACTGGACAGAGATATGGAGTTGGTAGTTGAGGCTGGAAGGAAGTGGGACGTTAGCTAGTTATTGTTTGCTGACGGCGGCACTGTACTTGTGGCTGATTCTTAAAAACCTAAATCAGTTGGTGTCTGCGTATGTTAAGATGTGTGAAAGGAGAAACTTGAAAATAAATGGGGACAAAAGTAGAGTCATCTGGAGGTAAGATAAAAGGGAAAACGAATGGATGTTGGATGGGTGTGGGATGATGAGATCCTTAAGAAAGCCATTTGGTGTATAGATACAAAGGAATGTACTGTGATGAGATGGGCAACGTGATAGCAATTTGGATGCGAGTTTGAAGGGTGAGAGGCTATAGGAATTAGAATTTTAAGTATTAGGAGTCGCATTTGGTAGTGAACGGGGAGTGGAGGAAGAGGTATATAATGAAATAAAAGAGGCAAATAAATGCTTAAGCGGAGTAATAATTGTTATGAGAAATAAGTATTTGTGTGTGAATGCAAAGAAAAGGTTGCATGAAGGAGTAAT
>NC_134781.1:60562305-60564805 GCF_046742065.1 Oratosquilla oratoria | reverse complement strand
TAGCAGTGGGTTCGAATCCTGCATGCGACTGTCATAAAAATTATCGGATTGATGTCGCTGTTACTAGCGAATTTCTCTCATAGTTACAATGGCGAAAAGCGTGAAAGGGATTTGTTTCGATCCTTACCCCTTGCCAACTTGTGCACTTGGGCCTTGTGTAAAACAGGAATTGGGGTCGCAGATTAGTGATCTTTCCTATCCTCGGGAATCAGTTCGATTCAAGGTTTCAAGGCTTTTAAGTGTCTGTCGGTGTAGTGGTCTAAGGCTCTGTGAAGGTGATCTTACGGGTGTCCGATAGCAGTGGGGTCGAATCCTGCATGCGACTGTCATAAAAAATATATGTATATGTATATGTATATGTATATGTATATGTATATGTATATGAATATGTATATATATATGTACATGTATATGTATGTGTATACGTATACGTATATATATATATATATATATATATACTGTATATATATATATATATAGATGTATGTATATATATATATGTATATATATATGTATATAACGTCAAGGATGCGTTATGTCGCCCTGGCTGTTCAACTTATACATGGATGGGGTGGTGCGAGAGGTAAATGCAAGGGTAGTGGGTCAGGGATTGGAGATGGTTAAAGAAAATGGAGAAAAGTGGGAGTTGAGCCAGCTGTTGTTTGCGGACGACACTGCGCTTGTGGCAGGATCGGAGGAGGGATTGAGGAAGTTGGTGGCAGAGTTTGGGAGAGTATGTGATAGAAGAAAGCTAAAGATAAATGTGGGTAAAAGTAAGGTGATGAGATGTACAAGGGGTGAAAGTGGCAGTAGACTGGAAGTGAGCATTAAGGGAGAGCGACTGGAGGAAGTGGATAGTTTTAGATACTTGGGTGCAAATGTGGCAGGAAAAGGTGGAGTGAAAGTGGAGGTAGAATGTAGATTGAGAGAAGCGAGTAAATGCCTTGGTGGATAAAAAATGTAATGAGGAATAGACATTTGGGAATGGATGCTAAGAGGAGACTGTATGAAGGAGTGATTGTGCCAACAGCACTGTATGGGGCAGAAACATGGAACATAAGAGAGGAAGAGAGAAGGAGTTTGAATGTGTTTGAGATGAGGTGTCTGAGAAGTTTGATGGGGGTTACTAGGCTAGATAGAGTGAGAAATGAAGAGGTGAGGAGGAGAACAGGGGTGGAAAAGGAGCTGGGAGATAGGGTTGATGAAAGAATATTAGGATGGTTTGGACACATGGAAAGAATAAGTGAAGAAAGACTAGTAAAAGAGGTATGGAAGGCAGATGTGGAGGGAGTGAACATGAGGGGACGTCCTAGGATGAGGTGGATGGATGGGGTGAAGGGGGCTTTGGGGAAGAGTGGAATGTCTGTTGAGGAAGGACGGGAGAGGACAGAAGACAGGGGTGATTGGAGAATGGTTGTATATGGATGATGTTGTGATTGCATGAGGTGGAATGGGCGAGGGGGTGGGGGTGAGGTAGTATGTGTGAGCAAAATTTGACGCAGCCCAAAGGGATTTCTCACCGTCCTCTCCTTTTATGCAATGGGGGGACGGAGAGGGGGGGTCGCCGATTTAATGAAGCGGCCTTGCTGTGGATGTGCTGTGTCTTGCGACACTGCTTCTGACCCAGGGCAGTGGACAAGGTGCAGGGATGACCCGTCATCCAGGAGGTGCTCAGATGGGAGGGAGGGTGGAGGGGTGTGGAGTGTGTTCGGGGATGGAGTGGGTGGAAGTGATTTTCTGCCTTTCCCTTTTTGGCTACCTCCCTTGTAAGGGGGAAAAAGCCTTGGTATATGTATGTATATATGTATATGTATATGTATATGTATATGCATATGTATATGTATAAATAAATGCATATGTGTATGTACATATATAAATAAATGCATATCCACATGTGTGTGTACCTACGTACATATATTATGGAAAATCACGACAATTTTGCAATTAGATATCTTAATATTTTTTAATCTCTTCACTAAAGTTGGTGCAAAATTCATACTTTGGTGAAAACAATAAAATGACAAGAAGATAATACTAATTGCAAGACTGCCGTGAATTTAAACAACAGTTATATATATATATATTTATATATATATATATACATATATATGTATATATATATTTATACACACACACACACACACACACACACACACACACACACACACATACACACACACACACACACACACACACACACACACACACACACACACACACACACACACACACATCTACTATAATAAAGTAGTAGCCTCTGTCTGTTTATTTGTTTTTTTGTTTGTTTGATCACGAACTCCTCCTAGGGTTTTGTAGATAGACCCCCATAACCATATATATTCTGATACCCTATCCCTCCAGGTACTTGGATAACTATATTTTATTTAAGAAAAAATATTTTGGTTAGGATTAAAGGTTAAAGTTAGGTGGGTTATGGTTAGGTGAATGATTATTCACGAACTACTCCTAGGTTTTTGCAGATAGACCCCTATAACCATAT
>NC_134781.1:60549805-60557305 GCF_046742065.1 Oratosquilla oratoria | reverse complement strand
CTTCACATAGTGCTGGGCTCTGTCTCGACTGTCCCACTTACATATAAAGCATGTGTACTTTGTGTACCCGGACTGCTGACCAAGTAGAAAGTTCACCATCTTAAGGTCGACGCAGATAAGCCATTGGTGCTGCTCATATTGGATTTTGTCGAGCACGTACTTGACTGCTTCATATTTCTCTTTGAGAGTTGTGGAGTGCGCAAGAGGAATTGAGGCGAACTCGTTCCCGTTGTGGATGAGCACACTCTTCAAAGAGCGCTTGCTACTGTCTATGAAGAGTCGCCAATCTCTCGGATCATATTGAGGAGCGCCGAGTTTAACAAGAAGACCGGCGACATCTCGGCAGTACACGAGGTCTTCCTCCTGGCAGAAGTAGCCCATGTAGTCCTGATGCCTTCTACGAAAGAACGTGATACGCGCGTCCTCGCCGAGTAGATTTTTCTCTTTGAGTCTGGAGGCCAACAGCTCGGCGGAAGTCTTCGACAAGCTGAGATCCCGAACCAGATCATTAAGCTCACATTGTGAAAAGGGCTGCGGACCATCTTGTGTTTCATACTCTTCTTCTGTATCTCCTCCCTCATATGCAGTGGTGGCCTCGTCGTTGCTGTCAGGAAGCTCTCTGCACGCTGGTACAGGAAGTTCTTCGCAGTGAGCAACTGGACGGCGGGCAGATGGAAGGTCGGGGTACTGGAGGCTGCTCCGATTCTTCCGGTTGATGCCAGTAGTATTGATGGCGCAGAAGTAACAATCCGATTCATGGTCAGACGGCTCCCTTCAAACCATCGGAATCCCAAACTTAAGTGAAGTTTTAGTGCCCTTCGTCCACCGCCGGAGGTATTCCACGCACGTCATGCACACCGTGTGCGGTGCCCAGGACTTATCTTGGTCACCCAGCTTGACTTGAAAGTAAGCCTGGTATGCGCGCTTCACAAAGCTTGTGATGCTCTTCCTGTGCATTGACAGCGTGTATTCTCCGCAAATGTAGCAGAAAATGTCAGGATTATTCCTGCATGACCGTCGCGCCGAAGCCATATCAATACCCTGAAAAGAAAGAAATAAGTCAATTAGTCAATTTCAAACAGAAACACACCAGAAGCAACCATTTATATATGAATAATTCGCTATATTCTTCAAGAAAAATAGGATTGAACTCAAAACCCTTCAAATTATCATATGTATAGCTCGTCAGGTAGGCCTATGGCTGTATCTCAAAAAGTTGACCTGATTGAGCAAAACCAATGTGATATTCGGACTCAGAACACCAAAATTAGTCTAAATCAGCTGAGAAACCCCTGACGATTTTTTGGCTGTTACCCAGTGAATTATTATTATTATTATTTATTTATTATTATTATTATTTTTATTATTTATTATTTATTTATCATTATTTATATATTATTATTGTTATTATATTTATTATTATTATTATTATCGTCATTATTATCATTATCGTTATTATTATCATTATCATTATTATTATAATTCTTCTTCTTATTATTATCATCATCATCATCATCATCATCATCATCATCATCATCATCATCATCATCATCATCATCATCATCATCATCATCATCATCATCATCATCATTATTATTATTATTTTGTAATATTATCATTAACATTATTATTATTATTATTATCATTATTATTATTATTATTATTATTAATTATTATTATTATTATTATTATTATTACTATTATTATCATTACTATTGTTATTATAATTATTATTATTATTATTATAATTATTATTATTATTATTATTATTATTATTATTATTATTATTATTATCATTATTATTATTATTATTATTATTATTATTACTGTTATTATTAATTTTATTAATTTTATATTAATTTTAATTTCAACTTATACATGGATGGGGTAGTGCGAGAGGTAAATGCAAGGGTAGTGGGTCAGGGATTGGAGATGGTTAAAGGAAATGGAGAAAAGTGGGAGATGAGGCAGCTGTTGTTTGCGGACGACACTGCGCTTGTGGCAGGATCGGAGGAGGGATTGAGGAAGTTGATGACAGAGTTTGGGAGAGTGTGTGATAGAAGAAAGCTGAAGATAAATGTGGATAAAAGTAGGGTGATGAGATGTACAAGGGGCGAAAGTGGCAGTAGTCTGGAAGTGAGCATTAAGGGCGAGCGACTGGAGGAAGTGGATAGTTTTAGATACTTGGGTGCAAATGTGGCAGGAAAAGGTGGAGTGAAGGTGAAGGTAGAATGTAGATTGAGAGAAGCGAGTAAATGCCTTGGTGGATTAAAAAGTGTAATGAGGAATAGACATTTGGGAATGGATGCTAAGAGGAGACTATATGGAGGAGTGATTGTGCCAATAGCACTGTATGGGGCAGAAACATGGAACATAAGAGAGGAAGAGAGAAGGAGTTTGAATGTGGTTGAGATGAGGTGTCTGAGAAGTATGATGGGGGTTACTAGGCTGGATAGAGTGAGAAATGAGGAGGTGAGGAGGAGAACAGGGGTGGAAAGGGGGTTGGGAGATAGGGTTGATGAAAGAGTATTAGGATGGTTTGGACACATGGAAAGAATGAGTGAAGAAAAACTAGTAAAAGAGGTATGGAAGGCAGATGTGGAGGGAGTGAACATGAAGGGACGTCCTAGGATGAGGTGGATGGATGGGGTGAAGGGGGCTTTGGGGAAGAGGGGAATGTCTGTTGAGGAAGGACGGGAAAGGACAGAAGACAGGGGTGAATGGAGAATAGTTGTATATGGATGATGTTGTGATGCATGAGTTGGAATGGGCGGGGGGATGGGGGGCGAGGTAGTATGTGTGAGCAAATTTTGACGCATCCCGAAGAGATTTCTCCCCGTCTTCTCCTTTTATGCATGGGGGGACGGAGAGGGGGGTCGCCGATTTAATGAAGCGGCCTTTCTGTGGATGTGCTGTGTCTTGCGACACTGCTTCTGACCCAGGGCAGTGGACAAGGTGCAGGGATGACCCGTCATCCAGAAGGTGCTAAGATGAGAGGGAGGGTGGAGGGGTGTGGAGTGTATTCAGGGATGGAATGGGTGGGAATGATTTTATGCCTTTTCCTTTTTGGCTACCTCCCTTGTAAGGGGGAAAAAGCCTTGGTATATGTATGTATGTATTAATTTTATTATCGTCACTGTTGTTATCATCATCATTATCATATCAGACGCTTCCTGTGAAAAATTTCTGCGGAAATTGTATGAAAAACTCACACAAGATGTGCTGCACGGTACTCGTGGTAAGAAAATTATGTAAATGCAAGTTGACCAGAAGTGCCCTTACAGCTTCAAGTAACTAAAAACGTCCGAAATGCATATCATTAAATTCAATTTACAAAAACTAAAACTAGCAAATGATAACGAAAGATAAATATTTACCCTAAGAATATTTCCATGAAAGGGGGGGGGGTGATATTGACCGCAAAACGTAATAAGTCGTCTGGAGGTCGCTGGCAACTGCCGAGTTGGCGATCACTGTCTTCAGGTGTGCTCTCCCAGTGACAGACAAAGCAGACGGAAAGCAAATGGTGTTCTTTTCACTTATATGCAGAAAGGTTATTGGTGATGGAGGTGGTGAAAGTAATTGGTGATGAAAGTGATGAGGCGGTGATAAGGGTGGTGATAATTTCGGTGACAGTGGTGGTGGTGTTGGTAACGGTGACAGTACAAAGATGGCGCTCGAGGTGTTGAAAGAAGATGTAGCCGGAAGAGGTGAAGGTCATGTGACCAACAGTCTTCCGTCCCTCCCTCTCCCTCCCCCACCTGTCTCTTCCCACCCTCCCTTGTTCTCTTTTGTACACGTGAGCCCGTGCCAGTGGCGGTGGGGAGGGAGGGAGGAGGAGGAGGAGGAGGAGGAGGAGGAGGAGGAGGAGGAGGAGGAGGAGGAGGAGGAGGAGGAGGAGGAGGAGGAGGAGGAGGAGGAGGAGGAGGAGGAGGAGGAGGAGGAGGAGGAGGAGGAGGAGAAGGAAGAAGACGAAGAGGAGGAGGAGAAGGAGGATGAGTAGGATGGGGTGGAGGAAAATGAGGAAGAGGAGGAAGATGAGAAGGGGATAGAGGATGAAGAAAAGGAGAAAGAAAACGAGTAGGAATAAGAACATGAAAAAGAAAATGAAGAAGAAAAGGAAAAAGAGAATTATAAAGAAGCGGAGGAGGAAGAGGAAGAGGAAAAGGATGCTGTTGATGATGATGGTGATGATGATGATGATGATGTAGAGGAGTAGGAGGACGAAGAGAGGAGGAAGAGGATGAGGACGAACAGGCGGAGTACGAGAGACGGATGGAGATGAAGAGTTGGAGGGAGTGTCACACGCACTCCCACTCCCACTCTCCCCCTCACTCCCACCCTCTCTCACTCCCATCCCACGCCAAGAGAGGTTTTCCGACTCGTCATCGTAAGAGGGAAAAACGAGAGAGAAACCTTTCTATTTAGTTTTTGCATCCTACATTTTTTGTTCTGTTTAATCTTAGAACGTGTGTATTTGTATGTGTCTGGGTGCATATATATGTGTTCGTGTGCGTGTGTTTGTGTGTGTGTGTTTGTGTGTGTTTGTGTGTGTATGTTTTTGTGTGTGTGTTTGTGTGTGTGTTTTTGTGTGTATGTGTGTGCGTGTGTGTGTGTGTATGTGTGTGCGTGTGTGTGTCTGAGTGCATATGTATGTGTTTGTGTGTGTGTGTTTGTGTGTGTGTGTGTTTGTTCGTGTGTTTGCTTGTGTGTGTGTGTGTGTGTGTGTGTGTGTGTGTGTGTATGTGTATGTGTGCGTGTGTGTTCGTGTGTTTGTATTTGTGCGCGTGTGTATGTGTATGTGTGTGCGTGTGTGTTACAATGAGTCACACTGATAAAACATACAGACAGGAGACTTTAGATTAAGAAAGAGGTCGGAGGTAATATAATAGATAAAACAATAGATAAACAAGCAAGCAAGCAAGCAAGCAAACAAACAAACAAACAAACAAACAAACAAGTAAACAAAAGAGA
Organism: Oratosquilla oratoria; assembly: GCF_046742065.1. Classification (NCBI taxonomy): domain Eukaryota; kingdom Metazoa; phylum Arthropoda; class Malacostraca; order Stomatopoda; family Squillidae; genus Oratosquilla; species Oratosquilla oratoria. The sequence goes on along the minus strand of NC_134781.1, from coordinate 60,552,331 downwards.
AAAAGACATGACAAATTTTTGCTTAAATGAATGTTAAAACATAGAACTGTATCATACTCAACGGATTGAGATCGTGGTTAGCAAAATTATTTCTTCCTACCTTCTGGGGTATTGGCTGCGTGTTATTGTGGCAAAATAGCATGCAGTTGATACTTTAGGGTCTATATGGGGCGCCCCTACGGACCAGAGCCACACATCATTTTGTCTGTGATAGAGGAAAACTCTGTTCATAGAGAAATGATGACACTTTTATACTACGACTATCCCTCCGTTATGCTGTCCCCCAACCCCTTGTTACTGTCCTGTACCATTTCTCTGAATATTCATTTCCTTTTTTCGCCGACCCTGTGGTGGGGGAAGAGAATGCTACCACCAAGTCTTTCCACTTGAGTCGTAAAAGGCGACAAAAAACGGGACGGGGGATGGGATTAGGAGTCCTACTACCTGTAGCCCCAAAAGGGGACATTCCTAAAAAAAAAGAAAAGGTATAAGAGGGTCTGGGAGTTTTCCAACCAGCACCCTAAGGTTTGGGTATTTTAATGTGCGTAGATGTGGTACAGATGAGAGTAAAAGGGAAGAGATAGGCAGTATGTTTGTGAAAAGAAAGATGAATGTGCTGGCTTTGAGTGAAATTAAAATGAAAGGAAAGGGCAACTATGAGTTTGGGAGTGTAGCTGAGAGGTACTCAGGAGTGAAGAGAAGCTAGGGAGAGAAGGGGTGGCTATACTAGTAAGTGAAGAGATAAGTAAGCGGGTAGTTGAGTGGAGGGAGGTTTCATCAAGGTTGATGTGGATGAAGGTGAAGCTGGGAAGGGAGATGTGGGTTTTTGTAAGTGCATATGGACCTGGTAGTGAGAAGAGCGTAGAGGAAAGGGAGACTTTTTTGGTAGATATAAATGAGTGCATAGAGGGATTAGGGAGAAATGTCAATGTAGTTGTATTGGGAGACCTTAATGCTAGGGTAGGAAATGAACCAATTGACGGAGTGATTGGGAAGTATGGAGTTCCAGGTAAAAATCGTAGTGGAGAAATGATGGTGGAGATGTGTCTTGAAAGAGAGTTGATGATAGCAAATACAGTGTTTAAGAAGAAAGTCAAGCATAAGTACACATGGGAGAGGGTGGTGGATGGAAGGGTGGCAGATAGAACGTTAATGGACTATATAGTGGTGACCAGGAGTATGGTAGGAAGAGTTAAGGATGTACATGTTCTAAGGGGAGAGAGTGGGGGAATATCAGATCATTTTCTGGTGGAAAGTAAATTGAGAGTGGAGAAAGAGGAAAAGGGCAGAAGGTAGGGAGGTACTTTGAGTGAACTGCTTAAATGAGAAAAAAAGGAGAATGAGTATAAGAAGCTGAAAGAGGAGTGGGAGGGAGTAAAGGATAGAGTAGAACTAGGAGTGGAGGAGGAATGGGGATGGTTCAAGGAGGGAGTCATAAGGTGTGCAAAGATGGTGTGTGGAACAAGGAGGGCGGGAGGAAATAGAGGGAAGGGCAGTGAGTGGTGGAATGAGGAAGCAAAGAAAGGTGTAGAAAAGAAGAAGCAGGCATTCATAGATTGGTTACAAATTAGGACGAGGGAATCGTATGAGAGGTACAAAGTAAAGAGAAGGGAAGTTAAGCATAAGTTAAAGGAAGCAAAGAGGAGAGCAGATGTGAAATGGGGTAAGAGTATGACAGAAAATCTTGAAAGCAATAAAAAGATGTTTTGGAAAGAAATTAAAAGAGAAAGAGGAGTCGAATCAGGTAGAGAAGAAAAGGTAAAAGGTGCAGATGGAGAGATGATAATGGAAGAGAAGGCAGTAAGAGGAAGGTGGACAGAGTATTTTAGGGAGTTGCTAAATGTGAAGGAGGATAGAGAGGGAAAGGTAGTTGCAGTGGGAAGCGCTAAGAAAATGAGAGTGATGAGTGAGGAAAATGGATTAAAAAGTGTAATGAGAAATAGACATCTGGGAATGGATGCTAAGAGGAGGTTATATGAAGGATTGATTGTGCCAACAGCACTGTATGGGGCAGAAACATGGAACATGAGAGAGGAAGAGAGAAGGAGTTTGAACGTGTTTGAGATGAACTGTCTGAGAAGTATGATCGGGGTTACTTGGCTGGATAGAGTTAGAAATGAGGAGGTGAGGAGGAGAACAGGGGTGGAAAGGGAACTGGGAAATAGGGTTGATGAAAGAGTATTAGGATGGTTTGGACACATGGAAATAATGAGTGAAGAAAGATTAGTAAAAGAAGTGTGGCAGGCGGAGGTGGAAGGAGTGAATATGAGAGGGCGTCCTAGGATGAGATGGATGGATGGGGTGAAACGGGTATTGCAAAAGAGAGGAATGTCTGTCGAGGAAGGACGGGAGAGGACAGAAGACAGGGGTGAATGGAGAGGGGTTGTGTATAGATGATGCTATGATGCATGAGGGGGAGTGGGTGGGGGATGGGGGGTGAGGAAGTATGTATGAGAAAAAATTTGACGCAGCCCTGCAACTCTGATGTTCTCAATTCCCTTTAAAACTTTAAAGACTTGTATCAAA
>NC_134781.1:60522305-60524805 GCF_046742065.1 Oratosquilla oratoria | reverse complement strand
CATGTGGGTAACATGTGACAAACAAGTGGTGAACATGTGACAAACATGTGGCGCACATGAGGCTGTTTTCATGTGGAGTATAGCGCACAACCGTGTCAGCGTTTCGTTCTGCGTGAAGCAAGTTGGTAACACAAGCGTGGACGCAATCTACCGCTATCTATCTCTTCAACGCATTACTTCATTCATTTGATCTTGGTTGGAATCGAAGCGATTTCATTCAGGAGAAAAAATGGACCTCGCTCGAAGGTAACTTCAACCAGAGGTAAAGAAGAAGTGCACAACATGAGAGGTAATACTGTGGTCCTTTCACTCCTTTCGTCAGACGAATTCATTAAGCTAAAAGAAGTCTACGATAACTAAATGGTTAGGAAGACGATCTCAATCTGTTCAATACTGAACTTGACATAAGTTTCATTCTGGCTTCCGTCAGGCGATTTTATTCAGCTTACAGAAACATATAAAGGACAAGGGACATACTGATGAACGTTTTTAATGATACACGTAACTTGAATTTTTATTCTGTCTGTCGCCAGGTGATTTTATTCATCAGTGGGATACCTGAGGCTACAATGGTGCAAACATTTTCTTGTTTCATTAATTCCTTGAATTCATAAGACTCTGTAATCGACCTATTCAAATGATTGACTTTGTCTATTATTATATATCTGACTAACGACAGAATGGGAGTGAGGGAGGAAAGAAGGGAAGATTGGAGGGAGGGAGAAAGGAAGCATAAGATGGATGAAGGGGAGCACCGGAAGAGAAATGGATAGAGAGTGAAAGAGAAGGATGGATAGATGGATAAATGGATGGAGGGAGGATATGGGAGAAGGAGGAAGGGAGAGAAAAAAGGGATAGATAGTGTGACAGAGGGATGGAGGGAGAAAGGAAGGGAAGGAAGAGGTGAGCGATGGAGGAAGATAGTGATGTAGGGAGAAATTGAAGGAGGGAGGGAAGGACGGAGAGAGGGAGGGAGGGAGTGAAGGAGGGAAAAAGGATTGGAGAGCGGCGGACGTAATATCTTCTGATCCAATCACAAGAATCTCTCTCTCTCTCTCTTTCTCTCTCTCTCTCTCTCTCTCTCTCTCTCTCTCTCTCTCTCTCTCTCTCTCTCCACCGAGACTTTATTTGCTCTGCACACGGTCGACATTTATCAACACCACCACTGTTGTTGCCACCACCACCACCACCACCTCAAGAATACCTAACGCCAAGGAGAAAGCGTAAACGCAAGACAATAAAAGGACAACAATAAAATTGGCGACCGAAGAGAGGAAATCACTCCTGCCTGAAATCGCGATACATGTTCTCTGATATATATATATATATATATATATATATATATGTATATATATATATATGTATATATATATATATATATATATATATATTTACGTATTATATCCTTTCGTGCCGTGTGGCACTTCTCCTTCTTTTCTAGCTGCCGTCACATTATTCAATTCGTATCCGTGTGTCTCAACCCTTGGTATTTTTTTTAAACTACGTTCGCCTTATAAGTATATATATATATATATATATGTATGTATATCTAAATATACAGTATATATATATATACGTATATATATATATATATATATATATATTATATATGTATATATATATTACATATATATATATGTATATATATATATATATATATATATATATATGTATATATATTATATATATATATATATATAACAGTCCAGTGTGATAATTTTTCAATGTAACTATACTCGTGATTTTGTTCACCTAATTATTTTTCCAAAACCGCTCTTGATTTGTGAGGCAGCCTCTAGCAAATACAACGGTTACTGACAAGTATGTGGTATATTTTTCACAACGCTTCCAGTGAAAGAAAGCGTATCATACAATGACCGACGAGTTTTTGTTCTTAATGATACATAATGATCACAGACTAGATAATGGTTTCTTGCACCAATTGTCATTTTAGTTGAGTTATTTTTTCCACATCATTTATTATTCATAATTTAGAAACTTTCTGCAGTTTCTGTAAATCAAAATTGCTAATTTCCATGTCACTTTTTTATTAGATTTTTTTGTCTTATTTTGAATTTAGAAGATTTATGTTATATTCATAGCTTATACGAACGAATAGCCAACACACACGGTTGACCTGTAACGTGGATGACAACTTGTGCTATGGCTGACCTGAATGTGCAATGCTTTTAGTCAATTGAAATTCTAATTTTCTGGTGTCGAATTGTTCTGATATATTAGAAAGTTTCTAGTGTTGGTATTCTCAGTGGTTGTGTCTATTTCCTTAGACAGTTTTCGTTTCTTAATAAAAAGGGCTGGATATTAGTTTACAGATGCCTAACTTGTGTTTTCAAGATGTGTTTAATCTTATTTGTCTACGCTGAATTTGATGTGATAAATATAACTTCAGAAATATTTTTTTTAACTTATTTAAGAATAAGAACATAAATGGGGTGTATATATAATCTACCAAAAATCATGCCCGTGTTTTTTTCATGTT
>NC_134781.1:60482305-60484805 GCF_046742065.1 Oratosquilla oratoria | reverse complement strand
CCTGTAAGTGTTTGAATTCGACAGCTACCAATGACTTCTGCTTGCCCTTGAAGTCTTGGCACAAAGGGCTAAGGTAATGAGCTCAGGGTTATCGTGGTAATTGTTCCTTCAACGCAGCGACGGGAACGAGGCATCGAAGTACAACTGATTGGAAAATCACTGGAGGTTCAGTCAACGTGGTAAAGAATTCCAATTCTCCGTTCTCCTCGTGATAAGAGGAGGAAGAGGAAGGGGAGGAGGGTGAGGATGAGGAGGAGATGGGGAAGAGGAGGAAGAGGCGATAGAGGAAGAAGAGGTGGTGGGGAAGAGGTGGGGAAGAGGTGGGGAGGTGGGGGAAGAGGTGGAGGAGTTGGGGAAAAGGAGGAGGAGGAGGAGGAGGAGGAGGAGATGAAGAAGAGGAGGAGGAAGAAGAGAAGTAGTAGGAGAAAGAGGAGGAGGAAAAGGAAGCTGAAGCCGAAAAGAAGAAGAGAAGCAGAAGGAGGAAGAGGAGAAGCAGGAGGCGAAGGAGACGGAGAAGGACGTCGAGGAGAAGGAGTAGAAGAAAGAGCACCAAGAGAAGGATGAGAAAGAGAGGAGGAAGATAAGAAGAAAAAGGAGGAGGAGGAATAAGAAAAAGGGGAGGAAGAACAGGAGGAGGAGGAGAAGGAGGAAGAACAGGTGGAGGAGGAGGAGGAGTAGGAGGAGGAGGAGGAGGAGTAGGAGCAGGAGCAGAAGGAGGAGGAGGAGGAGCAGGAGCAGGAGGAGGAGCAGGAGCAGGAGGAGGAGCAGGAGGAGGAGGAGGAGGAGGAGGAGGAGGAGGAGGAGGAGGAGGAGGAGGAGGAGGACGAGGAGGTAGAGGAAAGGGAAGGTGCGGCCTCTTATATCATTGTACGAGTTGAAATATTATTAGTCACGGCCTCCAGAACGTGCTGTTTACATTACTCGAATAGATAAGACACTGGGTTAGCTTCGGTTAGCTTCTCTGGCTTCTTCTCCACGCGCAGACTAATCCGGATTTGAATTCGTCCGACCAAGAAATAATCTCCGGACAGACTGACAGCTCCCCGACTTCTAAAAGTACCATTGCAACGCTGTATATATATATATATATACATATATATATATATATATATATATATATATATATATATATATATATATATATATATATATATATATATATATATATATATATATATATTTATATATATATTTATACACACACACACACACACACACACACACACACACACACACACACACACACACACACACACACACACACACACACATATATATATATACATGTATGTTTGTATGTATGTGTGTGTGTGTGCGTGTGTTTGTGCGTGTGTGTGTGTGTGTGCGTGTGTTTGCGCGTGTGTGTGTGTGCGTGAGTGTGTCTAGTCAGTAGCACACTTGCTCAATCTGCCACCTCCTCTTTGGCTACCTGCCATGCCCAGCTCCACTTCCATTGATTTGTCACCGCAACTTTGGCTTTCACTCCAGTCTACACTGTCACTTAATTTTCTCTCTTACTGCTCTTCAGTTTCATTTCCAGTACTCATCTTCCCAATGGTCCAAATGCACTCTTTAGCTTTGTATTCATTGCCTTTATGAAATTCCAAGTTTCATATCCGCAGATCATAGCTGAAATTACACACTGGTTGTAAACTTTGTATTATAGACACACACGTAGGAAACCTCTTATTTTTCTACATTTGCTGATATTTCTATATTAAAGTAAATTTTTTCACCTAATTGTGATAATCTTTAATTAACTTGAATAATCTTTCGTCAGTTTTAGAACGTGGTCAATCTTAGTCTTCAACTTGTTGAAGACTCACCATCGATTATGACAATTCCATTATGAATATTTGAACAGAACATTAATTTGGTTCTACTACTATCTCCGTATGACCCATCAGCTTCTTCACCCTCTGGGTGTGGGGGGCTATGTGGAGGCTCAAAGCCTCTCTATCTCTCTCTCTCTCTCTCTCTCTCTCTCTCTCTCTCTCTCTCTCTCTCTCTCTCTCTCTCTCTCTCTATATATATATATATATATATATATATATTCCTCCTTTTCTCATTAGGAAAACTGAAAGCTGGCAACTGCTTCCCCTATACTACTATTTCTTCTTCTTCTTCTTCTTCTTCTGCTGCTGCTGCTTCTGCTGCTTCTGCTGCTTCTGCTGCTGCTGCTGCTACTTACTACTATAAGTCGACTAAACAAATAGTCTCACACTAACACAATAGCCAACAGCCCAACCTTATTTCCTAGAGACGCTATGGGGCTACGGTTAAATAGTTAGTGAGACTCGGGGCAAACAATTATCATCTTAGACCGACTTTGAGGGTTTTCGTGCTGAGATTACTGAATATATTTTGCACGTATTCTCTTGGTATCAACGTCAACCGCAAATCTCAAATGATTGAAATAGTGTCCATTACTGTCAAACCTGTCCATCCCCGACTCAGTCTAGGAAATTCATTCAAGGATAACTATAATCAACTTGAGTGA
>NC_134781.1:60452305-60467305 GCF_046742065.1 Oratosquilla oratoria | reverse complement strand
TCTATTTCATTCGTTGACCATCTTATTAGTAAACCAATTCTTGCCTATACCCTTCTTAAATCCAAATTTGTCCAGTTTAAATCCATTACTGCGAGTCCTGCCCTGTTGTTTTAATATGATGATCTTGTTTGCATCATCCTTGTTAAAGCCTTTGATCCACTTGAACACCTCCATTAGATCACCCCGCACTCTGCGTCTTTCCAGAGAGTGTAAGTTAAAGTGCCTAAGCCTCTCCTCGTAAGGCAAGTTTCTGAGTCCATGTATCATTTTGGTCATTCTTCTCTGTACTGATTCTACTGAATATATGTCCATTCTATAGGACGGAGACCAAAACTGTACCGCATAGTCAAGGATGGGTCTAACTATCGTAGAGTTTGATAATTACCTCTGCACCTCTATTCGTTACCGTTCTAGTAATGAAACCTAATGCTCTGTTAGCTTTATTCCTGGTGCTAATGCACTGTTTCCTAGTTTTAAGGTCCGGACTCACTAGAACTCCCAAGTCTCAGTTTTCTCTAAAAGCGTGTTCTCTAAGCTGTATCTATTTTCAGGGTTGTGTAGCCCTACGTTTAACACGCTACACTTAGAGATATTGAAGGTTATTTGCCATGTGAACAAATTGTTAAGATCATCCTGCAGAATCTCTGCGTCGTCCCCTGACCTAATTAGGCGTCCTATTTTAGTGTCATCCGCGAACTTACTAACATCACTATTTATCCCATCGTCCAAGTCGTTTATGTACATAATGAACAACAAGGGACCCAAAACCGAACCCTGGGGAACCCCATTAGTAACATTGCCCCACCTGGATTTTACCCATTTATAGTGACCCGCTGTTTTCTTTTACTGATCCAAGCTCTAATCCATTCTAACACTTTTCCTCCTATGACATGGGCTTGTTGTTGTTGTTGTCGTCATCATCATCTTTTAAACAATATATATGTCATTGGGTGATTTCCACAATTGTTGCCAACTCTAGCAACGCGGGGGTTAATGAGGTTTCCTTCATGTATAAATGCCCTGAACCCATTTTGTACACCATTCCTTTGAGAAAAGCATACCTGCAAAACTAATCAGGAATAAACCCAGACTAAGACTCCTGTGTTTCCTACTCCCACCTAACAAATATATATATATATATAATATATATATATATATATATATGTATATGTGTATATATATATGTATATATATGTGTATATATATATGTATATATATATGTATATATATATATATATGTATATATATATGTATATATATATGTATATATATATGTATGTATATATATATGTATATATATATATATATATATATATATGTATATATATATAATATATATGTATATATACATATATATATGTACATATATCCACACACAATTTTGGAAATTATAGTTCATTTGTTTTAATGTGTGCTGAAAGGATCGACGCTTCTTGGATGATTCCATTTCATAGATGATTCTCCTGCAATATAACGAAAGTGTTTTTCAACAAGTCAGCAGCTGCGAAAGGTCATCCGAGCCTTTTTATGATGGTGACCACTTGAATGCATAATAGCTTCAAGCTCTTCGTCTAGAGACCTGTGTGTGTGTGTGTGTGTGTGTGTGTGTGTGTGTGTGTGTGTGTGTGTGTGTGTGTGTATATATGTGTGTGTGTGCATATATGTGTGTGTGTGTATTCACCTTGGTCTTTGGATCACGTGTTGGACTCGTGATCGACAGTTATTTCCCTCCCGGAAGAGAGCTCAGAGCTCGTATGACCGATCTATGGGTAATGCTATGACCTTACACATACGCACACACACCCAACTCCCCGCCCACGAGAGTCAGAGTAACGACCCGAAGCGCAGCGATACCGAAATAATTTCGGCCCTGGGCAGGATTCGAACCAAGTACTACGAGCACCACCATGCTGGTAGTCCAGCGCTCTACCAACCGCGCCACCGAGTCGCGCGCGCGCGCGCGCGCGTGTGTGTGTGTGTGTGTGTGTGTGTGTGTGTGTGTGTGTGTGTGTGTGTGTGTGTGTGTGTGTGTGTGTGTGTGTGTGTGTGTGCGTGCGTGCGTGTGCGTAAATTTGATTCCTCTCCTACCACACCACTTCACTGGAGTCGTCGTTGTTTGGACGAGATTACCTTTGTCATCTTTGACAGAAAAAGCCAAAGGCTGACGTAATCTCGTATTAATATTTAAAGACTTGTAAAGATATTTAGAAGAAGAAAAAACATGAAAATATGAACAAGATTATTCAGTTAGCAGTGGCACTATTTATGTTTTCATTGCATTATTAAATGTACATTCACGTGATATATGCAAGAATTTAATGGTCAATAAATTGATCTATTTATGATCCTTGAGCTATATAAACATACCTGTCACTGGCCAGAAAAAACACATAAAGAAACGTCATTCTATTAATTTCCTGTTTTTTATTGTTGTTTTTTATTTATCTATATATTTACCTATGTTTAAATATCCAATTGTCTGTTTATTGCTATTTATTGATCTATCGATTGAGTGATTTATTTATTTATTTATTTATTCTTTACAGATAGATGAAGCACAAGGTGTGTGTCATATCTTCTCGTGGTGTGTCGGATACAGTGTCGACTCCCTCTGCAGTGCCAGAAGCAGTGTGACCTAAATATAATGTGTCAAAAATTAAACGTGGAGACACTACATATCTACATTGTCGGGAGCGATGTTGAGTACCTCATATGTATCAGATACAGATTGTGAACAAACAATATGGAGCTCTCTTAAAGCGTTACAAGCAAAAGGGTGATTCCCTCTAATGCCGCATTGTGTCGATTTTCATCTTTTGTGTCATGAACAGTGTATTAGCCACAGAGTCCTTATGGTATGTCAGGAAGAGAGAGAGCTAGTTTCCACTTTAGTGTCTTCTGGATTGACACCTGTGTTAAGTATCTGGTCACTTAATTATCATCTTTTCCACGTCTATGTCATCATCTCTTCTGCACGATATTGTCCTCAAGGATAGAAGCGCTGGTATGGATAACAAGATACAAATCTTGTGTCAGAAATACCTTTGTGTATGTTCTGTTACGTCAACTTCCGTACAATTAAAATAAAATTTTAAACAACATTTGAGCAGTTCTGTTACATGATGGGTTCAAGTTCTGATGTCCTGAATACTACACGTGGTTCAGAGATCGATTCCCAACAGGTTTGTGCGACTCCCAATTGCTGTCCAGACACATAGGGCAAAGGTGACGGCTTCGACATCAACTCAACACCTCCAGATTATCTCTTTATCTTTACTGTGTCAAATATAGATTGTAATGTCACTTGTTGTGTCAGAAATGATGTGCCGGTTTCCTTTGTGTGTCGGAAGGGGCGAAGAAAAGTCACTCTGTGCCAGACTAAGTGTGAATTCCCTTTCGTGTCAAAACTATTGGAGATATTGTGACACGCGCATGTCGGAAACGACCTGAGGACTCCCTTCTTGTGTTAGAAACTACGCTCAACTTAAAATGTAGCCATTTTGAAAATCAAAGTTGTCTAATTTTATCGGAATATGCTTTTAGTACTTGCCAAATTCAATAACAGCTAAATAAGTTACACAAATTTTTTTTCGCTTTTTTATTTATTGTAATTTGAAATTACTGATCCTAAGCCCATAACGTCGTCTGCTTCAGCCATTCTCGTAAAACCTACCCATGGCGCCATCTGCTTCCCAGTGATGTCAAAGATTCTGTTCATTCTTTATGCGTCGTCACTGTGTTTAATGAATATTGATCTTGTCGAGTGCCGAAGACTAATATAAGTTTTAGAAATTATAAAAGAAAAAAGAACCGAGGAAAATACACGATTGGGAAGAAAATAATAGGAGAAAAGAGGCGGAGAATAATAATATATCAATAACATACAGAACTCAAAGAGAAAGGCTGAAGAAGAAAGCTTATGATAATCGCCCAGCAATGATATAATTCACGTACAGAACCTACCCAAGGAGCCAAAAGATGAGGCTAGATTCTCTTACAGTAATACTAAATAGCCTTTTTTTAAAGCATTATTCAAATCTAATGATAAGAGATATTGTTTTTGGAATTCTTTGTTAGATTTATCAGGTAAACTTAGAAAATAAAACTAGGAGAAATGATTAATGAATAACAAAGAAATTACATAGATTAATTATAACAAAAAGGAAAATGAAACAAGACAGAAGATAGGTCGTGCAGTATAGGAATAAATGCAAAAAAACACGTGTCATTCACTGGAACTGTTTATGATATTATTAGCAATACCTGTAGGGAAGCTTTTGTTTTTATATAGTGTTTAATCAATCTAAAACAATGTAGCTAACTTGTCTTGTAAAGAATAGTTTTATCTAGTAGTAACAAATCACCATAATTAACCTTTTTACTGACACATTTGGACCAAGCTATAAAAAAAGAAAAAAAAAATGTATCACGTTGTAGAAATTATTGTTTACAAAGCTTTTGTGGCATCCAGGAGGCGTAGTGTGAACGTGGTGCAGCACAGTATTTTGTGTAGAAGCACACTGCAAAAATAGTGGATGCATCACGTATACTAACCTTGCTTTTTTGAGTGCCGAAAGACACCATTACAAAGGATTACAAAGGATTACAAAAGCGGAGCATGCCGACAGGAGACCTTTTGGCCCATAACTAGGTCGGATGCGGAAAAAATATAATGACAAATAAAAAATATATATGTAATAATATAGATAGTCATAAATAAAATAAATAAATGCATAGGTATAGTTAAATAATAAAAAACAGGTAAATAGTAAATATTAATAAATTGACAGATAACTAATGATAAATGAAAATCAAGCAAATAATCACTGACAAATAATAAAAAACAAATAAACAAATGATATAAAATGAATGGCAGTCATAACAGCATCTTGCTTAGGTGTTTATCTAAACGAAACTTAAAGCTTCGAACTGAACTACATTGCACTGCCTCTGCAGGAAGTTTATTCCATTCATTAACTAAACGGTTGGCGAAGTTGCTTTTACCTACTTCCAAATTAAATCTATTTCCTGACAGTTTGAGGGCATTACTTCTTGTCGGAATCTCATTTAGTGTGAAAATTTTGTCACTTTTGATGTTGTCAATTCCCCTTAGAATTTTAAAAACCTGTATCAAGTCACCTCTGAATTTACGTTTTTTAGGGAAAACAGATTCATATGTTTTAGTCGATTTTTGAATGATTTATTTTTTATATTTGGAATCAGTTTTGTGGCTCGCCGTTGCCAACATGCACACTGAATGCAAACTAGTAGACGACAAACATTTTCGTGAAAAAGTTCCCCCTAAACTACTTTTGGGATAAAATATTTCAAATATGGTTCTCGTGAAAATAGATAACATTAAAAAAGAAAACTGCAAAGTCGTACCTAGGTATGACACAAGTGATGGACTATTGCATTGTATCACACTTTCAATTCATTTCATTGTTCATATTTTTTCTTTTGTTATTTTTTGTCAATTCTCGTTTGTACTTTATGCACTGAATCAAAGGTCTTATTTCTGGTTCAATATATTCACCGACACTACTATACGTAGTTCTGTTAAGAACATTATTTTTCAAAGAATTTATTTGTTCATTTTCAAGTGTGATACTACTTTTGTAGAGAGGTGCGACAGTCTTTGGTCTGGCTGACGCCATATAATTTCATTCAGCTGAGGGACAGAAAGACTCCGATTTGAGGGGGCTAAAGACCGATCGAGATCCTGGCCGGCACCCGCACATGAACTGATCAGAGTTGTCTGGCATTCGCCTCAAAAGAAAATATAAAAAGAACGTCGTCGTCGTCATTGTGGATTCCCTCAACATCGAATTTTGATTCTTCGAGTTCGGGATCTGTGGTCTTCGAGCTTATGGTCTTAGGGCTTCTGGTTTTTGCAATGATAAAGTCTGCAATGTATGAATAAGGAATGAAGAGGATGCAGACTTTTCATAGGAGTAAATATATTCGTCTAGAACAGTGATTTCCAAACTTTTTTTCCAGGCTGGCGTTCCCTTGGCTTCCAGGTGAATACCTAATGACCCTACGAGTATTCTCTTCTATGTGCGAACACTCTTTTTTTTTTTTTTTTTACTCTGACTTCGGACTACGTTACAAAGCTATGGATTCGTTTATAATTCTTATGTCAGTTTTATCTTCTATAACGTGTTCCTTTACTTTAATTTTTTATGACATATATTTTGACTTTCAGATTTTATGAAAAGAAAAGTTATTTATCAACTACTCTGTATGCCATCCTGTCACCCCTGCCTCCCCCTTTTGCTTCACCCACTAAGATGGTTCTACTGTTCTCAGAAAAAAACAAAATCTTCAGGGGCCCAAGGTCTTTCCTCCAGCTGAATAAAATCGGCTGGAACTAACTTGGAAAGCATCTGTAAGGTGTTCAGCCTTGGTGGCTAAGCACCTCGATGATGTCGCACTTGACATATTTTGTTTTGGTTAAATCCTACGATTGTATTTAGCTGAGGCAGAACATCCATTGTCGACCAGTCTTTCGAAGATGGGAATGACTTCACACACACACACATACACACACACACACACACACACACACACACACACACACACACACACACACACACACACACACACACACACACACACACACACACACACAACAAACACAGAAACGTATACACATCCACATCTCTCTCTCTCTCTCTCTCTCTCTCACACTCACACACACACACACACACACACACACACACACACACACACACACACACACACACACACACACACACACACACACACACACACACGTGCGCCACGGAAAGGACTTTTCCTTTTAACCATGTCTCCAATAAAAATAGAGATAAAAAAGCGAGCACAATGATAACTTCTAGCATGACCAAAAGCAAAATCCCCTTTTCATCCAGAAATATCTGTGTACACAATGACTGTCATTTCCTGGTACTCAACATAACACACTGAGTAAGTGGAACTAAACTATTTTCTTAATGACATCGCATTGTGTAACAGTATTGAATCTTGGGTAACAGGATCAACGAGTAGCATCCGGTTCCCCGACGACAGATGTCGTAATATCAACAGGAGGAAAAAGGAAAAATCTGGACGTAAAACTTTGGCTTTGAAGCAGAACACAAACTTTTACGCCATATTTTTTACATTAAAGTAATTTTTTTTATTTGGTTTCTATAGGGATTAAAGAGAGGAAATAATGAATAATAATAAACTGATAATATTAATGATAGTAATGATGATGATAATAATAATATAATAATAATAATAACAATAATAACAATAATAACATTAACAATAACAATAACAATAACAAAACAATAATAATAATAATAATAATAATAATAATAATAATAATAATAATAATAATAATAAGAATAAGAATAATAATAATAATAATAATAATAGCAATAAAAAACCCAATGATAATGATAACAATGATAACAATAACAAAAACAATGATAACAATAACAATAATAACAATAATAATAATAATTAATTATGATAATTACAATGATTATAAAAACTATAATTATAACAATTACAGTTCTAATAATCATAATAATTATAAGTTATAATATAACATGATATTTATAATATTTACACTATAACGTTTCTAATAATTATAATAATCATAATAATGAATTATGATTATAATTATGACAATCATAATATTCACAATAATCATAACTGTAATAACTATAATGATTATTATGGATATAATAATCATATTTATAATCAAAAAAAGAATAGCAGTTATGATAATTTTAATTACAATTATTAACTTAAATTATTGTAATAATAATGATGATGATGATGATGATGATGATGATGATGATGATGATGATGATGATGATGATGATGATGATGATGATGATGATGATGATGATGATGATGATGATGATGATGATGATGATGATGATGATGATGATGATGATGATGATGATGATGATGATGATGATGATGATGATGATGATGATGATGGTAATAATAATAATGATAATACTTGTCCTAAAGTTAACCGAAAAAGTTTCCATCCTCGTCTAGAACTGGTACACTGACCGTGCAGTGAAGTTAATTGAAGCTCATATTCCATATATCTAGCAAAAGTTCATATCACATTGTATAGAAAACATCAAAACATATGTCATGTCTTACATAGAATACACACACACACACACACACACACACACACACACACACACACACACACACACACACACACACACACACACACACACGCACACGCACACGCACACACACACACACATACACACACACATATTATATATATATATATATATATATATATATTATACACACACACACACACAGACATGGCAGAATTGAATAGATACCAACAAAATGCATTCCTGCTCTTATTTAATGCTTAATGTTATTAAAATTTACCTAAAATGTTATATTTACCTAGATTTATGTTTCAGACTACGTACAAGAGTAATCAAGCATGCCACAAAACCTAAGGAGCAGTAGACCTATCTGAATTTCAGTGAGGTTGTATTGTGGGTCAACATGAAGGTGGACTTGGTCAAAACAAAATATCTGAAAATCTGTCAATACCCCTTTCTACTGTTAATAGAGTGATTATGAAATTCACCAGAGAGGGCAAGAAGGGCACAAAACCACATTTAGGTCGTCCCGGGCCCTCAAAATGAACCTTACGTCATGGCAAAAGAAATGTCGAAGAGGATCTACGTTGCAAGGCCTCTGACACAGGAGCACAAGCTGATGTCGGTCCCAGAACAGCTGTCAAATAGCTCCACAAGCTGGGTTACTATGACAGAGCTGCAAGATGGAAACCACTCCTTCGTCCAGCCAATATCAAGAGCAGAAAGGATTGAGCTGTTGAGATGTTGGAGAGACCTGTGGCTTTTTGGAGCACTGCCATTTTCTCTGATGAGTCACGATTCTTATTTTCTGACAGTGAAAGGGTGTGGGTCTAGAGACTCTGTAGTCAAGAGTTTGACCTAAAAAAACTGCAGCTAGCATAGAAAATGGGGGCATTTCTCTAATGCTGTGGGTGAAAATTAGAGTGATGGTCGATCAGAGCTTGTGGAGTGTCAAGGAAACATCAACTTAGGCAAATATGTTTCTATATTAAAGGAAAGACTCGTTCCAATATTCTCCAATGGTAGAATAAGTAAAAATGTCTTCCTATTTATGGAAGATGGGGCTCCTTGTCACACTGCTCAAGCAACACAAAATTGGTTGAGCCAAAATGGGAAAGGATCTGGAACCATGTTCTGCACACCCACGTAGCAGCGGTGGGGAATGCACGATGCTGTCGCTACCTTTCCGAGGAAAATAGCTACTGAGGACTGTCAGCACATTGAAGCATACACAGAGTACAGATTTTTCCCACTGGACAAAAGGCCTGACTGTCGTCCATTTGGTATAGGTGAGATGCTGAGAAGAATAGTAGGGAAAACGATCATGGAGGTCGCGAATGATTAGGTGCAGGAAGAGGCAGGCAATCATCAGGTGTGTGCGGGGCAACAGGTAAGATGCGAGGCAGCGATTCACGCCATGAGGAGGATGTTTGAGATACCAGGCAACGAAGCAGTCATATTGGTCGATGCATCCAACGCCTTCAACAACATGAACAGAGAGGTCACCATACGCAACACCAAAATCAAATGCCCATTCTTGGCCAGAGTCGGGAAGAAAGAGACGAAAGTGGAAGTTATCCAATTATAGGAAGGTACTACAGAGGGAGACCAGGTGGCCATGGTAATGTACGCTCTTGGATTTATAAACCTGCAGCAGATGGTACAATATGAAGCCACCGGGGTTAAACAGGTAGCATATGCAGGTGATCTCATTTGAGCAAGGAAATGAGCGGATGCAAGAAAGTGCTGGGATCTGGTGCAAACACACGGTCCGTACTTGGATTATATCTCGAATGCAAAGAAGTCTGTCCTCATAGTGAAGCCATATTACTTTGAGGCCGAAAATCTCTTTAAAGATGGTGAAGCGAAGGTAACTAAAGAGGGGGGAAGACATTTCGGTGCAGTGATCGGTTCTGAACCTTTTAAAAAGCAATATAAAAAAATATTAACGAATGGGTGGCGGACGATAGGCTACAATCAAACTTTGCAAAGACTGAAACGCAAGCGGCATATGCCGCATTCATAGAGGGTGACAAGTGGAATTACATCTTCAGGGCGGTACCGAACATCACCGAATTATTAAACCCTCTTGAGAAGCCATCAGAAGAGAGCTAATTCCAGCCATCACCTTGCTACATTGCTTCTGACCCAGGGCAGTGGGCAAGATGCAGGAATAACCCGTCATCCTGGAGGAGCTAAGATAAAAGGGAGGGAAGGGGGTAAATGGGAGTGAAGTATGCGTGGATGGCATGTGTGGGAATGAATTCCATCCCTTTGTTTTTGGCTATCTCCCTTGTAAAGGGAAAAATGCCGTTGGTATATATATATATATATATATATATATATATATATATTATATATATATATATATATATATATATATATATATATATATATATATATATATATATACAGTATGTATGTATGTATGTACTTATGTATCTATGTACCAACGGACAGATACCAAATGAACAGGAAAGAAAACTAATTGCACTTCAACCAAGAATGGGAGGGCTAGGCATCTCAAACCCCCTTAACCTTGCCATCGAAGAACATAAAAACTCTCTGAAACTCACCTCCTCGGTGACAAAAAACACCGTGTCACAAGATCGACAGGAGACCAATGTGAATAAAATAAGAGAAATTAGAAGAAACATATAAAAGGGAAGGGAAGTAAGACAAAAGGAAGAGCTTCGCACCTTACTGGATCAGCTATTGAATTATACGAAAAGAAAAATAGCAATAGCACAGAAGGGGCGTCCAATTACCTGACAGCAATTCCAATCAGGGCAAAGGGATTCAACCTAAACAAAAACAAAAAATATTCACGGATGACATTACCGTGAGTATGGATGGCCAGTGAATGGGCTACCTAACAGATGTTCCTGTGGTACACATTATGATTCAAACCGTGCTATGCTATGCAAACAGGTTGGATTCATCTGCATAAGACACGAGATAAGGTATCTCACTGCCCAAATGCTTTGGGAGGTATGTAACCAATACTATTTCCCTAGGTGGGAAAACTTCAGGTACGGCACCTGCAACATATCAGATAAAGCGCGAGTAAACGTCAGCGCAAGAGGTTTCTGGAAGCGGCGACAATTAGTTTTGACATATAGTACTTCATCCAAATGTCCCTTGTTGCAATAACCTAACTGTTGAGGCGTCCCATTCCCAAAATGAGAATGAGAAAATCAGGATGTACGAAGAGCGTATACAGAATGTGAACCAGGGCTCTTTCACTCCGATAACCTTCACGACTTCAGGCGAGATGAATCCAAGGGCAAAGGCATTCTACGCTCGTCTGGAAGAGTTGATGGCAGAAAAGAAACAATAACCAAAGAGCAGTATAGTGGCGTGGATGAGATGTAAACTGTTATTCTTACTCTTAAGAGCAACTCTCCTATGCCTGAGAGGTACCAGGTCCCCACCCACTAAGTCAGCACACGTACAGAACCTCGATTTTGAGCAGACTGTAGTAGAAAGTAGGATAAACTAACTTTTGTATTAGGCTTTATTTAAGTTAGGAAAAATAAACACATAAATTAAATAAAAGGAAAGTCGACCACAGTCATTGATGACAGTGGGGCCAATGAATTGTGTCTGTGGGAGACAGATTTCGATTGCTTCCACCACACAGTTCCACGAGGATGGAGGTCGTAATGAAAAAAAAAAGTACTAGTAGTAGTAACTGTGGTAGTGGTGGCTGTAATAGTAGTGCCTTTAACAAAAGTAGTTGTTATAGCAGATCAGGTCAAACGGCTTCAATCTAAACAAAAAAATAATGCACAGAAGTCATTGCCCTAAGGTATGGATGGCCATTGGAAGGGGTACCTAATAGATGCTCCTGCGGTTTGTGATGACATGCAAGAAGGGTGAATTTATTTACATGAGACACGAGGTAAGGAATCTCACGATCCAAATGCTATGTGAGGTTTGCGAGAATATGACCGAACTAACACTACTCTCCACTAGCAGGGGGAACTTCAGATACCACACCTCCAACACATCAGACAAAGCGCAAAAGGACGTCAGCGCAAGAGGTTTCTGTCCTTCTCTGATATAAGAATATTTTATCTAATGGATACCTGCTTCAGAAATCTAACTATTGACTGCTGAGGTGGCCTATTCCTTAAATGAGAGCGAAAATATCAGGATGTACGAGGAACGTGTATAGAATGATGGGCCCCTTCCTTAAGCCCATCATTAAGCTGCACGTGGTCCCTTAAATTCCAAGGGGATTAATAGGGTTAGAATACATAGGGCAAAAAAGTAATTGTAAAGTTCATGAACACCAATACAACCCATATACAACCAAAATACAAACATGAACATTCCCAACACTCTTCATTTCATCTGGGGTCGGTGGGGAGAGGAGAGGAGCCTACTTCTTCGAGTGGCCGAAAAAAAGCGCTGTACTCGGTGTTCACTGGCCTCTTACTGCCCCTGCGTGTTTGGTGAACATCAGTCGTGTTTTATGGAAATTAAAATGCGAACACAATCTTGGCATTTATCTACAGAGCATCCTGGTACTTTTCTCGCTAAATAACAAGACATGGATAGACAGCGGCATCTATACAGTGGCCGTTTTATTTGTGACATGCTCTTACGTCATAATGTAAACAAAGAATCAATTGACCTAAGGGTAACAATTTACGTTCAAAATTCGACAAAATTATTTTCCAAGATAATTTGTAGAAAAGAGCGAGATAAGCCGGGATGGTTTCTGGTGTGCGTAAAATGTCGAATTCTATCGAACTTGCTCTGCGCATATTCTTTGAGCAACTGGACATATATCCCGATAGGAGTATTGGTGGGCCAGTGTTTTGACAGACCCACTCACGCAATTCGGGCATTTGGAAGTTAAAAAAAAAATAACCCATCCAAGCCAGAGGAAATTTAATGTTATTTGAAAACGAACAATTACATATGTTTTCTGATTAACAGATCTGCAAGCATATTATATAGGCTTATTTCTTTGCTTGAATATATAATGTTTTTCTGTTATCATCCTCCTTATATTTCATAATCAGTGTTACTCTCTTACTAAATGTAAGTTTGTCATTACCTATATTTAGAATGCACGAATTTATCTAATATATTTCTATATTATTTTATCTCAGCCTTGAACTCATGAGCAGGTGGTCGCAAGATCAAGTCCTGAGATCCGCTAAGGGCTTGCTGCGCTGGTTCCCGACAACCATGGCCATGCAGGGAGGTGACCCAACGTCGGTACAAAAAAAAAAAAAAAAAAAAAAAAAAAAAAAAAAAAAAAAAAAAACAAAAAAAAAAAAAAAAAAAAAAAAAAAAAAAAAAAAAAACGCTTACCCAAACCGACAGGGCTTTATCCTACCAGGGGTTTCCCTCACTTCCCACTGCGTGGAGGTGGGATGCTGACTTATTCTCAATTCTCCTTTAACAAGCTTAACCATAGAATCAATGGTTTATTGGGGTTACCGGTGGCTTGTTAGACATCAACTTCGGTTTATAACTAGAAAGGCCAAGCACATAAGGCAAAAGTGACGATTTCGGGCTCAGTTCTGCCTCACACATGCTTTGATCTACACCGGCGTTCATTACAAACATTATTCTGGATAACAACAATTGGTCTTATTCAAGTGTAGGGTAGTCACCATAGTGAGGGTTTTACTTTCTTATTTTGTTGGCACACGTTACAAGTCTTTCCAGGACGGAACTTGTTTTACAGCTACTGTGGATGCTACGCAGGAATAGAGCTTTTTCTTAGAGGGCCTTTTGCCTTACTTAGGGACCTGACCCGACCTGACCTAGCTTGACCTAAACTAATATTACCTTAGCTTAACCTAACCTAGCCTAACCTAATCTAATCTAAACTAACCTAATTCTACTTAACCTCACCTCACCTAACCTTACATTCTTTGACATACTGTCACAAATCATCATGGCAATGATGGAAATTCAAGGTAAAAAAAAAAAAAAAAAAAAAAAAAATCGCGGAAAGAATTCTATCTCCTAGAAGTACTGGGATGAACGCTCTGCCCTGCTTGGCGCTAAGCCTATGAAGCGACATCCTCGGATCAGCTGATCTTTGTTTACAAGATGACGTTATCCTCCCCCCTCCGCCCTCCCCATAGAGTATTGACGTTTTGAATTATGCAGTAAATCTTCTATGGAGTTCAGTACCATTCCTGTGGACCAAGTTACTCAGCATTCTTATGTGAACGGAGACTAGTCTTTATTAAAAAGATAAATGAATAAATAAGAATGAAAAAAGAGGAATATATCTAATTTCTACTCTCCTTCCTTCATTTCTGTTATCCTTCTTAACTATCTCTATGACTCCATCTCTTCGGCGTGATATTGTTTCTAAGGATAGAAGCTCTGGCTTCCTAAGGAATAATGATGATGATGTAGAGCATCAACCTAATAGGATTAAATCATACAATGGCCCTGTCATCCTGTTCTACAAAAAAAAAAAAAAAAAAAAAAAAAAAAAAAGGATGCTCCGTAGATGAACGCCATGTTTATGTTTGCGTTTAATCTCCATAAAACTCGCAGGTTTAATAGGATGTTCACGCCACATGCAGGCCAAGAAGTTACCCGTTGTCTGGAACCCATAATGAATTGGGGCAGACACTAACATCAGCGCCTCTGCTATCCACTTGGAGAAACAAACTAGTAAGGTAAAATTAAGGTCAAAGCGAGTTCATGACTTAAGTAGCAGTGATTTATATATATATGTATGTATGTATGTATGTATGTATGTATATATATATATATATTCTGCTGTGGTCACACGTCATTGATGGTGATCTGTATCCTAATGTTTTTTATCTACTGTTCCTTCTATCCTATCTTGCAGGAATTTTCTTCTCTAACCAAACCTGCT
>NC_134781.1:60439805-60447305 GCF_046742065.1 Oratosquilla oratoria | reverse complement strand
ATATATATATATATATATACATACATACATATTCCAAAGGATTTTTCCCTCTTGCAAGGGAGGTAGCCGCCCCCCCCCAAAAAAAAAACAAACATAAAAAACATTCCCATCCATTCCATCCTTAATACACTCCACTCCCCTCCACCCTCTACCCTCCCTCTTTTCTTAGCACATCCTGGATGACGGGTCATCCTTGCATCTTGTCCACTACCCTGGGTCAGGGGCAGTGTCGCAAGACACAGCACATCCACAGCAAGGCCGCTTCATTAAATCGGCGATCCCCCCCTCTCCGTCCCCTCATGCAGAAAAGGAGAGGACGGGGAGAAATCCCTTCGGGCTGCGTCAAAATTTTCTCACACATACTACTTCACCCCCCATCCCCCCACCCATTTCACCTCATGCATCACAGCATCATCCATATACAACCATTCTACATTCACCTCTGTCTTCTGTCCTCTCCCGTCCTTCCTCAACAGACATTCCCCTCTTCCTCAAAGCCCCTTTCACACCATCCATCCATCTCATCCTAGGTCGCCCCCTCATGTTCATTCCCTCCACATCTGCCTTCCATACCTCTTTTACTAGTCTTTCTTCACTCATTCTTTCCATATGTCCAAACCATCCTAACACTCTTTCATCCACCCCATTTCCCAACTCCCTTACCACCCCTGTTCTCCTCCTCACCTCATTTCTCACTCTATCCAGCCTATTAAACCCTATCATACTTCTCAGAAACCTCATCTCAAACACATTCAAACTCCTTCTCTCTTCCTCTCTTATG
Source organism: Oratosquilla oratoria (assembly GCF_046742065.1). Classification (NCBI taxonomy): domain Eukaryota; kingdom Metazoa; phylum Arthropoda; class Malacostraca; order Stomatopoda; family Squillidae; genus Oratosquilla; species Oratosquilla oratoria. Next base: position 60,446,524 of record NC_134781.1, on the reverse strand, counting down.
TTCAATGTTTCTGCCCCATACAGTGCTGTTGGCACAATCACTCTCCTCTTAGCCTCCATCCCCAAATGTCTATTCCTCATTACACTTTTTAATCCACCAAGGCATCTACTCGCTTCTCTTAATCTACATTCTACCTCCACCTCCACTCCACCCTTTCCTGCCATATTCACACCCAAGTATCTAAAACTATCCACTTCCTCCAGTCGCTCTCCCTTAATGCTCACTTCCAGTCTGCTGCCACTTTCACCCCTTTTACATCTCATCACCTTACTTTTACCCACATTTATATTCTACTTTCTTCTTTCACACATTCTCCCAAACTCAGTCACCAACTTCTTCAATCCCTCCTCTGATCCTGCTACAAGCGCAGTGTCGTCAGCAAACAACAGCTGGCTCACCTCCACTTTCCTCCATTTTCTTTAAACGTCTCCAATCTCTGACCTACCACCCTTTCATTTACTTCTCGCACCACCCCATCCATGTATAAGTTGGACAGTCAAGGCGACATAACACATCCCTGACGAAGTCCCACCTTTACCCCAAACCACTCACTCTCTCCATTTCTAATCCTGACACATGCTATACCTCTCTCGTAAAAACTCTTGACTGCTCCTAAAACATTTCTCCTATCCCGTATATCTGTAAGACCTCCCACAGTGCCTTCCTGTCTACCCTGTCATAAGCCTTTTCCAGATCCATAAAAGCCCAAAAAACATCCTTACCTTTTCTTATAGCCTTTTTGCATATGTGTTACCACAAAAATCTGATCTACGAAACGTCTACCTGTCCTAAATCCACACTGTTCTTCACCAATTACTCCCTCTGTTCCTCTCCTAATCCTCTCAATCAAGATCCTCCCATAAGCCTTCCCAACTACACTTAACAAGCTAATCCCTCTGAAACTACTACACTCACACTTGTCCCATTTTTCCTTGTAAAGTGGAACTAAACAGGCACTCCTCCAGTCCTCCGGCACTCTACCCTCTCTCCAGCAAACATTAACTAACCTCACCAGCCAGTCCACCATCACTGTATCTCTTTTTTCAGACATTCTGCATGGCATCCATCCAAACCAGGTGCCTTACCTGCTCTCATCATCTTAATAACTGCCTTCACTTCATCCTTCCTTATTTCTCCTCCATTTTCCTCACTTGTCACTCTCATTTTTTTAGCACTTCCCACTGCAATAATCTTTCCCTCCCTATCCTCCTTCACATTTAGCAACTCCCTAAAATACTCTGCCCATCTTCCCCTTTCTGCCTTCTCTTCCATTATCATCTCTTCATCTGCACCTTTTACCTTTTCTTCTCTACTTGATTCGCCTCCTCTTCCTCTCTTAATTTCTTTCCAAAACATCTTTTTATTACTTTCAAAATTTTCTGTCATACTCTTACCCCATTTCACATCTGCTCTCCTCTTTGCCTCCTTTACCTTGTACTTTACTTCTCTTCTCTTTTTTTTTTGTACCTCTCATATGACTCGTCCTATTTTGTAACCAATCCGTGAAAGCTCGCTTCTTCTCTACAACCTTTTTTGTTTTCTCATCCCACCATTCACTACCCTTCCTTCTATTTCCTCCCATCCTTCTTGTTCCACACACCATCTTTGCAAGCTTTGTGACTACCTCCTTGAACCATCCCCATTCGTTCTCCACTCCTAGCTCTACTCTATCCTTCACTCCCTCCCACTCCTCTCTCAGCTTCTTCTTGTACTCCTTTTCCTTTTCATTTAAAGAGTTCACTCTAAGCACCTGCCTACATTTTATCCTTTTCCTCTTTCTCCATCTATCCTCCACTCTCAACTTACCTTCCACCAAAATAATGATCTGATATTCCCCCACTCTCTCCCCTTAGCACATGTACATCCTTAACTCTTCCTATTATACTCCTATCTACCACTACATAGTCCATTAACTCTCTATCTACCACCCTTTCATCCACCACCCTCTCCCATGTGTACTTATGCTTGACTTTCTTCCGAAACATTGTATTTGCTATCATCAACTATCTTTCTAGACACATTTCCACCATTAACTCTCCACTACGATTCTTTCCTGGAACTCCACATTTACCAACCACTTCGTGAAATTGTTCATTTCCTACCCTAGCATTAAGGTCTCCCAATACTACTGCATTGACGTTCCTCCCTAATCCCTCTATGCACTCATTTAGATACACCCAAAAAGCCTCCCTTTCTTCTACACCCTTCTCACTACCATGCCTATATGCACTTACAAAAACCCACATCTCCTTTCCTAGTTTTACCTTCATCCATATTATCCTTGAAGAAACCTCCTTCCACTCCATTACACGTTTACCGATCTCTTTACTTACTAGTATAGCCACCCTTTCACTCCATCGTCCTCTCTTCACTCCTGAGAACCTCCCAACTGCACTCCCAAACTCACACTCGCCCTTCCCTCTCAACTTAGTTTCACTCAAAGCCAACACATCCATCTTTCTTCTCACAAAAACACTACCTATCTCTTCCTTTTTACTCTCATCTGTACCACATCAACGTACATTAAAAGGCCCAAATCTTAGGGTGCTGGTTGCAAAACTCCTAGACCCTCTTATGCCTTTACTTTTTTTAGGAATGTCCCCTGTGGGGCTAGAGGGAGAAGGATACCTGGTCCCAATCCCTGTCCCGTTTTTATCGCCTCTTACGATCCAAGCATGAATACTTGGTGGCAGCATTCTTTTCCCCCCACCACAGGGTAGGCGAAAGAAGGAAATGAAAATCAGAGAAATGGCACAGGACAACAACAAGGGGCTGGGGGACAGCCAGAACAAAACCTTTTGGCGGCCGAATTCGGTCCCTTGAGTTTACAAAGGGCTAAAGAGCTCGAGGCATTACTCCTTGTCTGCGAACACTGTCGGAGAGTCTGGTTCCGCTCTTTGTAAACCTGAGAGAGTGTGTACTTGCAAAGAGCGACGCAGTGTTCAAAGAACACGAGGAAAGCTCGGCACAGAAAATAAAAAGGAGAGAAAAATAAGATAAAGTGATAGAAGACAACAGGGAACACCATTTCGAACTTGGTGAGGAGCGTAGACGTCCATCAATCCACCGGGTGCAGTTGTACGTACGTACATACGTGTGTAAAGTAATTTTATTGATATTATCTACAAATACAATCATACAAAGACTTGACGATAACACAGAGCAGGGCACGGTCTGTCGAGTCGTAACTCCTAAGACAGACAGATTTAGATATTTAAATAGCTAATTGTGACAAGATGAACATACAAATGAAAGCATTACTAAGGTAATGTGTACAGATTCTCACTCAAGGCATACGGGTAAACTTAACAAGACATGAAATGTTAGTCAGAATACAATAGGTACACTACCATCACAACAATTACAATGAAGACAATATCCTAGCTAAATTTGTAATGTAACAAATAACTTTTTATCTCCTGTTTAAATTTTTATTAAATTACGTACCCTAAGCAGGATTTTTATATCCCGAGGCAGACTATTGAAAAATTATGGACCAAAATTTATAATACTATTTTGAATAATTTAGTCCTGAATACAGGTAAAGATAGATTTACATTATTATTCCTAGTGTTACAAATGTGCTCTCTAGATTTGAACACTGAACTGGGACCAACTATTTTAAAGATATATAGCAAAGTGAATTATTTGTGTATTGAAGACAGTTTTAAAATATTTCTAGATTTGTATATTTCATCTGTTGAATAAATTTTGTTTTTGTGGAAAATACCATAAACCGAAAGAACTTATTTAGTGAAATGGTTAATCTATTTAGAGATGATGGCAAAGTACTTGCCCATAACGAATCTCAGTATGTAAGATGTGAATGGAAAAGGGTATCTGTTGAGTCATATTTTGTTTTTATGGAAAATACTGTATACCGAAAGAACTTATTTTGTGAAAAGGTTAATCTATCTAGAGGTGATGGCTAAGTACTTGCCCATAACGAAACACAGTATGGAAAATGTGGGTGGAAAAAGGTATAGTATAAGCTCATCTTAGCTTCCATAGTTAAACTATAACGAATTCTAAATAAGATGCCAGTTATGTTTGATAGCTTTAAGCAAACTTCATTAACATATACTTTTCAATTTAGATTTTCATCAACTTTAACACCTAGTAATTTGTTAGAGTGGACTTGGGTTAATTGTCCGCCATTTAACAATACAGTAGGAAAACATGTTTTATAGACCTATTTTGAAAGGAAATGGAATTTCTTTTGTTAAAATTATGTTTCAAGTTATTTGATTTAATCTAAAGATCGATATTACTTAACTCAGTAATTGCAGTTTCATGCAATGCATCTATATTTAACGCTTTCAATAATAAGGTAATAACATCAGCGTAAATAGTAAAGTCAATTTGGGAAGTAGTATTAATTATATGATTTATATTTATTGAGAAAAGCGTGGGGCCTAAAACAGAACTTTGTGTGTACACCTTTGCCTATTAATTTGACTGTTTCTCAAACAGCTCTGAAGTAATCTATGTGTGACCCCTCTGAAGCCTATGTAATTTAATCTATAAAGCAGAATATTGTGATCCATGCTATCAAATGTCTTGGATAAGTAAACAAAAATACCAACAACAACATGTTTCTCCTCAAAGTATTTATACACATGACTCACGAATTGTAAGATAGCGGTTCAGTTGAATACTGACTTCTAAAAAGATGTTGTTAACTAAGAGGCCACTTTCTTCAAGACGTGACATTAAACGAGAACATTATCTTTTCATATATTTTGCTAAATCCTGGGAGGATAGAGATTGGTCGATAATTATCTATTGACTTTTCATCACCTGATTTAAATACTAACACTGCCTTAGTTTGTCTTAATTGATCTGGAAAATACCCTGTTGTTAGAGAAAGCTTAATTGTGTGAGTCAAGGGAATATTTATCAAATCAGATGAAGCTTTTAGTAATGTTGGAGGTATAACATCATATACTGAAAAGATGTTAGAATACGTTTAACTTCATGCTTATCAGTTGGCAGCATGTATACTAAGATTTTTGGAGCATTTGTAAGATAATTCCTGTAATCAAGATATGTAGCATCAACATATATGTTGTTTTTCAAAATAATCTAATAAAATGTACTCGGAATGTTCATGTAAGGAGGATTTAATTCAATACTGATCTCGTCAAGAGAACTTGTTTTTTGCTGATAACGAGTTAAATACTTTCCTTTTTTTTTTTTTTTTTTTAGGGGGATTGCCCTGATTATTAGTTGTTGTTTGCATTATAGTTTTTTTGCCGTTCTTAATACTGGTGTTATCTAATTTTTATATTTTTTCTATACGTCTCCCGATATGTAAGGGGTCATTTCCTAGCAAGTCATTGCAGTCTGTTTTTTTCTTTTATGCTAACCTTTAGATTGATTGATTTATGGAATTTTTGGCTCGAAGGCCAAGCGCTGGAGCCGGTAGGCCATTCAGCGCATATTTATCTTTTAGATAAAAATTCAAGTAAAACAGTTAAAACAATAAACATTCACGAACACACATCAACAACATACACTCACAAGCATTCATATACACAATTTTAAAGCTAACCTTTAGAGCCGGAGTGATATGTAGGGTCAGCATAAATATCTCCCTCACCTCCATACACATTTCTGGTATTGACAAACATATAATAACCAGGCAGATCATATAATGGAAAAAGACTAGGATTTAATCGGATTCCAGTGAAACCAATAATTTTAAGTTTAATAGAGCTATCATGTAAGAGGTTATCTATAAGATATTTAATATTTTTAGGGATAGACCTAATATCTAGATTATGAAGTGTCAGAGTATTAGCACATGGTAATGAAATATTACATTTATACGTACTTAGTTTTAGGTATATATATAATGGCAATAAATCATAACCATCTAAATCATTTTTCTTTCCCTCCTTCTCAGCACGTAATGGATAAAATACTACTTTTTTCATGAGACTTTACGTTATTTAAGGGCACAATAGTATTCCTCAATACCTCATTTAATGTTGCAAAGGGCAAGTCACTGCATAGACATTGGTTAGAGATCATTGTGTACGGTAATTATGCACAATCAATTAACATAAGATAAGTACGCGGGACCAATTACTTCACGGCGATTAGGTAAATCATTATGTTGGCGCTCTCGGTTTTCCTCATTCTGTCAGCCAGACGCCACACCGAGGCTCCAACAGCGCCAACAACACCCGAGGGCACAGGTCGGTTAGGGGCTAACCCACCATCACACACACAGATAACACGCCGCCAGCCGAGGGTTCGTCACCACTACCTGGTCATGATTCACAACCCCTTCTTTCATTTGTCTGAACCGCTGCCCCCGTGACTTCACCCACAACCCCATAAGTCATCTTCACTGCGATAGCTTATTCCCAGCGGTCGATATTTATTACTCTTGTCTTTTGTAATTAGCCTGGTGTGTTAGAAGAAAGCAATTTTTTCCATTTTCTCCGGCTTTCTTCATGAGGGCATCTGATTCTTTCTAATTTCTTTAGATCCTGGACAAAGGTCTTTACATATATATATATATATATATATATATATATATATATATATATATATATATATATATATATATATATACTGTATATATTAGACATTTTCAAATTTCTATCATTTCGCATCACTGCTTCTCGTTCGCTGTGTGTGTGTGTGTGTGTGTGTGTGTGTGTGTGTGTGTGTGTGTGTGTGTGTGTGTGTGTGTGTGTGTGTGTGTG
>NC_134781.1:60422305-60434805 GCF_046742065.1 Oratosquilla oratoria | reverse complement strand
GATGAAAAAGAATAAAGTCATGCATGTAGTGTCTACGATAAAACGTGATAAAACAAAAATAAAGATAAAATGAAATAAGATAAAATCAAATAAAGAATGTGATAAAATAAAACTAAAGAAAACCAATACGATAAAATAGGATAAAACAGAATGGAATAGAGTAGAATAAGATAATAGATATATGTATATGTATATATATATATATATATATATATATATATATATATATATATACACATATACATATATATATATACATATATATACATATATATATACACATATACATATATATATACATATACATATACTGTATATATATATATATATATAAATATACATATATATATATACATATATATATATATATACATATATATATATATATATATATATATAATGAGGTGCGTGTGTTAGTTATAATACATACAATTCTGGGAGACAAGAGAGTGCCCAGCAGAAGAATCGCCCCCTTACACACATTCCTTGTGTCTCTGGCCAATGTGTTTTCAGACCATTTATCTCGGAAACCAGTCCAGCACCGAATAACATCGTCTTGCACCTACCGATTTCATCAATAATAAACCTCACATTATGGTAACATCCTCGTTATCACTACGCCTGATTGGTTGTTCCTCTCGAAAGCTCGTCAACCCAGCCAATCAGGAACAGTTATGGTGAAGGTGTTGCCATCACGTGAAGTTTATTATTGATAGAGTCGCTGGAACAGACCAACACTTTCGTTTTGTTGTTCCAGTTAAAACACACCTTTGGGGTCCAGTCCGTGGACAATTCATCTATCCTAAAGCAGAGAGAGCAGAAAGAGAGAACAGAGAGTAAGATAGATAGAGAGAAGGTAGATATATAGAGAAAGAGAGAGAGGGAAAGAAGACAGATAGATAGAGAGAGAGAGAGAGGGAGTGGGGAGAAAAAGAGAGGTGGAGATAGAGAAAGAAAAAAGAAAATGACGAACATCAGACAGCATTGTGCCCCAGTGTTGGCAGAGTACGATAATGTAGAGGAACAACATCCATCAAACGCGTCACCATGTTAAAAGGTATGGACCCCTTGAAGGCACTTTCCCTTACACTTTGGCCTTCACCAAGCGAATTCATTCATCTCCGCGGCACTACCGTCATTAGTGAAAGAACCATAGCCTATCCCTCCTGTAGCAGATGCCACGTTTCATTTTATTTTCTTTGTCGCCAGTCGATTTCATTCATTAATGATGCTCATGAAGGGATTAACTTCATGAACCTCACAGAACATAAGCTAGATTAGTCGCATGCCCGAAAAGAGACATTAACAGGTTTTTAAAATATGTGATGAGATAATAATTCCATTATATATGAGCGTGTGCGTTTCTGTGTATGCACGTGTATTTGCTTAATTGTATTTACCTAATTGTTGTACAAAGGATAAGAGCTATACTCATGGGGTCTTGTATATGCAATTTGAATGATTTGAATTAGCTTTGAATTACATTTTTAATTGCGTTTATATAAATGCGTGCTGTCATTTGATATGTAGGAAAAAAAAAGACAAATATTCCGGAAAGGTTGGCAACCTTGTATGAAAGATTGATGAACAGTTGGCAATCCTGAGTGAGATTTTATACGTATGGTCATAATGAAGGCAGCTCGTCTTTAGCTCTCCCATATATAGGTCACCCAAAACCATGTATGAAAGTGGTCACCGTTTCCCAAATGTATTTCTTGTACAACCGCGTCTAGTTTTCTCCCTGTCATTTTCTCGTTCTTTCATGCGCCATTACCCTCTTGAGTTCGCTTGTTTTCTCCTTTTTTCGTCTCCCGCGCCCCCTACGTTGTCTCTTGTATCATAGTTTCAGTATCATCTCAATTTCTTCCAACATTGGATCAAGTCCCCTCAACTCTATCCCTCTTCCTATCCCTAAGCCTATCAACTCACTTAAACTCTTTATTGTAACCCTCTTGTTGAATTAAATCACTTACAGACTGCTAGATCAATATTAAGTTGTAAGCACAGTGAAGGGACCAATAAGATGTTAACCTATTGATATCGGGGGGGATTTCATCTTAGGAACCCCATCCACGGTACGATCTAGTCTTGAGGCCGCCAGATAGACCTAGTCGATTCCGACCAGATCGAATCTTGTGTGTAATGATTTTGGTTAATCCCGACCGACATACACGACATACACAGTCGCCAGGTGATTTTATTTACCAGAAGTGGGCATCAACCTCGTGATGAAAGTAAACTTAACCTCGCAACTGTGTCCGAAATCCCGAGGAATGGAAATACATGGAAGGAATTGAGAAAACGAACATTTTGCCACGATTGTATACAGCTGCATATTCCAAAGGGTTTTTCTATATATATATATATATATACACACATGTATATGTGTGTGTATTGCGTTACCTTGTTGAAGGTGTTAGAACAAAAGAACTTTGACACTGTAATATCGTCATGTAACACACACTCATCCATCACTTCGCCCTTGCAGGCGTCACACACCGAAATATTTCCCAGATCATATGACGGACGACGTTTGGCGGAGGCCCTATGGTCACCCAAGGCGCTCATGGCCCGCGACATAAGATATAATTTTTGTATTATGACGATTCTGTCACGTCATTTCTGTGACGTCATTGCCCTCGCGAGGGAAAATTATGACGTCATAGGGCATGAAGTTCGGCCTTTTTTCTTTTACACTCAAGATTCCATGGGCGTTTCTGGGGGACTTTGTGGCTCTCCAGAAACGTTCTTCTGCGTTCAATGAATTTGGGTTCTCGACTGTCTTTGCAGTCAACGATTTTCAAAAATTCTTCATTAGTCTTTCTCTTTCGTCAAAATTACAAGTCATGATTATTAACTTTTTTTATAACTGTTAGATAAGAAAAAAAACGTGTTTTCTCAAGTTTATTGACCGAGAAAAGGGTACGAATGTAAACATAAACACAAAGATAACTCAGAAATGCATTTTTCTCTAACGCCATGTTAAAAAAAAAATCTCTGTTCCTGGCTTGTAATAACTTGTTCATGTTACTTAAGTCCCAAATAAATAAATAAATAAGAAATTATTAAGCAGTTATAAGTTTGGGTTTGTAAAAATTCTAGGCTAGCCGCTAGCATTCAACTTGATAATAGAAATCTAGTATTGCAGTAAACGCAATTCATGTAATTTTTTCGGGTGTGATTGGTGCAATTTGGTGCCAAAAACCAAAAATGTTCAAAATCTTATTACTTTACCCTGAATTAACCTACTTATTTCATACATGTATGTTTATTTAACATGCTTATTATTGATACTTTCAGATCTACTAGATCCATGCTTTCTGATTGCATATATTTCTACATTTTCAGATGACTTCAAGGGGCTGCCAGCAACCCCTGATTACTTCTGTTATGCGGCGAGTTTATAAAGAAGAGAGGCAAAAAATTCTCCTTGGAAACGTCGGTGAAGGTTTGTGAAGCCTACCAGTACTTCGAGATGCCAGTTGGGTACCAGGACAAGCTCTAGGCACCTCACTACTGTTGTGAGCACTATAAGAAGACGCTGGAAGGGTATTTGCGAGGTGAGAAAAGGTCCCTGAAATTCTCCAAGCTACGGGTCTGGCTAGAGCCAACAGACCACTCCATTAACTTTTTTTTTCTTTTTTTTTTCTTTTTTTGCATGGTGGATGTTAGCAAGCAGCGGAAAGGAAGGAATGCCGCTGCTATGCATTAACCAGATCTCCCATCATCAACTGCTCCAATTTCTCACTGCTCCAAATATCCCATGCCAGTGCCACCTGCTTCAGGTGAAGCCCAAGACAAGTATTTTGATGAAGAGGAGGAGATGGGTGCTGAGGACTTGGCTTACCTGCCTGAGGTAACAGAAGAAGTTCCTCATTTCCAAAATCAAAAAGAAGTAAATGACTTGGTCAGGGATATGTATTTGACCAAGTCTAATGTAGAGCTATTCATCTCCAGGATGAAGCAGAGGAACTTGGTCAAAGAAGAGGTGCAGGTGACAAGTCAAAGAAGTCGTTTCACCTCCCCTTGTCACCACTGTTACTTAAATTTGACTTGTAATATCACTCGTCTCAAGGCCCCTTGCCTTCTTTTCCTGTAGTCTCACTATTTTCTAGGCCCCGTGCCTAGTTCTCTCGTCCTTTGGGTTAATAAAAGGGTGGTGAATTTTCTTTCTTCTTTCACTGTAATTTCACCTTCTGCTTACACTCGGGATCTCTTTCTCTCGTCTCTACATCGTCTCCTGATCCTCTCTCGATCCTCTCTCCACACCCTCTCTATATCTTCTCCTACGAGATCCCGTATCCTACGCTAAGCTACCTTCGTCTGACGTCACTAATTTTTCTAAACCAATCTCCAGTTACTTTTCAAATAAATGTCACTCCTTATGGGCGTGACTTTGAATTCATGCACCAATAGTTTTTTCCTCCTTCTCCACCTTGCACCAAACCGGAAAGCCATTACAATGCCACTAGCGATATTGTTTATCTCAGCATTAGTCAAACGAAGCTAACCTGCGCTTACAGAGTTTGATTACATAATCGATTATAAAACAGTCACCACCGTCGGTGTGTTTACATAGACAAAACGTCGCCCTCACATAGACATAACATTGCCCTCGAGCAGGCGTCGAGTCTGAATTATTCTAATGCCCTAGCTCATTTCCATTCGTACACTACCGGCCTCTTACAGGGCTCGGCAGCTACCCTTGGTCGTCCCGACCAATTTCTTATTTCCCTCTTACAGGGCTTGCTAATATATTTCTAGAATAAGCTAATCTACCCTTGCGTAATTGTTAATCTACCCTCCAAAATACATCATTCATGCAATAAATTGGGAATAATACATAAACATAATACCTATAAATGTGAATAACATGCATGTCAATATATATATAAGGTATTGAATTAAGCGGTTACATGGTTGATTTGCTTTGACAGAGCCAATCTCCGGAATACAACAAAGGCAATCAGTGCTGCCACTAACACTGAAAGTAAGGGTATGATAAGGATTGGTAGCATATGTAAATCATTTGAGGGAGATCTTGACAATGGTCTTCTCTTAATTTTCAAGGGAGGAGAGTTTTCAGGCAATGTGAAGTTGAAGGTTGAAATGTAGGTGTCCTCGGTTAAATGCATTGTATTAAGGGTATTAGAAATGGTGGAAATAGTGTCTGCATGCAATTCGCAGTTATCTTGAATAGAGACAAGACCTTCAACCAAATCCAATTTAGGACTCAACCCGGGACAATTTATTGATACCTTTGTCTTGTTAGGGAAAAACAGGTAATGAGATCCTTGTATGTTACAATGAGGGATCTGGTCTACCAAAAATTCGTTGGTAATGACAATTGTTCATAACAGACATATTCCTAACCAGAGAATTCATGCGAAGCCTCTCGAACACAAAAGAGATCATGCTTTCTCTTAGATTGTCTACAGTAAGGGTGTAATTGATTATAAAATTCACTATGAGCACTAACTGTAAATTCTGAATTGTTTATCATCTTTTCAATAACAATTAATTTGCAAAACACTATTCTAGAGTTTGAGTGTCTCTTCTTGTTCAATATTAATTTTTTTTTTCAACACACTTCATTTTCAAAGACAGTCTTATTACTTTAAAATGGTCACAATACTCATGTGTGTACTCAGATGAGAGGTCCTTAAGTCCTTAAGGTTCCAAGTCTGACCTTTAGGTTTCCATGTATCTGCTTGACACCAAGTTCCAGTTGTTTAGATCTCCCATCCCAAATACATACAAATGGTCAATACTATCTGTAAAATACATCAAGATTAATGTTCAACTCTTGAAAAATATTATAATATTCTCCATATTCCCCAGGGTTATTAATATTTATGCACAAAGTATTACTATAATCATCTTCATAGATCTGCAAGCTAATTTTCCTTATGTCATCTAAATGTCCTATCAATTCTTCTCTTGATTCTAAATGTTTAAGTTTAAACTTGTTTCCACCTGCAGAATCAATTACCCTATATGGACCAGTGTACCTTGGTGAAAGTTTATTATTGGGTGAGGTTATTTTGACCATTACTAATTCCCCAATTTTCAATTCTAGTTTATGAGCTATTTTGTGTTGTTGTTCCCTCATCTCTTGTGAATACACCTGCATATGTTTCCTAACTCTTTGGTGAATACTTTGAAGAGTATTTATCCTATTGGATATATAATCATCCATATTATATATGGGTTTTTGCTCTGCAGTCAACATTTCATATGGCAGAGTTTTGTCCTCCCCAAAAATTATAAAATGAGGTGTATCCCCAGTTGCTACATTAATTTAATTGTTCAGGGTACACTTAACACAAGGAATCCAAGTATCCCAAGTTACACTATGAGGACTTATTAGGGTTCTAAGACATATAATTATCTTTTTGTTTAACCTTTCTACTACTCCATTACTTTGGGGATGGTTAACGAGTATATTGACTTTCTTGATGTGGAACACATTACATAGATTTTCCAAGATTTTGTTATTAAATTCAGTCCCATTATCTGAAACTAGGATGTTAGGTGTAGTAAGATTACAGATTATCTGATCATAGATTACGGAAGCAATAGTTTCAGCTTTCTTATTGATTATGGGTTGTAATATACAAAATCTTGAAAAATAACCAATAGCAACAAATAGGTATTTAAAAGCCGTTTCTCGGACATTGGTAATTCCAAAGTATCCATGTGAACTCTTTCCCAAGGTTTCTGTGGAATGGGATAGGTGAGTATAGGAGCAGGTTTTGGTGTATTTCCCTTCACCTTTACACATTTTACACACTTTTCTATATAATCATATATAGTTTTCTTCATACCTAGCCAAAAGTACTTAAGTTGTGCCTGTCTATAAGTTTTATCCTTTCCAGGATGTGAACTACAATCACTATCATGAAGTAACTTCAATATCTCATTTACCAGAGTTTGTGGTATAACCAACTGATTTACTTGACCTCTAGAAATATCTTTCCCATTTACAAATGTTTTCCTATACAAAATTCCATTAATCAAATGAAATTCCTCTATCTTATACCCCTTTGGTAGCTTTGGAGGATCTCCTCTTGGGTTCATCAAATGCTTGATTATTGAATCACATGTCTCATCATCTCCCTGTTCTCTTATTAGCATTTCTTCATCTAAAGTTACTAATTCTTCTATACTACAAACAAAATTAATCAACCCAGTCCCAGTCATTGGTTGACTAATGTTTCTAGAAAGTGGATCTGCTACATTCCTTCTACCCGGAATATAATTAAATTGAACTTCATAGCACTGAAGTATCGCAAACCATCTAGCAAGTCTGCCTCTAAGATTCTTATGCTTAAATAAGTTCTGAATAGCTGTGTGATCAGTCCAAACTCTGATGGGATACCCTAGTATCATATCCCTAAAACTTTCTAAAGAATAAATTACTGCTAAAGTTTCTCTTTCAGTTATAGAATAGTTTCTCTCCGCACTATAACAAAGTCTGGATGTGTAAGCTATGGGTTTCAAAGTTCCATTTCTCTCTTGCATTAGTATGCCTCCTAACCCTATGTCAGACGCATCAGTACAAAGAATAAATTCTTTTTCATAGTCGGGGAAAATTAAAATAGGTGAACTCGTGAGTTTATCTTTCAACTTGTCAAAAGCTTGCTGTTGCGCAGGTCCCCAAATGAACTTTGAGTCCTTTCTCAACAAAGAACTTAGTGGATTAGCAATGTCAGCATAACTTTGAATGAATTTTCTATAATATCCTGTTAATCCCAAAAAGCTCCTAACCTTGTCTACATTGGTAGGAACTGGAAAATTCTTGACAGCGTCCACCTTTGAATTTACTGTACTCAGCCCGTGTCTGTCTATCTTATGTCCTAAGTAAATGACACTGTCTTGCAAGAACTTACATTTTTCAAGTTTTACTTTTAACCCAGCTTCTCCTAGTCTTGAGAATATCAAATCTAATTTCTTAAAGTGCTCCACTGCAGTCTGAGAAACTATTAAAATGTCATCTAGAAATACACTGGCAGTGTTTCCTAACAATCCATCTAGAATAGTATTCATTAATCTCATGTAAGTTAATGGACTATTACATAACCCAAATGGCATTCTCTTGAACTCATAATGTCCTGTTGTAGTAGAAAATGCTGTGAACTCTCTTGAATCTTCATGCAATTCTATTTGCCAAAAAGCTGATTTGATATCTATTGTACTAAAATATCTATTCTCAGTTCCCAAACTTCTCAAAATGTCACCGATAATGGGTAATGGTAACCTGTCACGAATGGTGTGCTTATTCAGTTCCCTGTAATCAATAACTGGTCGCATAGTCCCATCAGACTTTGGTACTAGGATCAACGGAAAATTCCACTCACTTTTACTATGTTCAATAATATCCTGTGATAACATTTCAGTGATGAGTTTATCTACTACAGCTAATTTAGAGTGAGGAACTCTGTAGGCTGGTATGTAGATAGGTTGTGTTCCTGGTTTTAACTTAATGTGATGTTTTAAAACAGTTGTTTTGCCTAAGGCGTCCCCCGGCAAAGCAATTGCTTTTTTATGTTTCATAAGCAAAGCAAATAAAGCTTAATCTAACTCAGGGCAATTTGTTGATTGTAATAATTCTTTATATCTATTTCTTAAGTCTATGCCTTCTTGTACTGAACAAATTGATGAAGTTGGTAATTCTATCTCCTCACTATTCTCATTTAAAATCTTAATAGGTTTAGTACACACCTGAATACATCCTATTTGTGTACCTTTCTTTAAAACTATCTCTTTATTCATAGTATTAATTACTAATACTTCTACTTTGTTCTTATTTGTCTTATAAATCCCTGAGTCCCACTTCAATCCTTTAAGTTTAACTGATTCTGGGACTGTAATTACTTCAGAGTCTACATTGATTCCTTTCAAACACACTTCAACCTTATTAATTGACATGGGATGTAACAATGTCGACCTTGTTAATCCGCAATCTGCAATTCTCAAGGCATCTGTGGTTGATAATTTAGTAATCTCTGGGATTTCCTGAACTTCTGAGTTGGGTTCACAAATTGTTTTACTTTCTGTAGGGTTGGACCGCTCGGCCTCGCTATCTAGGATAGAAATGTTATCTAAGGATTCATTGATTCCTGTCACTGGTCTTAAGTCTGGTTGATTTAAGAATGGGATTAACTGTGACTTCACTAAAATTCCTAAGTCAGCAGGACAAAGTACCATGTTTTCTTTTCTCATAGTTGCAAATCCTATCAATAAATCTCCTGGAAAAACAGACTCTTCTACCACTATCACTGGGATGTACAATTGTTCATTTGTATACAAGGCAACTTCTAGCTCAATCTTGCCTAATGTTTTTAACTGATTTCCAGTTACACCTTGCAATGTGTAACGGATTGGTTCCAACATTTTCACTCCTGGGTTTAACTGGTTTAAAACTTTACTAGTAATTACATTAACTACAGACCCTGTATCAATAAAAATTTGAATAGGCTTATTGAACACTTTACCCGCAATGAGAGGTCCTACAGAAGTTTTACCAACAGTAATTATCAGTTTGTCAGTTTCTTTCATCTCCCTTGCATTCCCATATTTAACACAATACCGTCTATCGGTATATATATGGGGAGGTCTGAAATGGTTTATTCTGTGTCTGGGGGTTTTCCTCTTAGCCCTGGGGGTACCCGAAAATTCCGGCATTCCTGAGTTCTGTGTCCG
Source organism: Oratosquilla oratoria (assembly GCF_046742065.1). Lineage (NCBI taxonomy): Eukaryota > Metazoa > Arthropoda > Malacostraca > Stomatopoda > Squillidae > Oratosquilla > Oratosquilla oratoria. The sequence goes on along the minus strand of NC_134781.1, from coordinate 60,425,100 downwards.
ATTATATTATGGTAAATACAGAATGGAGGGTTCCTACATTGATACTCATTGTGACCTTCGTATTTGCAATTTCTGCAAATAATCCCATAAAAACATTCTTGTGCCTTGTGTCCCCATGCATTACAATTAAAACATAGGATTCTGGTATCCCTATCCCTAGATGGACTTCTAGCATGTCGCCTATGTCCTACTTCTGTTTTCTTAAACTCTCTAGAGTTCCTATATTGGCTTTGTTGATTTATAGGCATTACATATGGGTTTATTGTTCTGGTCTCACTGTATCCTTGAAGAAGATAATCTACTTCTCCTAAACAGATATTTGATTTTAAAGGGACTGTAGGGCGCGAAAACACGAAAAATTCTGGAAAATCAACGAATTTTAGGTAAACATTTCAAAAGATTCTCTATGATGGTGGTAACACTTTAGCCAAATATTACAGCTCAATTCCGTTTCTTTTCTTATATATAAAATAAAATAGATAAATTTTTTGGCAACCTCTGGCAACCCCATTGCATGAAAAAACATTCTGTATATTGAAATAAAGTCAAAATTTTGATACCCAGTTCTGTTTTGTTTACTATAATTAATATATATGGAGATATCTGGCAACTTGCCCAACACTAATCGTCAATCACCACAAGGATCTCAGTATCTCTTCAAAGCTAAAGGAGAAAGGATGTCGCCCTGTCGCGTATCTGTTAGCCTACCAGTCATGCATGCGATCGTATTATCTTTTATTCTACCAACAGGTATTCAAAAGATTCTCTATGATGGCTGTAACACTTCGACCAAATATTACAGCTCAATTCCGTTTCTGTTCTTATATATAAAATGAAATAGATAAATTATTGGCGACATCTGGCAACCCCATTGCATGAAAAAACATTCTGTATATTGAAATGAAGTCAAATTTTCGATAGCCAGTTCAGTTTTGTTTAAAGTTTTAAATGGAAACGTAAAAAAATAGACAATGTCACGAGTGAGTACGCGGCCGGAGGATTTTAAATGCCGGTGCGCTCCTTTAAACTTTAAATGCCTCTCCTGAAAAGTTTATGTTTTTTATATTTAAATAGCCATATCTCTGTTTCTTTTTGTCCGATTTCATTCATTCTTTCGAATTTGTAAAGAGAAAGAGTAATTCTTTAATTTGATCAGGAAAAAACAAAGGAAACTGTAACTTAATTTTTTGTTTAATTTATCATAGCAGATTTTCACTGAAGTTTCTACTATTCAAAATAAAAAAAATCATAAAAAAGAATAAAAGAGAGTAGGAAAAAATCTAACTCAATGAAGTTGTTTCCAAGACTCTAATCTTTCATTTCCTACATAGTAGGCTGATTACCTATGCCTGTGGATACTTCAATGATTACAGATACTATCATAAAAAAAAGAAAGAAAAAAATTAACTACACGTAATATATACATGTTACTAAAACAATTTAGTATGCAATAATACTCTTTCCGATAGAGTAAGTATACATAAGTTCACCAAAGAAATTGAACAACTTTTATGACACGTTCACCTATAAGCACTTCCCACAGTCCCTTAAATCTTTGTACAGCCTTTCTGCTGTTAAGTCATCAGAATTCTTTGCCAATAAGCTAAATGTAATCAATTTGATTACCTGTGAGATTTTCATCTCACTAGATCTTTCTATCCAGTCTGAATCTTTCAAGATAGAATTCATGTCTTTTGACCATCTATCTAATCTAGCTAAGTACTCTGTGTCAATTTCACTTGTCCTAACTTCCTTAATCATTTTTACCAATGATCTAATAGGATCCTGATCACATTTGGACATGAAATGTTTAAGAAAGGCTGTTTTGTAATTATCATATTGATTAATTAATTCCATTTGCTGGAAGTTAATGACAAACCTCGCCCTTCCATGCTCTGGATCTATATTCTCCTTGAGAATCTCAATCTTACGATTCTCATTTGTAATGTTTTTACTAACTATAAGAGTGTCAATGAGGTTCAAGAACTTGTTTACACCATATGTGTTAGACTCTCCTGTGAATTTTGGAATATTTGTATTTGATGTGTGAATTTCGTGTCTCAACACGTTAGAATTCTGAGGGGTACTCATACTTATTACTAATACCTTGCTTTAGCCTGGCTGCTTGCGATGTCGCTTCGTGATGTCAATGTCTGGTTTGACGTCCTTCTACGGTCTTGTCATTCGTCAACGACGTTGTTCCTCCTCCATCACACACTCTGCCTTGAAGACCGCCTTGTAGATGATGATCACCTTGAAGAATCTTGAAGAATGCTTGTTCCCAACGTAGCAGTTACTTGAAGTTGTAGATTTCTCTCGTAGTCGTCTTGGTTGTCTTGTTCCCGTAGACTTCTTGCGCCACTTCTCTTCGGAGGTGTTTAACATTCAGTTCGTCGCACCGCTGTTCACCACTTTCACCTCCCCTTGTCACCACTGTCACTTAAATTTGACTTGTAATATCACTCGTCTCAAGGCCCCTTGCCTTCTTTTCCTGTAGTCTCACTATTTTCTAGGCCCCGTGCCTAGTTCTCTCGTCCTTTGGGTTAATAAAAGGGTGGTGAATTTTCTTTCTTCTTTCACTGTAATTTCACCTTCTGCTTACACTCGGGATCTCTTTCTCTCGTCTCTACATCGTCTCCTGATCCTCTCTCGATCCTTTCTCCACACCCTCTCTATATCTTCTCCTACGAGATCCCGTATCCTACGCTAAGCTACCTTCGTCTGACGTCACTAATTTTTCTAAACCAATCTCCAGTTACTTTTCAAATAAATGTCACTCCTTATGGGCGTGACTT
>NC_134781.1:60397305-60399805 GCF_046742065.1 Oratosquilla oratoria | reverse complement strand
TCTTAACTGGGCAGCATCTATTTTGCATAGCATGGAATAGATGCCAATGCTTTACCTTATATCTGCGTTTTTCATTTTATCTCTCCTCGTCTCTCAAGGTCTCATTTCCGCTGCCTGAATCCTGCTCATGTCTACGTTTGTCATTACCCAACTTTCTGAACCATATGTCTCATGTAAAGGTGTCAAAACAGTATTGAAAATAATCCTTTTCACTTCTAAAGGTAAATTTTTTTCCTTTATTATTGGCCAGAGAGCTCCAACATTTTCACTGAATTTATTTATTCTTTGTGAAATATCCCTCTTATTTCCACCCTCCTTAGTGATTAAACTTCCAAGATATTTGAAGATGTTTGTATTTTTTACCATCTTATTTCCTATAGTGATGCTGACCTCATGTTCTTCTCTTCCGCTAACGGTCAATATTTCTGTCTTTTCTACATTTATTTTCATGCCTTTCCTTATAACGCACTCATTTCACCTTTTTAAATCTTCTTTGATCTCTTCCCTATCTGTGCTCCATTCAGCTATATCATCTGGATAAGCCATTATTCTGTTCTTATAGTTTTCTTCTTTACCTTCTTTAAAATCCTCTATTACAGTTTCCATATATGCTATAAAGAGCAGAGGGGATACCACACTTCCTTTTTTAACCCCTGTTTCTACAGGGAACCACTTTTTTGACCCCTTTGATATTCTAACGCTGCATACACAGGAGTAATGCACACTTTTTATAGTTTCTTTAGATGTCCTTTGACACCATACCTCTCCTCTATACATCTCCATACCTTTTCGCGAGGTGTTGAATCAAAAACCTTCTGTAGATCAATAAAAACGATGTATATATATATATATATATATATATATATATATATATATATATATATATATATTTGTGTGTGTGTGTGTGTGTGTGTGTGTGTGTGTGTGTGTGTGTGTGTGTGTGTGTGTGTGTGTGTGTGTGTGTGTGTTTCCTTTCAGCCTACCCCAACAATAATAACAAAGACACCACCACCACCAACAGCAACAATAACAACAACAACAACAATAACAACACCACCACCAACAACAACAAGGGGAACAAAGATGCCTACAGAGTGCGCGCTCAACCTTGGCCTAGGAGGCGAAAATCACGCGTTCTAAGTTCCACCACCACCACGACCACCACCACTCGGACATGGGCTCTCTTCGTTGTTTCAACAGATTTGCGGCCGGTGCCGCCCCGCCAGGCCCCCGCTACACGGACCCGCGGTGGCGGATTAGCGGGGTTCAGGCCAAGTGAAGCCTCGCAAAGAGCGGATGAAACGGCTTCGTTGGCGGCAAAGCTTAAAAGGGGTTTACATGTTAATCCTCCGTCTCACCTTTAAATATTCTATTTTGGTGAACGTTACATGATTTCATTCGTTTAAGTATCTCTAGGCCTTAGAATACTAGAAACAGTATTAGGTCATCTTTGGATACAAAATTAATTTAAGTAATGATCGAGGATACTTTCCGTAAGGTGTTCCTATCTTGTGTGGTAAGAGGGAACCGAACTGAAGATATTAAAGGACTTAAACCGATGCCTAGATTCAACTTGTTTCCGATTTTCTTTTTATTTCAGTCGTTTGTTCTGTCTACTGCCATTGGGTTTTATTCAGGGAAGAAAAAAAAAAAAAAAAAAAACTCGTACCAAGAGTATTACTCTCACATGAATAAAATTATCTGGGTTAATTTCAATCGTCCTGAACCTATCTATTAGGTATGAATAGATAAACGGATGTTGAATAGATACAGTGGCTAATAAACCAAAATAAACGAAAGAATAATAAATAAATAAACAAACAAATGAATGAATAAATAAAAAATAATCAAAATGAATGAACACATAGAAAAACAAGGTAGATAGATCAATTAACCAAAATAGATAAACAGAAATAAATGAATAATGAATAGACAAAAATAGATAAATGAATGATATATAGAAATAATCAAATAAACAAATGAAGGAATAAATAAGTAAACATGATGAATGAAAAATTAGATAATTAGAATTCATAGATAAAATAAACAAAAGTAGAGATAATTTAGATAGATAAATAAAATGAAGTCAATAGAAATAGATGAAAATAAATAAATAAAACAAATAAAGTTGATAGAAATTAAATAAAATAAATTAAAAGAATTAGAAATAAATAATGGATAAATAGCAGATGAATAAATTGATAACTGAATATATAAACAAATAATAATGTACAAATGAAATACCTGACGGATCAGGGGAAAACCGATAAAGAATTAATTGAATTAATTGCACATCTCTAGATCTATTTTGTGTGAAATTCTCCAGTGGGGGAAAAAACAAACATGTTTTTCATAATCAAATTTGAAGATAATAAATTCGTCTGATGCCACTTAAGAAAAAACAAATAGCTCAGCGGTAGCACGCAAGCCTGATAACTGCGTGGGGATTTCGGGCGTGTGTTCGAATCCTGGCCACGGCGCAGAAGTTAGGGAGGGTTTT
>NC_134781.1:60377305-60392305 GCF_046742065.1 Oratosquilla oratoria | reverse complement strand
ACTAGTGGACGTGTTTTGTTAAACGTGGCTACATCGCCCCAGCTTTAACCTTCTTTCCTCTGGTCACTATAGTAAAGTTCTATCTTGGTTTAAGTTGAACTACAACATAGATAAACACAACAGGCCAGCAAGACAAGATTCGTTTTACTCGGTTTCGGTGGAGGCAACTGTACATACGAACTCTCCTTCCTGCAGTGAGATGACGTAATTTATATATTTATTTATTTATTCATTTATTTATTTATTGTAGCTTGAGGGGTAACTATCATCTATCTATACACGCATTAATCATATAAAAATAATGATTTCTATAAATATAAGTACACATTACTTAAGAATTGCATTCGCATAGTCCAACTCAGAATCATCGCAAGATCTTTCCTTAGTTGCTTTACAACTGGTTTCACTTATAAGTACTACAGCGGCCACCGTCCCCTACGACATCCCATCAAGGATTTATCTTTTACATCGCACAATCGTACATTTACAATACGATGTTGTAAAATAAAATTAATTCACATATCAAATTCACAACCTGAAAAGATAAGTCTTCCAGATCTACCTACAAGACATCAGCTGCTGTAGTAGGCTGCTCAGAAATGGAGCAGCTACACGTGTAGAGATGCCAGCTTCACAACAGCTCCGATGGATTACAGCGAAGCTGGACTTTGAACAAATGTCAAACGAACACGCCAGCCGACGCCCAGCTACAGATGCAACATCTCTGTGTAGGTACAGCTGTGTGTGTATGTGTGTGTATCAATTTCATTGCTCGTATACACATTACATACCCACCGGGAATCTTAGTCCCTGGAGGGAGGGGGGAGAACGGTATTAGGGCCAAATGTCACTGAAGTGCAGGTACACTGTTAACACGGTGCCACAGATAGATATTTCCCATACATGAATAAAAATCACCAGCCGCCATCCAACATAGAGGAGCTCAACGACACCTCACCAGATAGAGGTCACTCCCGTAACAGAATAAATTCATCTGTTTATAAACAACACAAGTGTGCACCTATTTTGGGGGGAGAGGGGGAGAAGGGTGATGGTGTCCCACAGTTAATTTGATAACGTGATAAATTTCAATAAATGCAAGTCCCTTTCAGTCTTGGGTTCACTTAAACTAATGATGGGTCGATACCAAAATCTTTAACGATTCCGATACACGTCCGATGCAGCTCTCAACTTCAGATTCCGGGAAATAATTAATAAATATACATTATTCATAAAGCATCTGTTTCCTAAAGCAACTACAGGGCCTGAAAATAACCATGAATTATAATCATTGCAATTATCGGAATCAGAACTGAACTTGTATCAGAATCGGAAATTTAGAGCAGCATCGGGACTCGCATCGGAATCGTTAAGATTTTTTTTATCGTCACATCACTAATTAACTTGAACAACTGAATACAACTGACACTGGCTCCGGTGACTGTCACGTGCTGTGGCTGTCCTAGCAGACAGGACAAAAGTGGTGGCTTTGGCTGTGGCTTGGCTTCCAATATTACTAGCCAGATCAAAGGCTTTAGCAAGTATCACTGTGCAAAAAGGGTTGACCAGTTTGGTGCGCTGTACGGGTTTAGCATTCATTCTAGCTGTCGCTAGGTGACCTTGTTCATCCAAGAGGTGGGCGAGAGCCTCCTTAGTGGAGGAGGGTTAAACTTGGGTTAGCTTAACTGCAAATTCTATTTCTTAACCAAAATAGATGTCATGAGGATATCGTGGAAGCGGTCAGAATAAACTATATATACTATGTATGAACAGCCTGTTGACAATCAGAGAAAGGTGTAAAGCCTGGCGAAGGCCAAAATAGAATAAGAATAAAGTTGAAAGCAGCTAGTACAAGCTGTAAAAAAAAAAAAAAAAAAAAAAAAAAAAAAGAGTGACCTGAAGAAAGTCCAAAATATACTGTCAAAAGCCAGCGTAGCGTATACAAAAGCCCGGTAACCGCTAGAATAGACAATATAATAGCCTGGCACCAGCCATCAAAGGATTATCACCAACCTGATGGAGAAAGAGGTTAATTGAAACAATCTACGTTTAAGTTTGAGAGCAAAAAGGGCACTGACGAGCTTTGACCTTCGGACTGGGAATCCCTTCTTGCACGGACACTCTTCAAACTCCTTCACTGTTGTAAGAAAGTGTCTAGACTTAATTCAGCTGAAGTTAGGTAAATGATTTATCAATAATAAACGAATAATGAAAAACAAATGGATAAGTTTATGAATACATAATAGAATTATCATGTAGATAAACGTAAATAAACAATTAAACAAACAAAATTAGTGAGCAAATGACTAATCAAATTATGTAATGAATAAACAAATAAACAAATCAAATGAGTAAATAAACAAAGAAAATAGAAAAAATGATAAACAAGTAACAAGAGACACATAACTGAGCATTCAATGAGTAACTAAATATGACAGTTAAGGGTAAAGTGTTAGTTGTATTTCATCCTGCAATTCCATATAAATCTAGAGAAACTTCTATCTAGAAAGGGGCAAGATTGTCCACGCGGATAGAAGCGACGGTAAACTACAAGTCATAATAAAAAGAAAAAAAAAGAAGAAAATTACGAACAAGAGCAACAAGAACACCAAGAACAAGTATAACAACAACAACAATGAAAAACAACAACAAAACAACATGATCATCAATAACAACAAAGCAATGTAATCATCATTAAAAAAACAACAACGACATTGTATATTTATATATATAAAGCAATGTGGGACACCCTGTATATTGGCATAGGGAAGGCCAAAGCGTGGACCAAGACTTCTGAGTGTGACTTTAAGGCTTCGTACTCTTTTGGCACACCTGCGGCAACGGGATTTTTCAACCCGATGGTACCGAGCCCAGCCAGACGCTCATCTCGTATTCAGCTTTGCCCACGCCCTCTTGGGAATAGTTTATACTCACCACCTCCTTCCTACTCCTCCTCCTCCTCCTCTTCCACTGCCTCCTCTTTCCCCTCCTCTTCCTTTGCCTCCTCTTTCTTCTCCTCTTCCACCACCTCCTCATCGCTCACTTCCTCCTCCTCTTACACTACCTCTTTCTCCTCCTTCACCTTCTCTTTCTCTTCCTCCTAGTACTATTTTTCGCCACAATTTCTACCCTCCCGTCATTACCGCCGCCGCCGCCGCCGCCGCCGCCGCCACCACCACCGCCGCCGCCGCCGCCGCCGCCGCCACCACCACCGCCGCCGCCGCCGCCGCCACCACCACCACCACCGCCGCCGCCGCCGCCGCCACCACCACCACCACCACCACCACCACCACCACCACCACCACCACCACCACCACCACCATCTCCACCACCACCACCACCACCACCACCACCACCACCACCACCACCACCACCACCACCACCACCACCACCACCACCATCTCCACCACCATCACCACCACCACCACCATCACCACCACCAACAGTTTCACCACCACCACCTCAACAATCACCAACATTTCCACCACCTCCACCACCAACACCACCATCACCACCACCACCATCTCCACCACCACCACCATCACCACCACCATCTCCACCACCACCACCACCACCACCACCACCACCACCACCATCTCCACCACCACCACCACCAACACCACCATCACCACCACCACCACCACCATCTCTACCACCACCACCATCACCACCACCACCACCATCTCCACCGTCACCACCACCACCACTATCTCCACCACCACCACCAACTCCACCACCACCAACTCCACCACCACCTCCACCGTCACCACCACCACCACTATCTCCACCACCAACTCCACCACCACCACCATCTCCACCACCACCACCATCACCGCCACCACCATCACCACCACAAACACTACAGAGATGTACTTTACAGCTTTTATCTCGTTTAGCGTTCGACGATTTTACTGAAGACGGGGCGTAGGGTTGGAACACGATCACTTCGATCACTCTTTTGTTTATCATCAAACCTTAACTGCATGAAAGGCAGTTAAGGTTCTTAGAGAGAATGGTAGTTTAAAAAAAATGAAAAAAATAAAATGAAAGAAATATATGTAAATAACTCGTCAATACAGAATGATGGAGTTCTTTATATTTTATTATGGTTTATGCCAGAAGGCTTTATTCAGTTAGTTGAAGGTCACCACATGGAAAGGGGTTTTACGTAACTTAATTAACATCTTTGTTTCGGTGACGTCCTTTAGACAATTTACTCTGGCTAAAACTAGAGGAATTTATTCATCTGAGGTGACGAGAGGGGAGGAGAGGGAAGGAGAGTGGAGGAGACGGGAGGAGAGGGGAGAAGAAAGGGAAGAGGACAGAGGAAAGGGAGGAGATAGAGGAGGGGAGTGGAAGAAAGAAGAGGAGTAGAAGAGAGGAGGGGAGCGGCAGAGAGGAAGGGAGAAGAGTCATGTCGAGATTTTATTATGGTGAACGATAGATTCTTTCGTTCAGGTGATGCGAGATCATCGTCTCTCAAGGAGACATGAAGATAGATATCACGGACGGGAGTTTTTTTTATGTGTGTGTGCATGTGCGTGTGTGAATCGTAAGAGCTTCTGAGAACTGAACGGAAGATGCAAGAGGGTGGTAAAGAGCCACAGTGAGAGCCGGGGGTGGGGAAAGAGAGCGGAAGGCGCCCTGAGAACCATTAACAAAGAGCCGACGGGAGTTTGGCTAAGTGGGGGGAAAGATGCGAAGGATTAGTGGTAGGGAGGGGAAGGGGAGGGGAGGCGAAGGAAGGGGGAGAGGAAGGAAGGACAGGGGAAGGGAGAGGAAGGGAGGGGAGGGGACGGGAGGAAAGGGGAGAATATGGGAGGGGAGGACAGGGATGGCAGAATAAGGGAGGAAGGGAGTGATAACGAGAGGGGAAGGAAAGGGAGAAGAGGAATAGAAGAGAGAGGAGTGGGGAGGAGATGGGTGGGAAGAAAAGGGTGGAAAGGAGAGGAGTGAGAAAGAGAGGGGAGGAGAGGGAAGGAGAGTGAAGGAGAGGGGAGAGGGGGGAGGAGAGAGGAAGGGCAGGAGAGAGAGAAGGGGAGTGGAAGAGAGGAGAGGAGTAGAAGAGAGGAGGGGAGGGAGAGAGAGGAAAGGAGAGGGAGAGAGGAGGGGAGTGGCAGAGAGGAGAGGGTGGAAAAGGGGAAGAGAAGGGGAAGGGGAAGGGGAAGAGGAAAAGGAAGGAAAGGAAAGGGAGAGTGGAAGGAAGTGAAGGAGAAAGGAAAGGGAGGAGGTGGGAGGAGGAAAGGGAAGGGTAGGGAGGGGTGGGGAGGGTAAGTGTAGGAGATGAGGGAAGGAGACAGAGTCAGAAACAGTTTAATGCAGATTTTTTTCCCTTTTGTCCGCGATCAATCAAAGAGAAATGAGGATACCGGAACGCTGAATGCAAATTATGCATTTTCCCCTTTTTCTTTCTCGATTCGAGACGAATCAAAGGGATGGCGAGAGGAACCGAAGCACCCGAAAGATTCGGAAAAATATGGAAAAAAAAGGAAAATAAAATGGAAAAAGAAAAACGAAAAATTAAAAAATGTGAAAAAAAAGAAAAACTGTAAAAGAAAAACGAAAAATGAAAAAATGGAAAAAACGAAAAAAAGAGAATAAAAAAAACACGAAAAAAATGGAAAAAAACTGGAAAAAGAAAAACGAAAACTGAAAAAATGGAAAAAAATGGGAAAGGATAGACAAAAAAAAAAAAAAAAAAAAAAAAAAAAAAAAAAAACCCGAAAAGAAGACGCCAGTGGTTGTTTGGTACTCGCTGACCCCTTTATTCTCGGGGTGTCACTGTTCCTTCGTCCGTTGCTGATGCTGCCGCCAAGCTGCCTTCTCTTGGTTCCCGTCCCACTCGACACCTCCGTCCTCGGTCACGAAAGGGTTCTACTCCTTCCTCAAGTATCACAAGAAATTATGACAGAAGAGGAGAAAAGGAAAGGGAGGAGGAAATGAAGATGGTGAATGGGATGGAGAAGAGGAAGTAGGAAGAGAATGAGGGGCAGGAGGATAGGATGGACAAGGGGAAGGAGAAGAGGAAGGAGGAAGAGAAAGAGGAGAGGATCGAGAAGGAGAAGGCGAAGAGGGAGGAGGAGGAAAGGAAGGGCATGGAGAATGGGAAGGAGAAGAGGAAAGAGAAAGAGAAGGAGGAGAAGAAGGAGAGGATGGAGATGGGCAAGGAGAAGAGGGAGGAGGAGGGGAAGAATAGAAAAGGGAGGAGAAGGAGAATGGAAAGGAGAAGAGAAATGGGGGAAGGGAAGGAGGAGAGTGGGAGAGGATGGAGAAAGGGAGGGAGAAGAGGAAGGAAGAAAAGAAGGAGGAGAAGAAGGAGAGGATGGAGAAGGAAAGGAAAAGAGGGAGGAGGAGGGGAAGAATGAGGAAAGGGAGGAGAAGGAGAATGGGAAGAAGATGGAGAAGGGGAAGGAAAAGAGGGAAGAGAAAGGGAGGAAGGAGGAAGGGAAGGAGAAGAGGATGGAGAAGGGGAAGGAAAAGAGGGAGGAAGGGGGGAAACAGGACAAGAGGGGGAAGGAAAGGGAGAAGGAGAAGGAGGAGAAGGAGGAGGACGGGCGAGCGAGAGGGAGGAAAGGGAGGAGAGAGAAGAGGAGCGGTGGGAAAGAGAGTGCGTGCGCTCAAGACCCACGGTGGGTGAGAGGGGTTGACTGTCAAGGGGAAGGAGGAAGGAGGAAGGATGGAGGAAGGAGGAAGGATGGAGGAAGGATGGAGGAAGGAGGAAGGAGGAAGGAGTAGGAGGAGGAGGAAGGAGGAGTATTAGTAGGAGGAGGAGGAGGAGGAGGAGGAGGAGGAGGAGGAGGAGGAGGAGGAGGAGGAGGAGGAGGAGGAGGAGGAGGAGGAGGAGGAGGAGGAGGAGGAGGAGCCTAGAAGGAAGAATGGTCCAAGCCTTCAGTCGTCAGACATCTTTGACTTGTTGATAATTGTCCCGACTGGACTGATTTGATATATATTTCTATTCATCTATCTTTTTACCTTAATTCTTTATTCATTTTACCTTAGTTTACTAATGTTCATTCATATATTTATTTGAATGTATTTACTTTATTTAACTCAATTAATTGACCAACTAATTATTTGTTTGTTTCTTGTTAAATCTGCGGGTTTTTTTTTGCAGTCTGAACCGCAATGAGCCACTTGCTCTCTTCACGGCAGGGGAGGGGGGAGGGGGAAGGGGGAAGAGGGAACGGGGGAAGTGGGGAAGGGGGGAAGGGGGGAAGGGGTGCAAAACAGAACTTGACCAACAGAGCCCCTGTTCTGTTCCAAGTTAATTCTTCATCTGAAATAAAATCATCTAGAGAATGAGGAGTGATGCCGACAAGGTCATCATATAAAGACAGCAGGGAAGGACTCGTAGTAATGGAGTGAAATTGGACAAATGTAGGTTTAAAAATGAAATAAGCAAGAACTCGTTTACGAATAGTAGTTAACGAATGGAATAGACTTAGTGACCATGTAGTGGGCGCTGAAACTATTGTTTTAAGAGAAGGTTAGATAACTTTATGGATGGTATGATAGGCGGTAATGGACATGGAACTGCCTAGTGTAGTCCTTATGGTCTCTTGTAGTCTCCTTCCTTCTTATATTCTTATGTTAATATCACACCGAAGAGATGAAGTCAGTAAGGTGGTTAAGCCGAGATGGAGGTTAACAGAATGGAGAGGTGGAAGAAGTTAAAAGAGATTAAATTTGTTCTTTAAATGGAAATTAATCTTTAATCATAAACAAATTTTATGTGACTCTGGTCCATAGAGGTGTGACTATAGTCACTAGAATACTGTATACAGCCTAAGCATTCAATTGCCTATCAGAAGTTAGCAAAAGGATTCGCTGTTTTGGCAATATACTTAAAGTACGTTTTCCTTGGTTCGATTACCGTTGAACGATAATCGTTCATAGCTCAACGATGATCGTCAAACAATTATCTAGAGCACTATTCTTTTCAAACGGGCTCCTTTTTTCGAGCGACTACAGCTAGCGTCGATAAAAAAGTAAATAAACAAATAAATAGAAAAATAGTGCTCTACTCGTAGACCATTGTTGTCCAAACATTTTTGCCTATTGTACCCTTTATTACTGTACCTTCTCCTACTGTTACGTACCTCCCTTCGCCCACCATGGCTGAACAAACTTAGTTTCATTTAAGATAATGTAAATAATATATCATGAAAAGACTGCATTGTAGGAGTGTTGGTCAATAAATTCGAATCTATTACGCAAATAAAAAAGATAATTTAACAACTAAATGGTTGAAAACACATAACTTCATGTGAGATGTGGGGCTCATATTCACTGATGATGTTTTCCATCCTTGGTGATATTGAAGCTACTGCAGTGATCAGGCTTTGTTACAGATTGGCATTAAGCGTATCCTACCATTACTAATCATTACGATATGTCACACACCAGACACGTGATCCCAAAGCATACAAGAAGACACTAGCCTTTAGCAATATCTCCAATCTTGATGAACTGCACATCTCTCTATGACTCAGATTACGCAACATATCGTAACAACGCTACATCACGCCATCGTCCAACAAACCGACATAAGTACCAAATGTCAATAGACAGTTCATTAACCTGTCCTTTTACCTACCAAACTACATTATCGTAATTCCAATACATAGACCATGTCTAGCCACATCCAAAAATAATATTACTAAATCCATTACAAAACAACATACAATATATATTATTATCACAAACATATTTCCTATGTGACAACCGACACCTGACCTGCTTGGATAGGCCTTTTCCCCTTTATATATGGCGAGTGTGTTGCCAGAAACGGAGGAGACTAGGGGAGACACTCTTTCTTAGTCTCACTAGGGGAGATTATATCCCATCCATTGGCCTTACAATGTTTTGCCAGCCTGCAATTCATTTCAATAGCCCTGAAATGCCACATGCCTCCAACTCTACGCCACATGCCTCCAACAGACAGTTCATTAACCTTTCCTTTTACCTACCAAGCTACATTATCGTAATTCCAATACATACATCATGTCTAGCCACATCCACAAATATTACTAAACCCGTTACAAAACACACATGTAATATATATTATTATCACAAACACATTTTCTATGTGACAACCGACACCTGACATGCTTAGATGAGCATTTTGCCCTTTACATACGGCGACTGTGTCACAAGAGACGGAGGATATTAGGTGAGACAGTTTCCTTTAGACTCACCGGGGGAGATTATATCGCCAAGCTGTAAACACATTTAAATGTATGTTTGAGATGGAGGTTTTGTATGTAAGTACTATGTTTCGTGTATGGGTTTTGATTCTTGTTTATTGTATGAAATAATGATTGGGAATCTGTGTGGAAAGTTTTGTTATTTTATCTTGAGGATGTGTCTTTCTTGATTTTTGTACGAGGACGTACCTCAGAGAGGTCGGGGAGGCATTTATCCTACGATTACTAAACATTACGATACGTCACACACCAGACACGTGAGCCCAAGGCACACGAGAAGGCACTAGCCTTAGCAATACTTCCAATCTTGATGACCCGCACATAACCACCTAACTCAGAGAACACAACACATCATAACAACGGTACATCACGCCATCATCCAACGAACCGACACAACTACCAAATGTCAACAGACAGTTCATTAACTTTTTCTTATACCCACCAAGCTACATTATTGTAACTCCAATACATACACTATGTCTAGCCATATCCACAATATTACTAAACTCAATATAAAACAACTAACACACATATGATATAGATATCATTATCACAAACATATTTCCTATGTGACAACCGACACCTGACATGCTTAGATAAGCATTTTCCCCTTTATATACAGCGACTGTGTCACCAGAGAGGGAGACTAGGTGAGACGCTCTACCTTAGACTCACTAAGCGATATTATGTCCCCAGATTTCTGATAATAAACCAAGAAAACCCGAAAAGGGTATATGTTACCCCGCTAAGCCCCATTTTGTCTCTTCGGATGGGCGTGGGTACTTGTGGAACACCGCTGCCGCCAATATGTAGCCGTTAAAGGTTGGGGCTACACAATGGGGCTTAGTGGGGTAACATATACCCTTTTCGGGTTTTCTTGGCTTATTATCAGAGATCTGGGTTTACAGCTTAGGGATATAATCTCCCCTGGGTAGTTAAAGACAGAGTGGTTCCCCTGAGTCTCCTCCGTCTTTGGCTACACAGTCACTGCATATATAGGGGAAAATGGATATCTATGCATATCAGGCGTCGGTTGTTACATAGGAAATGTGTTTGTGATGATGATATATATTATATGTCAGTTGTTTTGTAATGGGCTCAGTAATATTATTTGTGGATGTAGCTAGACATGGTGTATGTATTGGAATTATAATAACGTAGCTTAGCAGGTAAAAGGACAGGTTAATGAACTTTCTGTTGACATTTGGTACTTGTGTCGGTTTGTTGGACGATAACGTAATGTAGCGTTGTTACGATGTGTTGCGTTATCTGAGTCAGATGGAAATGTGCGGGTCATCAAGATTGGAGGTATTGCTAAAGGCTAGTGCCTTCTTGTATGCTTTGGGATCATGTGTCTGGTGTGTGACATATCGTAATAGTTAGTAATGGTAGGATACATTAGTTTGTTTCGATGTTTTGATTTTATAACGCTCGGTGGGGAGCCAGACGTCACATAAAGATAAGTAGACCCAAATCTCAATTTTTTTTTTTTAAGCTATTTCTCCTAAGTCAGGGTGCTCTTTCATCACAGAGCTGCAGAAGTGAATGACATTTGGGCTTTCAAATAACAGTTTTAGGCCACGGTTCGAGTTGAGCAGTAGTAGTCACTCAGGTTAAGTCAACCGGATAGCTGCTTCAATTAGTGATATGGCGAGCGGTTGTGTTACCGTGTTCAGCGCCGATGAGGTACAATCTCTACTTAGTAGAATTGAAACCTTGGAGGATGCTGTAATGTGCATTAAAGAGGAGAATCGGGATCTCTGCTCGAAGGTTCAAAATACGGAAGACAAAACTAGCTATGAGCTTGGATGGAAAACGGCGAAAAATAAGATGCGGAATAGTGGAAAAAAGTCCTCACCAGCCCCACTCGATTGCAAGAACTCGTTTCAAGTACTAGCGAATCTGCAGGAAGAAGAAACAAATGAAATTCAAGAGAAGAAGGGAAGGGCAGACGCTGAATCCCTGCCCACAGGTAAGATTTTGGTTGTAGGAGACAGTCAAGTGAGGTACTTAGACAGGGCTTTCTGCGATAAAGATAGGAAACATAGGACGCAGGTGTGTTTCCCCGGCGCGGGGATAGGAGATGTTAGAGATAGGATTGAAGAGTGTTTAGTAGGGGAAGGTAAGGACCCTGTAGTTTGCTTAAATGCCGGGGACAATGATATAGGTAAGTTAGGGAGTGAGGAATTGTTTACGCGGTTCCGGGATGCGCTAGACAAGATTTGAAATAGGGGAGGTGTTCCTGTTGTATGTGGAGTCCTTCCGAGGCGTAGAGTTGGAGGCATGTGGCATTTCAGGGCTATTGAAATGAATTGCAGGCTGGAAAATCATTGTAAGGCCAATGGATGGGCATTTGTCGACAACTGGGACCGCTTTTACGGTAGAAATCATTTATATAAAAGGGACGGGGTGCACTTGTCGCCCAGAGGATTTCGGCTCCTTGCTGAATCCCTTGAACGAGAAGTAGACATCCTACAGGTTTTTTTCGGGTAGATTACGTGGGAGTAGGAGGGGAAGTATCGGAATATAGTTTAGGCAATAGAAACAACTTAGAGAGGGACTGTGAAAAGAATCACCAAAGCAGGTGGAGGGAAGATAAATTTAAAGTTTACAATACAAATAGCAGAAAGATAATTAACAAAACTGATTTACTGCAAGGTAAAGCATGCGTAGAGAATTTCGATATTATAGCTATTACTGAGTCCTGGATCAACATGATTGATGAACATTTCCTTCCGGATATCGAATCAAAAGGATATAAGTTTTTTCACAAGGATAAGGTTGGCAGGAGTGGGGGAGGTGTAGCAATTTTTGTTAATACAATTAACTGTATTATCAACAATTCGATTAAGGAAGAGGACTGTACGGAATCCATTTGGGTAGATGTTATAGGCAAGAATAAGAAAGTTATTATTGGCGTCTTGTATAGACCTCCTAACCTCAGCATTGAGCAGACTGATCCTGAAATTCACAGAGCGTCCCAGTACAAAAACGTTGTGATCATGGGAGATTTTAATTCTAGAAATATTGACAGGAAATTTTTAATAGGCGATCAGGAAACAAAGAAATTCCCGAATGAGGTGCAGGATAATTTCCTAAAACAAGTGATTACCGATCCTACGAGCGGAGAAAATAATCTGGACTTAGTTTTAACTAATAATGAGCACCTAATGAGTAACGTAAAAATGGGAGATAGTCTAGGCTCTAGCGATCATCAAGAAATAAGATTTAATATTATTTGGGAAGAATTAAAAAACACAAATAACGTCCAAGTACCAGACTTGAGGAGAGCAAACTTTGACAATATAAAAACCTACTTGAAATTGAATATGAAATGTATGACATTGTCGAGTCTCGGTGCGTGACCGGGGGTCAGGTCATGACTAGAGGTCGGGTCACGGAGGGTAATATGCATACCTTGGGTCAGGTCATTTGGGGGCGAGGGCTCAACAGACAGGTCAGCGATTTGGATGAAATGTATGGCAATCTGACTTAATTATTAATGCACAAAATACATTTATCCCCCTGAAGTCAATACGGAAAAATAGTAATACTCCCAAATGGATGACGGACAGATTGAAACATGAGATCGGAATGAAAAGAGGACTTTACGTAAAAATAAAAAACGGGGAAACACACCTTAGATCAAGATATAACGAAATGACAAAGCTGGTTAAAAAGAATACACGTACAGCGAAATGTAATTATGAAATTATGGTTGCTAGTCAAGCAAGATCCAACCCAAAGGGTTTCTTTCATCTCTATAGAACAAAAAAATAAAGAAAGAATAGGGCCTATTAAAAATGATGAAAATGTCATGATAGAATCAGAGGAAAAAATGAGTGAGGAGTTTAACAATTATTTTCTATCGGTGTTTACTAATGAGAGGTTAGATAAGGTACCTAACTGCGATCCGATTTTCAGAGGGGATGAAGAAAGTAGTCTATCTAATATCAGCATGAGTAAAGTAGTAGTCAAGCAGATTGAAAGACCTAAAGCTACAAAATCCCCGAGTCCAGACGAAATTTTTCCGAGAATGCTAAAGGGGTGTAAATTTGAAATCTGCGACCAGTTAATTGAAATATTCAATAAATCAGTAGACACTGGTTTTGTGCCTACTGCTTGGAGGCAAGCAAACGTTGTTCCTGTTTTTAAGAAGGGAGATAGATCGTCTATATGCAACTACAGGCCAATCAGTTTGACATCGGTTATAGGAAAAATGCTTGAATCAGTAATAGTAAATAGACTCAGAGAACATATCGAAAGACATAATTTAATTCGTGATTCACAACATGGTTTCTCCAAGTCATGTGTGACTAATCTTCTATCCTTTTACACAAAAGTATATAAGGTGACAGATAATGATAATTTCAATGTTATTTACCTCGACTTTAGCAAAGCGTTCGACAAGGTGCCACACCAGAGACTACTAAATAAAATCAAAGCCCATGGCATAGGAGGAAAAGTGTTAGAATGGATTAGAGCTTGGATTAGTAATAGAAAACAGCGGGTCACCATAAATGGAGTAAAATCTAGGTGGGGCAATGTCACTAGTGGGGCCCCCTAGGGCTCGGTTTTGGATCCCTTGTTGTCCATTATGTACATAAACGACTTAGACGACGGGATAAATAGTGATGTTAGTAAGTTTGTGGACGACACTAAAATAGGACGCCTAATTAGGTCAGGAGACGACGCAGAGGTTCTGCAGGATGATCTTAACAAATTGTTCACATGGTCGGTGAAATGGCAAATGAACTTCAATATCAAGTGCAGCGTGTTAAACGTAGGGCTACACGACCCCGAAAATAGATACGACTTAGATAACACGCTTTTGGAGAAAACTGAGTGCGAGAGAGTCTTGGGAGTTCTAGTGCGTCCGGACCTTAAACCCAGGAAACAGTGCATTAGCGCTAGGAATAAAACTAACAGAGCATTAGGTTTCATTGCTAGGACGGTAACGAATAGAAGTGCAGAGGTAATTATTAAACTATATCTAGAGATAGTTAAACCCATCCTTGACTCTGTGTTACAGTTTTGGTCTCCGTCCTACAGAATGGACATCAATTCACTAGAATCAGTACAGAGAAGAATGACCAAAATGGTACATGGACTCAGAAATTTACCTTACGAAGAGAGTCTTAGGTACCTTAACTTACACTCTCTGGAAAGACGCAGAGTGCGGGGTGATCTAATAGAGGTCTTGAAGTGGATCAAAAGCTTTAACAAGGGTAATGCAAACAAGGTCATCATGCTAAAACAACAGGGCAGGACTCGCAGTAATGGTTATAAACTGGACAAATTTAGATTTAAAAAGGAAATAGGCAAAAATTGGTTTACTAATAGGGTGGTCGACGAATAGAATAAACTTAGTCACCATGTAGTAAGCGCTGAAACTATCAGTTGTTTTAAGAAACGATGGGGTTGACAGGTGGTGATGGATACGGAGCTGTCTAGTGTAGGCCTTATGGTCTCTTGCAGTCTCCTTCATTCTTATGTTCTTATGTTCTATCAGTGTTTCCTGGAAACCAATAGGAAGGTTCTCGTGTTCAGAAAAGAGAAATGGATTTCTAATCCAGTCCAGCTGTACTGATCGTTCATGTATGTCAGGAAAGTAAGACTTGAAAGTTCTAATAAGGCTGGTCAAATGTTCCACAATGGCTGATTTCACAGTACCTTTCTCATAACTGTTATTGGAAAAATAGGCATCTAACAGGAAAGCATGTAAACTCTCCCCTTGAATATGTTTGCTTCCACAATTCTATTTTCTTTTGAAAACCAGCAACTTTGTCATACA
>NC_134781.1:60367305-60372305 GCF_046742065.1 Oratosquilla oratoria | reverse complement strand
AGAAGAAGAAAAGAAGAAAAAGAAAAAAAGAAGAAGAAAAGAAGAAGAAAAGAAGAAATAGAAAAGAAGAAGAAGAAGAAAAGAAGAAGAAGAAGTAGAAAAGAAGAAGAAAAGAAGAAGTAGAAAAGAAGAAGAAGAAGAAGAAGAAGAAGAAAAGAAGAAGAAGAAGAAGAAGAAGAAGAAGAAGAAGAAGAAGAAGAAGAAGAAGAAGAAGAAGAAGAAGAAGAAGAAGAAGAAGAAGAATCGCGAATAATGTGCGACTAAGGGAGGTAGCTGGTGGGGGGGGGGTGGGTGCGCAAGTCCCTCTCGGGTTTTAAGGAGATGAGGTCATCGAGTACGTAAGGTTGAGGGAGGTCAATTGAGGTCATGTAATTAATTCAGCACGTTCTTAGAGAAACGAGGCACTGTGTCATTATTTGCGGTACCAACAATTCTTTTTAAACCAACCACAGACCGTTTTCTAGAGATATCTTTCATAAAAGAAGAAAAAGAAATGATAACATGAACATAAAGATAAAGCAATAAAAGATATGATGAAACTGAAAAATAATTAAATTGACCAACAAACAAACAAACAAAACAAACCAACAAAATAAAATGAAGTATATACATTACAATATATTATATTGCATAGAGGGTTTAGGAAGAAATGTCAATGTAATAGTACTGGGAGACCTTAATGCTAGAGTGGGAAATGGTCCAATCGATGGAGTGGTTGGGAAGTGTGGAGTTCCAGGAAAGAATCGTAGTGGAGAGTTGATGGTGGAAATGTGTCTAGAAAGAGAGCTGATGATAGCAAATACAGTGTTTCGGAAGAAAGTCAAGCATAAGTACACATGGGAGAGGGTGGTGGAGGGAAGGGTGGTAGATAGAGCGCTAATGGATTATGTAGTGGTAAATAGGATTATGATAGGAAGAGTTAAGGATGTACATGTGCTAAGGGGAGAGGGTGGGGGAATATCAGATCATTTTTTGGTGGAAGGTAAGTTGAGAGTGGAGGATAGATGGAGAAGGAGGAAAGGGACAAAAGGTAGGGAGGTTCTTAGAGTGAACTCCTTGAATGAAAAGGAAAAGGAGAAGGAGTACGAAAAGAAGCTGAAGGAGGAGTGGGAGGGAGTAAAGGATAGAGCAGAGATGGGTGTGGAGGAGGAATGGGGATGGTTCAAGGAGGGAGTCTTAAAGTGTGCAAGGATGGTGTGTGGAACAAGAAGGACAGGAGGAAATAGAAGAAAGGGTAGTGAATGGTGGGATGAGGAAACAAAGAAGGTTGTAGAAGAGAAGAAGCGAGCATTCACAGATTGGTTACAAAAGAGGACAGGGGAGTCATATGAGACGTACAAAGAAAAGAAAAGAGAAGTAAAGCAAAAGGTAAAGGAGGCAAAGAGGAGAGCAGATGTGAAATGGGGTAGGAGTATGACAGAAAATTTTGAAAGTAATAAAAAGATGTTTTGGAAAGAAATTAAGAGAGGAAGAGGAGGTGAATCAAGTAGGGAAGAAAAGGTAAAAGGTACAGATGGAGAGTTGATAATGGAAGAGATGGCAGTGAGGGGAAGATGGGCAGAATATTTTAGGGAGTTGCTGAATGTGAAGGAGGATAGGGAGGGAAAGATAGCTGCAGTGGGAAATACGAAGAAAATGAGAGTGATGAGTGAGGAGAATGGAGGAGAAATAAGGAAGGATGAGGTGAAGGCAGTTGTAAAGATGATGAAAGCAGGTAAGGCACCTGGTCTGGATGGATGTCATGCAGAATGTCTGAAAAAGGGAGGTTCAGTGATGGTGGACTGGTTGGTGAGATTATTTAATGTTTGCTGGAGAGAGGGTAGAGTACCGGAGGACTGGAGTAGTGCCTGTATAGTTCCTCTTTACAAGGGAAAAGGGGACAAGTGTGAATGTAGTAATTTCAGAGGGATTAGCCTGTTGAGTGTAGTAGGGAAGGCTTATGGGAGAATCTTAATTGAGAGGATTAGGAGAGGAACAGAAGGAGTAATTGGTGAGGAACAGTGTGGATTTGGGACGGGTAGAGGTTGTGTAGATCAGATCTTTGTGGTAAGACAGATATGTGAGAAGGCTATAGGAAAGGGGAAGGATGTTTTTTGGGCTTTTATGGATCTGGAAAAGGCTTATGATAGGGTAGACAGAAAGGCACTGTGGGAGGTTATGCAGATTTATGGGATAGGAGGAAAGCTTTTGGGAGCTGTCAAGAGTTTTTATGTGAGTAGTAGAGCATGTGTTAGGATTGGAAATGGAGAGAGTGAGTGGTTTGAAGTAAAGGTGGGACTTCGTCAAGGATGTGTTATGTCGCCCTGGCTGTTCAACTTATACATGGATGGGGTGGTGCGAGAGGTGAATGCTAGGGTAGTGAGTCAGGGATTGGAGATGGTTAAAGAAAATGGAGAAAAGTGGGAGGTGAGCCAGCTGTTGTTTGCAGACGACACTGCGCTTGTGGCAGGGTCAGAGGAGGGATTGAGGAAGCTGGTGGCAGAGTTTGGGAGAGTATGTGATAGAAGAAAGCTAAAGATAAATGTGGGTAAAAGTAAGGTGATGAGATGTACAAGGGGTGAAAGTGGCAGTAGACTGGAAGTGAACATTAAGGGAGAGCGACTGGAGGAAGTGGATAGTTTTAGATACTTGGGTGCAAGTGTAGCAGGAAAAGGTGGAGTGAAGGTGGAGGTAGAATGTAGATTGAGAGAAGCGAGTAAATGCCTTGGTGGTTTAAAGAGTGTAATGAGAAATAGACATTTGGGAATGGATGCGAAGAGGAGACTGTATGAGGGAGTGATTGTGCCAACAGCATTGTATGGGGCAGAAACGTGGAACATAAGAGAAGAAGAGAGAAGGAGTTTGAATGTGTTTGAGATGAGGTGTCTGAGAAGTATGGTGGGGGTTACTAGGCTAGATAGAGTGAGAAATGAGGAGGTGAGGAGGAGAACAGGGGTGAAAAAGGATTTGGGAGATAGGGTTGATGAAAGAATATTAGGATGGTTTGGACACATGGAAAGAATGAGTGAAGAAAGACTAGTAAAAGAGGTATGGAAGGCAGATGTGGAGGGAGTGAACATGAGGGGACGTCCTAGGATGAGGTGGATGGATGGGGTGAAGGGGGCTTTGGGGAAGAGGGGAATGTCTGTTGAGGAAGGAAGGGAGAGGACGGAAGACAGAGGTGAGTGGAGAATGGTTGTATATGGATGATGTTGTGACTGCATGAGGAGGAATGGGCGGGGGGGTGGGGGGTGGGGTGGTGTGTGTGAGTGGATTTTGACGCAGCCCGAAGGGATTTCTCCCCGTCCTCTCCTTATATGCAAAGGGGGACGGAGAGGGGGGGTCGCCGATTAAATGAAGCGGCCTTGCTGTGGATGTACTGTGTCTTGCGACACTGCTTCTGACCCAGGGCGGTGGGCAGGGTGC
Source organism: Oratosquilla oratoria (assembly GCF_046742065.1). NCBI lineage: Eukaryota > Metazoa > Arthropoda > Malacostraca > Stomatopoda > Squillidae > Oratosquilla > Oratosquilla oratoria. Next base: position 60,368,900 of record NC_134781.1, on the reverse strand, counting down.
AGGGATGACCCGTCATCCAGGAGGTGCTCAGATGAGAGGAAGGGTGGGAGGGGTGTGGAGTGTATTTAGGGATGAAATGGGTGGGAGTGTTTTTATGCCTTTCCCTTTTTGGCTACCTCCCTTGGAAGGGGGAAAAAGCCTTGGTATATGTATGTATGTATGTATATATATATATATATATATATATAATGTATAAATAAGAATTAAAGGAGAAGCCGTTACAAGAGAATAAGGGACAAATGTAAGTAATCAAATAAACAAGTAAACAAGTAAATGAATAAATAAAATTTATAAATATAAATTTACGAAAATAATATCCTAGTCCCCTTGGTGCCAGGGCCATTCCTGAAATGCATAAAGTCGTCTTGTCTTCAAATTCACCGAGAAGTTGGAATAAACAACTTCAACAACCTTCTAACTAGCAAACTTCCCACACAGGCAGTTACATGTACTACAGCTCCAGGCCCCAAGATTCAGTTAGACAATATCTTTACTCAGGATGTCCCTGAGTAAAGATACTTATTGTGTAAATATGCAGGTGGGTTCAAAAGTATTTTAATTACTTTCCTACCTGCTACCAGACTATTTCATTTATTTCCATGGCAAGTTCATATTTTTGATAGATACTCACTACAGCTATCTACAGATTATTTTATTTACAGTAAACGTACCTGTATGTGTTTTGCAGTTAAATTAAAAGGGGACGAATGAACTTCTGGTTGTTGCTGTACACAATAATAACGAGAATAAACAAACAGAAAATGAATATGTCGCCTTTGATACATTATGATAGCTGCACACGCACACATATAAAAAAGGGAAATAAATGAACGCTATCTGGGTTGGTAAGCCTGTTTCCCCCTAAGCGTTTAAGCTAAAATTGATTCTATTTTTGGCATTTGTAACTTTGGTGAATCATAGTGCTCCATCAGGCATACCAACAGAATCGATTCTGTGCATTCACGCATAGCAAATGAATAACGGTGCCCGACTTACCAACCCGATCACAGGGCCCTCACCGATACTGTTCTATACGCTTTAGTGTGTACGTTTCCATACACAACCGGTTAAGGTACTTTTTATCTATATACTTCTGCTCTATTCATAAGGACTACAGTTCGTACTGCCGAGTCAACACCTCGTCTACCATGGCACTGACTTCGAGGTTCTAAACAAAGAGATGAATGACCCCTCCACACACACACACTCCTCTTTCTCCCTCAAAGTAAAACCTATGGCACAGGGAGACTTTTCATATGAAAATCAGGGTAAATGTTCTGCTCGTAGAGTCTCGAATTCACACACACACACACACACACACACACACACACACACACACACACACACACACACACACACACACACACACACACACACACACACACACACACACACAAAATGTATATTATATATATATATATATATATATATATATATATATATATATATATATATATATACATCTGTATACCAAGAGCTTTCCCCCCTTATAAGGGAAGTAGTCGAGTCAGAGGCACGTACCTATTCCCACCCATTTCACTTATCTCCACCACCCCTTCCACCCCTCCCATCTCAGCTTCTCATGGAGGACGTGT
>NC_134781.1:60359805-60362305 GCF_046742065.1 Oratosquilla oratoria | reverse complement strand
GTGTGCACTATCTCCAGTCTCTCACGGTTGTGGTGTGCACTATCCCCAGTCTCTTCGGTTCTGGTGTGCACTATCTCCAGTCTCTTCGGTTCTGGTGTGCACTATCTCCAGTCTCTTCGGTTTATCCCACCGCTGCCACCACTGTCACCGCTGTCACTGCCCTTTGCAGTAATTCTCTATAGTTGTTCTCTCAAGCTTGAGGGGTGAATAAAATGAGGGTGATTTTTTATCTCTTCATTTAGCTACTTGGTCTTGTGATCTACACCCAGAGAGTCCCGTTGGAATCCCTCTACAATACGTCAAGCCATCTTCGTTCTGACGTCACTATTTTATTCATCCAATATCCTTTTACTTCTCAAACAAGTGCCACTCCTTAAGGGCGTGACTTTTACCTCCCTGCGCCAATAATTTTTCTCCTCCTTCACCTTGTTCTCCAATCAGAGAGGCTGTTATACTGTTTCAAACAATACCACCACGTAAGCATTATGTCGCAACGGAGTTGGCTTGTACGCTTACAATTTTTGCTACATCAGCGTTATTACAATTAGTCACCTCTGTTTATCAATATGCAATCTATATTAGAAAACACCAGGCGACAATCTCCGTCACTCTGCAACTCAGCATTGTTTATATAAACAAGGTGCGAGGTAGCGCGTGGATGACTAAGCCCTTCCTGTCGGCCGTTGTTTTTAAACCTATAACGTTAGCATACGTCTCCACCTGCCCCTCTATCTACCGGCCTCTTACACACACACACACACACACACACACACACACACACACACACACACACACACACACACACACACACACACATATATATATATATATATATGTGTGTGTGTGTGTATACATATATACTGTATATGTACTTATATATATATATATATATATATATATATATATGTATACACAGACATAACAGAATTGAATAGACACCAAGAGGAATAGCTTGATTTGTTAAACAAGCAATCGATACAATTAAAGTGCTTATAAATGGTCACAATGTGAATAACTATTACTTGGTTGACATCCCCTTTACTTTTTTCAATGCAAAGATCCTTCTAGGTATGTTAGTGATTAGTTCATGAATATCATCTTGAGGTATTTCTTACCATATTTCCCGTAGTAATCCTAAGAGTTCGGGCTTTGAAGATGGCTTCCTGTTCTTTTTGCAAAGTTGTCGGTCTAATATGCCCCAGAGGTGTTCAACAGAGTTCATATCCGAGAACTGACTTGGCCATGGAAGTTTCCTGATTCCATTCTGGCTCAATCAATTTAGTGTTGCTTGAGCAGTGTGATAAGGAACTCCATCTCCCATAAATAGGAAGACATTTTTACTCATTCTACCACTGGAGAATGTTGAAACAAGTCCTTCCTTTAATATAGAAACATATTTTCCTGAATTGATGTTTCCTTGACACTCCACAAGCTCTGATCGCCCATTATTCCAAATTTCACCCCACACCATTATTGAAATGCCCCCATGTTTTACTGTTGGCTGTAGTCTTTTGAGGTCAAACTCTTAACTACAGAGTCTCTAGACCCACACTCTTCCACTGTCAGAAAATAAGAATCGTGACTCATCAGGGAAAATGACAGTGCTCCTAATGGCCACAGGTCTTTACACCACCTCAACAGCCCAACCCTTTCTGCGATTGATATTGGCAGGACGAAGAAGTGATTTCCTTCTTGCAGCTCTGCCATAGTAACCTAGCTTGTGGAGATACCTGATATCTGTTCTGGGACTGACATCAGCTTGTGTTGCTATGTCAGAGCCTTGCAACGTGGATCCTCTTCGACATTTCTTTTGGCAAGACGCAAGGTTCTCTCTGAGGGCCCGGGACATTCTGAATGAGGTTTTGTGCCCTTCTTGCCCTCTATGGTGAATTGTACGATCATTATATTAACAGTAGGAAGGAATATTGACAGTTTTCAGATATTTTGCTTTGACTAAATCCACATTGATGTTAACCCACAAAACGACCACGCTGAAATTCAGATAGGTCTACTGCTCCTTTGGTTCATGGCATGCTTGATTAATCTTGTATGTAATGTGAAATATAATTCAAGGTATATATAACGTGTTAGGTAAATTTGAATAACATTAAGCATTAAATGAGAGCAGAAATAAATTTTTGGTGTCTATTCAATTCTGTATGTATGTATATATATATATATATATATATATATATATATATATATATATATATATATCTTAGTACTACTAAAAAATTAATTGGATGGGTTCTCTGACTTTTGGGTGGTTTTGCAAAACGCCTCGCGCCCCTGTGTTGACGTGGTGATTTTGTAACGCTTCTCAAGCCAGAACCTTTCCGGGTCCCAGCTAATCAGAGGAAGAGACATGACGTAGTGTTCCAAGTAACGACGACATGACGTCACAATCTTCAGCATTTCACTTCTTATAATAACATATCATTTAAAATTTCATTTGACCCAAGATACATATATCTTAGTACTACTAAAAAATTTATTGGAT
>NC_134781.1:60337305-60339805 GCF_046742065.1 Oratosquilla oratoria | reverse complement strand
CACTAGTCGTGAAATAATTTTGTTTTTGTTTATCGATTATATATAGAGATGCCATGGATCTTTATATGCTGTTTTCAACCGTAAATGTTAACCCAGAGGTGTCTTGGAGCCAATTTTTCAGTACTTCAATATTTTCACTACACGTAGTTTCTATGAAGATGTCATCAATGTAGAGGCAGTAGATTTTAGGATTTTCGATTTTATTAAGCATTTCTTCCTCAATACAGTCCATATAAAAATTTGCCAATAGGACTCAAAGTGGAGAACCCATACCGACACCATCAACTTGTTGGTATTTTTCTCAGCGTGGGCAGGTAAGAAGGTAAGAAGAAAAACGATGACAAAAGAGATTGAGTAGAGGAGGAGGAATACCAGGAGAGAGCACCTCAAGGTAAGGGAAAGAATGACGAAGAAGAACAGGTGAAGAAGAAACAAGAAAATGAAGATAAAAAGGGTCAGGATAAAAGAAGAGGATGAATGAGACGAGAAGGAATAGGAGAAGACATAGAGCAGAGAAAGAGAAGGAGACAAAGGAGAAGGAAGATTAAGAGAGAGGAGGTAGGGAAAAAAGAAAGCAAAAAGTTGGAGACTAGAGGCAAGGAAAGGAATGTGTGTGTGCAAGAGTGAGTGTGTGTGTGTGTGTGTGTGGGTGAGGTTGCGACGAAAGAATTAAAGTAAAATTGAAAATTACGCCGAGAATATCATCAAGAGGAAGAATTAGGCAAATTAAAAGTCGAGATAACGAAAAGGGGGGAAATAGAGATAGAAAGAGAAAGAGAATGATATATATATATATATATATATATATACAGAGAGAGAGAGAGAGAGAGAGAAAGACACACACACACACACACACACACACACACACACACACACACACACACACACACACACACACACACACACACACACACAGAGAGAGAGAGAGAGAGAGAGAGAGAGAGAGAGACAGACAGACAGACAGACAAATAGACAGACAGACACAGACAGACAGATATAGATAGATAGATAGATAGATAGATAGATAGATAGATAGGTAGATACATAGATAGTAGACAGAGAGAAGCAGGCAGGGCAGACAGGAAGAGAGAGGGAGCGCAGAGGGGAGTAGAGAAGAGGGTTGAGACGGTTGGCAGAGAAGGAGAGAAAGGACAGAGAGGGATAGAGGGCGGAGTGGGATCAAATTTACACACACACACACACACACACACACACACACACACACACACACACACACACACACACACACACACACACACACACACACATATATATATATATATATATATATACATATATACATATATATATATATATACATATATATATATACATATATATATATATATATATATATATATATGTATATATATATTCGTATATATGCACAAACACAATTTAAGAAAAAAAATAGATACCATGAGAGCAAGAGTAAGAAAAAGATGGAATGGAATAAAAACGAGGCTTAAATAACATAAAAAAATAAAACGGAGGAATGGAGGAAACGACAATAAATGGAAGAAAACGAATAAGAAGAGACGGGATGGATGGGGACGAAGAGAGAGACGCTGATGAGGTAATCAAGTGACGGGGGGGTGGGGGTTGAGTGAAGGGGGGGGTTGAGTGAAGGGGGGGGGTTGGTTGAGTGAAGGGGGGTTGGGGTCGAAGTACATGGAAATCCATTTCAGAGCGGGGACCTTCACACATTTCACCTGAGTAAAACCAGCTGACGTTAGCTAGAATGAAATGTATAGAGTTGCGCACCACGTTATCGTATAGGATGTTAAAGAGAAGATTGCCTATCCAGCTGATTGAATCCACATGGCGAAGGCCATGACAAAGATTGTGAAGTCTGACATTGTGCTGACAGATCAATTACTTGTTTTGATGCGAGCGAAGGAGGAGAGGGGAAACAAGGGAATAAGAAGAAAGGAAAAGAAGGACAAGGAAGAGGAGAAGTTAAATTAAGTTAAAAAGAAGGAAGTAATGCCCAGATCACCAAAGAGGAAGTGTAAATTTCCTGTGAGAGAGGGAGATATATATATATATATATATATATATATATATATATATATATATATATATATATATATATATAGAGAGAGAGAGAGAGAGAGAGAGAGAGAGAGAGAGAGAGAGAGAGAGAGAGAAATATATGTGTGTGTGTGTGTGTGTGTGTGTGTGTGTGTGTGTGTGTGTGTGTGTGTGTGTGTGTGTGTGTGTGTGTGTGTGTGTGTGTGTGTGTGTGTGCGTGCGTGCGTGTGTATGTGTGTGTATGTATATGTGTATGTGTGTGTGTGTGTATGTGTGTGTGTATGTGTGTGTGTGTGTGTGTGTGTGTGTGTGTGTGTGTGTGTGTGTGTGTGTGTGTGTGTGTGTGTGTGTATGATTCTCCATGGTCTTGGATTACGTGATGGACTCATGATCGACAGCTATTTCTCTCCTGGAAGAGAGCTCAGAGCTCATATATAACCGATCTATGGGTAATGCTGTGACCTTA
>NC_134781.1:60327305-60329805 GCF_046742065.1 Oratosquilla oratoria | reverse complement strand
CGGAGCTCCACCACGTAAACAAATTGGACAAATAGCACCCCATGGAGCTCTACCTTTGGAACATAGTACACAAAGGTTGTCTGTACAGTTACTTCCCTAAGTAATTCCTTTCCCAGCAGCCCAACGAGCCTCACCTCATTTTTATACCACACATATGTTACCTCTCCCCCTCCTCGAGCATTACCTCCTCCAATGTCAGCATGAACCAAGTAAATAGACATGTCAAAGGCAACACATTATGATACATGTACTTTCATCGCAAGATAATAATCCTGAAGATGGCCGAAAGACGTCTAGAAAAAACTAACATGAATTTTAGAAGTTTACTTCGTACCCTTACCGACGTAGACAGAAACATTATAAGAAAAACTGAGAAACGCTGCAACTACTGTCAACTTCATTAGAACATGCATTTTGAATGGCCTTTATCCCATATATATATATATATATATATATATATATATATATATATATATATATATATATATATATATTATATATACATATATATATGTATATATGTATATACATATTATATATATATATGTATACATATACATATTATATATATGTATACATATACATATATATATACATATATATATATGTATATATATTATATATATATGTATATATATATGTATATGTATATATATATACATATATATATATATATGAAGTTTTATTTAAGAGACGAGATTGATTTTTGCCGATGACATACCTATTTGTCTTAGTAATGTATTGAATTAAAAAAAATCGTTCTTATACGTACGAAAAACTTTTTTTTAGCAAAAAAAAAAAAAAAAAAGGCAAATGGCTTTCATTTCATCTTTCTTTCTCTTCAGCTTATTGGCTGTGTTACGTCCCAGCTGATGCTTGTTTGTATTCACGGGTCGATTCGTTTACCGGTGGGTTACCCGTGCCGAGCAAGAGAGTAATAGCTTTCCCAGTACTAAAAAAGAAAAAAAGAAAAAAAAAATGGGGGTGGGGGCTAGGGGAAGGTCCCACACTCCTCCGTTTGCTGAAATTCATGGTGATAATGGAAAACTAGGAATGGAGATAGAAAGTAGAAAGTTGACAATATGAAGGAGACATAATGAATTCCCAAAAACTATAAACAAATGTCTGTGTATACGTAGAGCCTGCAACACATACAAGAACCGAAAATACAGACAATGGGATTCGCACAGGAAATAAGAACACAAATCTAATGGCTTATTATATCATCCCGAGGGAAGTCGACAGAAACAGAGAAAGGATTGCTGTCCTCTTACTCTATGTCCGGAAACAACTTTAAAAATATCATAGAAAAAACGGAGAAGGTCTTAGAAACGGTTTAGAATGATATGCACGAATGAGATTAGAAACAATTCTTCCCTCCTAACAATCGTGGTTCTAGATAAGAAAAAAATATTTTCTACCAAATAAGAATATCTATATAGATTAGCTTCCAATCATTATTTTTTACATGTCCAACTCCATTTGAAGCATTTGTGGTTTCTGTATATATGTATATTCGCACATGAACGTTATGCTTTTCAGAATACGAGTATATATATTTAGAACAGTAACTACACTGGGAGCACACTCTCTCAATCTCCTGAAATAGCTACAAAATACATTTAAGCCCAGTAATACTAGTTCGGTTTTAATTTCAAAATATTCTGTCGTTAGAAACCATTTACTTGTTCATAGTCCGCTGAGGGCATCATCGGAAGGGTGCTGGTCTTCCATACACTTAGCAGTGAGTTCGAATCCCGTATTGCTCACCAATTCCTAGCAGTGACTGTTACTTGTCCCCAGATACCCAAAGCAAATAGGGCAAAGGTGAAGGCCTCCTGGAGTAGGCTAGGCCTTACCAGTAGTTCCTGGAACTTTTCCTCTTCCATGATGAACGGCCACCGTCGTGTTCCCGGGTTTGGCATCCCTTTGGTTCTTTCGCGGAAGCAAAGAACCAGTCATAGTTACCGCCAGCCAACCTTAATCTCCGCCCCTTTTCTGAAACTGTCGCTGACTGACCTAATATATTTTAGCTATTCCTATTTGAAGAAACGACCTAAAACACAGAATACTATTACTATCATATTTGATATCCAAAACTTTTTCCAGAAGGTCAAAGAACACAAGAAAACTTGAAGAAAAACGAGAATCAAAAGGAAAATTTTTTCTTTAAGCGCAAGAAGTTGCTCCAAGTTCCTTCCTCTTTGGAGTATCCACTCACAATAAGGGTCTGGTGGTACACCATTCTGCCCTGTAAAAGAATAAAGCATCTGGCAGTTCAAGTCGACTTCTCGACAGCTGAGGTCTTCATCAAACGTTGGTTTGATAAGACAAGCAGTGGCGGCGCCGGGGGGGGGGGGGGGGGCGTGGGGGGCTTTAGCCACCCCAAAAAGTGGCCAGCCCCCCCATTAGCCCCCCCAACTGAAATGAGCAAATTGAAAATTTAAAACACTCATTGAAATAATTTTATTAAGTGGAATTTTTAATTGCCAGGGCTAAA
>NC_134781.1:60314805-60322305 GCF_046742065.1 Oratosquilla oratoria | reverse complement strand
TGAAATTTGTATTTAAGCAAAGCTAAGTTTTCCAGTTTCTATTCTATTATCGATTTCTGTAAGTTAGTGGTATTGATTAATGATAAAGTGTAATTAAGATAGTGGTCGAGTAACCAATGGAACTCCTAACTGTATTTGAATTAAACAAAGTTATGTTAATTTCATGATCATATTTGAATTAAGCAGAGTATGCCATTTATTTAGTATCGATTTGTGCAATTCAGTATTGAATATCGATTAGTGTGTTCAAGAGAGTGCTTTGATTGAACAAGTAGACTCGAAATTTGTATTTGAGCAAAGCAAAAATTTCCAGTTTCTATTCAATTATCGATTTGTGTAAGTTAGTAGTGAACATTCTAAGTTAAACAAGATGAAGAAAGCCACTGTTCTTCAGTTAAGAAAATATCTAAAATCTAAAGGTCAATTGAGTTCTGGTAATAAGGCAGAACTTATGAGTAGGATACAAGAATTTAGCATAGACAAGAAGTTGGAATTAAATGAAGTGATTAAGGAAATATTAGTTTTTGACACAAAAGAAGTGGAAGAAGCAATGGATATAACCGTGAGACTAATAGATAGTATTTCTCAGACGGCAGAGAGTGATATAGATGTTCAAAAAAAGTATAATGATGGCTAAGAAGGCGAGCTTAGCCCGTTACCTCCCAGTGATTTACACATATCTTACCTTTTTGCTATATCTACTAGGTATATTTCTCTAATATTCTAATGAGGCTTTCTAATTTTTCACTGAAAATTTAACGAAACATAAGTTGAAAGTTACCAGAATTTGACTCGGGAGAAGTGTCAATATGAAATTATTCAAATAAGTCATACTAAACTACAATTAGAAGATAATAGCAGATGGTACATGTTGAAATAACATAAATTTAAACATTTGAATGTTTGAAACAATAGTAGATGCAGTATAAAGAGAATAGAAGGCAATAAAAGTTGCCGATCTCATATGAGATCATTGGGAGGAAGTGATTGCAAATAAGACGGGTCACAACGTGTTTACTGTTGCACCACCAGATAGCTGAGCATAGGTATTGCTTGTTGAAACTTGTTGATACCTGTCTAATTTGAAGCCTTTATAAGAACGGAATCTGTTTGAAGATTAATTATCATTCAATTGTCGAGAGTGGTGGAAGAAGGGCATCAACCCTCCTACTTATTAGTAAGGTAAGATATAAAATTATTGTAACGTACATATGAAAATAATTATATATATTGTACATTGCATTGCCATATCTATAAAAATGTTGTAGTGAATATTTATTTATTATAAATTTACCTTCAACTCTCTCACTCACTCTCTCTCATTCTCTCTCTCTCACTCTCTCTCTCTCTCTTTCTCTCCACACAATTTCATAAATATAACCTTTTTGTCCTACAGATGTCTAAACGTCGCATCAAATCACTAACTGTGGAAGAGATTTTGACCCAACTGGAAGAAGTTATGGAAGATGAAGATGTAGAATCGGCAGATGCTGTTATCATCCCACCAGAACCTGATGCACTAACTGACAATGAAGACATTGACGATGACTGTACTGGAAATGTTGACATTGAGGACGTAGCCGGATCACTTGAATTACATGTTGCTGCACAGATTGTCAATGAAGAAGTAATTGATGATACAAGAGGAGAGAATGTTGCTAATCATCCGGAAATTAGCGTTAAAACAAAGCAAGCACACAAAAAAGAAAACTATGCAATTCAGTACCAACATGGCGTTGTAAGACACCGGAATACACAAAAGTTCATGATCGCAGTAAGACTTATGAAAGTAACTTGATGAACATGAGAGAACATTTGAAGGGCCCAACTCCAGTTGAAGTATTTGAACAACTTTTTTCTGAAGAATTAGTACAGCTCATGATCAAAGAAAGTGTTAGATATGCTACAGAATGTAAGAACAGGCCCACAACTATAATTAGCTCAGACGACATCAAATTATTCATCGGAGTGTTACTTATATCCGGTTATCATAAACTTCCTACAGAAACACAATACTGGTCAAACGATGAAGATTTGGGCCTACAAATCGTGAAAAATGCAATGTCTAAATCAAGATTCCAAGAAATGAAAAGCATTCTACATTTTTGTGACAATAATGAAGCTGAAAATAATAGAAATGATAGAGGATTCAAAGTAAGAAAACTGATTGCTGCTTCACAAACATCATTTGTGAAGTTTGGTATTTTTGAAGAACACCTTGCTGTTGATGAAATGATAGTCAAATATTATGGTCATCACGCTCTGAAGCAATTTATTAGGGGTAAGCCAATTAGGTTTGGCTACAAGTTTTGGGCATTATGCGGTGCCTCTGGTTATTGCTACAATTTTGATCTTTATTGTGGCAAGAGCTCATCTGATGACAAACACTCAGACTTACTGCTTGGATCAAAAGTTGTATTGAACATGCTAGATGTCGTAGAAGAACCACAATCATATAGTGTCTTCTTTGATAACTTATTTACTGGATATGAGTTACTGGTTCACCTTCGTGATCTCGGCTTTCAAGCAACTGGAACTGTGCGCGAGAACAGGGCAAAGAAATGCCCTTTGATGGAAGGAAAATATCTGAAAAAGCAAAAAAGAGGAACATACAGCTTTAGATTTGACACCAATGAAGAAATTCTTTTCGTAAGATGGCTTGATAATACATGCGTCACTATTGGAAGTAATTATGATACAGTGGAACCTCTTCAAAAAGTGCAACGTTGGCTGAAGGAATGCAAAACAAAGGATTCAGTTCCTCAACCTCATGTGTTAAAAAATTACAGTGCATATATGGGAGGTGTCGATTTGCATGATTGGTGGATCAGCAAATATGCAACAACAATCAGAGCTAAAAAGTGGTATTGGCCTATTTTCATTCGAATTGTGGACATGGCAGTTGTGAATGCCCATATCATATATAACTTGATAGATAGCGAAGATGAAAAACCAGCCACCAAAATGAATTTGCTTGAATTTAGAAGAGCAATTTGCCGATCCTATCTAAAAATCCCTACAAACAGGCAACAACCAGGTAAAAAGCGCAGCTGTTCAGCGCCTTCACAAAACCCTCACGATGTTCGTTTTGATTGCAAAGGACACATTATAATGAAACGAAGTGAACAAAGGCAATACCAGAAAAAGCCATGCACTGCTAGGCCCAGGACATATTGTTCGAAATGCACAGTCACTCTATGCGTAACCTGTTTCTCTTCTTATCATAAGTACAATGGCTGAAGATAAAAGTAGCTAAAAGATTGATCAAGTGCACAGTCATTATATGTGTAAAATGTTTCTTTTCATAATATTATAATTCCAAAGGACAAACATTTTCAGCATTAGTTCATATCTCTTATTTTGTATAGCTATTTTTAACCTTTGAAAATAAAAATATCTTTTTTGATTTATATATATTTTTTGGTATTGTATGTCTTTTTTTTGCTTTAAAAAATAAAGTACATATGGTTATATATAAATCTTCATTTATCCATATATAATAAGTAGTCTTGAATACCATAATCAATTATTGCATTTTGAGATTCAACTGTATCATCCCAGTGATCTCATATGAGATCACCCAATATCTCGCTTATTTCTATTTAAATAATTATTCTGACTATTCCACCGTGTTTCTAAGGCTATTTTATGCTTGAAATCAAAGTTTCACAAAAAAATTCTAGTTAATAGAATTATGGGAGGTAACGGGTTAGATATTAAAGTACAAAAGCTAGAATTGAAACAGGAGTTGGAAAAGGAACTGCATAGATTAAAACAAGAGCAAGATAGGCTTGACTTAGAAACGAAATTGGAATCAACTGAGGCAGAATTAATAGCTTTAAGTAAATTAGAAAGTACTGTAAATATTAATCTAGTTGATGATCCTCGTGACTGCCAAGGTGTAAATTGTAATGATGATGACCAACAGATAAATAGAAACATGATTACGACTTTAATGACCAAAACCACGATGCCTGTTCATGTAATTACTAGATTTGGTGAAGAATACGATAAGTACTTTGAATTTGTCAGGGATTTCGACATGTGAATTGATAGCAAACATGTGTCAGATAATGAGAAATTACAGTATCTTGAGCAGTATACAGAAGGTAAGCCAAACAATATAATCAGGGCATGTTTACATTTAGATCCAAAAGAGGGTTATCAAAAGGCCAGAAGAGAGTTAGACAAAATATATGTAAATAAAGAACGACCGGATTCGACACATAGAGATAAAATTCTTGCTTGACCTGAAATGAAGGAAGAAAGTGCTGAAATGTTGGATGACTTCATCATTGAATAAGATTCCTGTACAAGTACTATGTCCGGTATAAAATGCGGACTGCTAAAATTGCAGAATCCTAGGACTTTACGTCACTTAGTTGGGAAATTGCCCAGGTATTTTCAGGACATATGGAGGAGAATAGCTGATGAAATAACTGAGAACGGGAGGTTAGTGGATATTGAAGAATTTGTCAGATTTTTGGAGAAAGTAAGAATACTAAATAATACAACATTTGGGAGAAGTGTTATGGAAGGATTTAGAGACAGGCGAGTAGAAGCCAACGGATGGAATTCTAAAAGAAAGCTAAATTACAAAAGAGGGATTAATTCAAATGATAGAAAGATTCATGTCAATGTGACACAGAAAACCAGACTTTCTTGTTGGTTATGTCAGGAAGGACATATTATTGATGTATGTTCTCAATTAAAATGGTTAACTTATGAAGAGAAATTAGACAAAGTTTACAGTTTAAGACTTTGTTTCAATTGTTTAACGAATGGGCCATAAAGCGTCACAGTGTAGAGTAATTCGAATTTGTGAACAATGCGGTGGTTCACATCTTACAATTATGCATAGGTTGAGTGAGAATTTCAGAAACGAAGGAGGTGAAGAAGCAACAGCAAATGCAGTGGTCACTAATCAGGTTGATGATTCTCGAGTTCAAGTGTTATCTAGTCAATTGAAAGATTCAGTGGGAGACACTACTGCCATCCCTGTTCAAGTGGAATTGAATGGTAAAGTTGTTAATACTAGATGTTATCTTGACAATGGTAGTTCTGTTACATTTTGTACTAAGAATTTATTGAAGAAACAGACATGAACTATCAGCCAGCTACATTGCAAACTAGCACAATGATAGGAACAAAGGGAATGTCTTGTCTTAATGTTGAAGGGATGTCTGTAGCTGATGTTGAAGGAAATAACCAGATTGGATTACCACCTGTATTTGCAGTGAAGAAACTTCCTCTTAGTCATAGTATTAGTATTAGAAGGAACGATATAGAAAAGTGGGAACATCTGAAGAAATTAGAAATTGATCTTAGTGAAGGAGAGGTAGAGATTATGATAGGAAGCAACGTACCAGAGGCTTCTGAACCTTGGGAGATAGTACATGCAGAGAAGGTAGGAGATCCGTATGCTGTGAGAACACGTTTAAGATGGGTCATTTGTGGAATTTAATAGACAATGCTCAAGAAGTTGCTGTGAATAACATAAAGGTAGATGGTAATTATTTAGATCAGAAACTAATTGAGTCTTATAGAGAATTCGTAGATTCATCATTGAATTCAATAGAACCTAGTATAGAAGATAGAAAATTGTTACAATTTGTCGAGTCTGGGTGTAAACAAATGACTAATGGAAAGTATGAGATCCCTTTACCAATGAAAGAGAAACTGATAATAGTTCCTGATAGTGAGCCTATGACGTTTGAAAGACTTCAGCGGTTAAGGCGTAAATTCAAGGATGACGAAAATTATAAGCAGTATAAGCAGTTTATGATCAACCTACTAGAGAAATGGTATGCTGAAGAAGTTCCTACGTGTGATGTGAGGAACCAACAAGTATGGTACATCCCACACTTTGGGTTACGTCATCCTACCAAATCAATTAAGGTACGTGTAATATTTGAATGTGCAGCCCGTGTAAATGACTTGTCCTTAAATGATATGTTACGACAGGGACCAGACATAAGTAATCCTTTGTTAGGCGTCCTTTTGAGATTTAGACTAGGATTACACGCATATATTGCAGATAGAGAGAATATGTATTATCAGGTCAGAGTGCCTGAAAATGATAAAGATTACTTGACAAGAGAGTTTTGGCTGAGAGGGCAATTGGAGTACTTGCCTTGCCTACAGGAACGCCAAAAGTGGCTTAAGGTAAATAGAGATCTCAAAGAGGGAGATGTTGTATTGATGGTAGAGAATAATACACCACGTAGTCATTGGCTATTAGCCCAGGTTGTGAGAGCGATTGACAGCAAGGATGGGCTAATTAGATAGGTGGAAGTAGCACGTGGTAAAAGACTATATAAGCGACCCAATTCTATACATTCCCATACTCATATTCATGTTGTTGTCAAATGAAGCTTTTATATAACATAGAATATCATAGAATCATGTTATATAAAAGCTTCATTTGAGGACAACATAAATATGAGTATGGGAATGTATAAAATAGATAACTTTGTAACATACAAAATTGTTGACAGTAGCCGGCTCAAACTTCCGGCAGTGCTGAGAGAGTGAGGTCATAATGGACCTGTCCTAATTCCCACTAGTGTGCTTCTTTTGTATATATATACTGTGACTGTTTCCTTACTCTGTACCTTTGAAAATGTGTTAAATAGACGAAAACGTTCGGTCACCTTTCATTTTGATTTCCAATTGGTTTTATTACACACACACACACACACACACACACACACACACACACACACACACACACATATATATATATATATATATATATATATGTATAAACATATATATAAGTATACATAAATACATACGTATATACATACATATACGTACATGTTGCACATATTTTTAATAGATTATAGTATCAAAGACGCAGCAACAATCATAATAAAACCCTCATTGTAGTTGGTTCAAAACTTTGTGAACATCCGTACTGTACTTTTGATGAACACGTGATCTTGAATGGCATTTCATTCATTTCTCTTCTTCATTAGCTTCACGTTGCGAAGAGCCAGAGTCCAATGCACGGGGTCTGTAATCGAGGCCTTCATCAACGCGGACTCTTCCTTGAACAGTGGTTCTTAACCGATCGTATCAATTCCCCTTCGGGGGTTTGAAAACCAAATGCTGGAGGTATGGGACTCCATCTGTGGGTACTGTTATTTGTTTTGTTAAATTATTCCCATTTATTCTGTAGTATAATTTACTGTAATATAGATATGATTAGCTAGAAACTAAATCTTTTCCTAGTTATCCATATCTCTAGTACAGTAAATTCAAGCTATTGACGTACTTGGAAGTCGAATTGATAACTAATGGGAATGGCGATGATTATTTCAACAGTCAAGTAAGGGGAGTATGGGATCATACTGAGCAATCCATTGTGGGTTTGGAGTCATCAAAAGGTTAATAACAACTGGTCTAGAATCTCTACACTATCTAGGAAATGACAAGAATAAAATCTCTTGACGACAGCCACCATAGAAAAAAGAAGCGTCTGAAGCTACAGTAGTC
>NC_134781.1:60292481-60302481 GCF_046742065.1 Oratosquilla oratoria | reverse complement strand
ATATATATATATATATTATATACATATATATATATATGTATATATATATTATATACATATATATATATACATATATATATATACATATATATATATACATATATATATATACATATATATATATATATATATATATATATATATATATATATATTCTTCATGAAAGTAGCAGTCGCCGACAAGACTGACGAGATAAACACCATGTGAGGACAGAGTCTTTATTTGTATAAATAAAGGCTCCGTCCTCATATGGTATTTAACTCGTCATATATAATATATATAAATATATATATATATATATATATATATATATATATATATAAATGTATGTATATATTTATATATATATTTGGATGATGGAGAACATAAACACAGGGGAAGGCTCGGAACCCTAAACACTCTAACGTTTCGTTCGCGTAGAACTTCTTCAGAGAGTGTATGTAGAACTGCAATTGAAGTTTATGTACTAAATCTAATTATCTTTTCGGACACTTGGGAAAGGTCGTTTTTCTGGCGTGCTTTAGAATTAAAATACTTGTTTCTTTAGCTAAATTGATAAACCCTCCTCGATGATTTGATGAATTATTAGTTGAAATATATGCTGATTCAACAATTCTTCTAGTGAATTTATCAAAACCTTTATGTAGCACTTCAGCTTCTCTCCAGTTTGGTAAATGATCGAATTTTTCCGCATGAACTACTAAAGAATTAGATGTCCTATGTGCTTTTATGTCGTTTTTATGTTCATAAATTCTTTTTTCTAATCCTCTTGACGATTCGCCAAAATAAGCCATTGAGCAACTATTGCACGGGATTTTGTATACGACGCTGTTTTCGGAATTGGTTCTCTTTTCAGAAGTCTTTATTAAATCACCTATCCTCTTGTTAGTTATTTTAGCTATGTTCATACCTGATTTTGTTAAATATTTGTCTATTATTGGTGACGTTTCTGAGCCAGGTACTGATATAAAATTTGTATTACTTTTATCATTTCTCTCTTTCTTTCCGCGATTGTAAATATTTATTGCTTTTCTTTTTGTTCTTTTCAACATTCCCTCTGGATATCCAAGTTTGTCAAAGGTTTTCATAATGTAATCAAATTCGCCTTCTAGGTATTCATTACTACAGATTCGTAGTGCCCTGAGAAAAAATCCTATTACTATACCACTCTTTGTCCTATCATCATGTGCGGAGAAGTAATGTACTAAATCCTCTTTGTTTTTTTTCCTTTCTGTATACTGAGAAAGTTACAGTTTTTTCCACTCGTCGTATTAACGTATCTAGGAAGGGCAATTGTCCGTTTTGTTCCTCTTCTACGGTGAACTGAATATCGCTGTTGACCGCGTTAAGCATTCTCACTTTATTATTTACATTGGTGTTTTCGGGGATGATTGCGAGGACGTCGTCTACATATCTAAACCAGTGTGATCCCCTACCATTGATTCTGATAAAGTTTTCTTTTTCTAATAACTCCATATATAGACAGGCCATCACTGCACTTAAAGGACTACCCATAGTGAGACCTCTATGTTGTTCATATTCGTCACCATTAAAAGTAAACGCACCGAAATTTACGCATAAATCTATCAATTCTATATAATCTTGTTTTCTTATGGGTAGGTCAGTATCGTTCATATCTTTTATTACTTTCTTTACTGCTTCTAACGCACCGTTAGTGGAAATATTTGTATATAACGCCTTGACATCATAGCTTACTAACTTTTTCCCCGTGAAATCTAAATCTTTTAGTCTTGTCAAAAGATCGTTAGAATTTTTCAAATGTGTATTGCTGATCGATCCCATTGCCTGTGATAGCGGTTTGGCTAGACATTTCGCTAGTCTGTGGGGTGCACTGCCAACCCCTGAAGTTATGGGTCGCATTGGAACGTTGGGTTTGTGAATTTTTGGAATACCGCGCATTCTGGGAGGATTGGGGTATTCCTCCAGAAGTCCCATTAATTTCTTTCCTTTTTCAGTTTTATTAAGAATTTTTCTGGCATGTTTTTTGAATATATCTGCTTCATTCGTTACGAAACCTATATGTTTTTTGCGATAAGTATTGTCGTCATCTAAGAGCTCTAACATTTTACTGATATAGTCCTCTTTTGATACGTTAATACGACGAGTGGAAAAAACTGTAACTTTCTCAGTATACAGAAAGGAAACAAACAAAGAGGATTTAGTACATTACTTCTCCGCACATGATGATAGGACAAAGAGTGGTATAGTAATAGGATTTTTTCTCAGGGCACTACGAATCTGTAGTAATGAATACCTAGAAGGCGAATTTGATTACATTATGAAAACCTTTGACAAACTTGGATATCCAGAGGGAATGTTGAAAAGAACAAAAAGAAAAGCAATAAATATTTACAATCGCGGAAAGAAAGAGAGAAATGATAAAAATAATACAAATTTTATATCAGTACCTGGCTCAGAAACGTCACCAATAATAGACAAATATTTAACAAAATCAGGTATGAACATAGCTAAAATAACTAACAAGAGGATAGGTGATTTAATATAGACTTCTGAAAAGAGAATCAATTCCGAAAACAGCGTCGTATACAAAATCCCGTGCAATAGTTACTCAATGGCTTATTTTGGCGAATCGTCAAGAGGATTAGAAAAAAGAATTTATGAACATAAAAACGACATAAAAGCACATAGGACATCTAATTCTTTAGTAGTTCATGCGGAAAAATTCGATCATTTACCAAACTGGAGAGAAGCTGAAGTGCTACATAAAGGTTTTGATAAATTCACTAGAAGAATTGTTGAATCAGCATATATTTCAACTAATAATTCATCAAATCATCGAGGAGGGTTTATCAATTTAGCTAAAGAAACGAGTATTTTAATTCTAAAACACGCCAGAAAAACGACCTTTCCCAAGTGTCCGAAAAGATAATTAGATTTAGTACATAAACTTCAATTGCAGTTCTACATACACTCTCTGAAGAAGTTCTACGCGAACGAAACGTTAGAGTGTTTAGGGTTCCGAGCCTTCCCCTGTGTTTATGTTCTCCATCATCCAAATAATTTGTCTAAAATACTTATCAATATATATATATATATATATATATATATATATAAATATATATATATGTATATATATATATATATATGTGTATATATATATGTGTGTGTGTGTGTGTGTGTGTGTGTGTGTATGTGTGTGTGTGTATTCACTATTCACTTTTCACTTGGTCTTTGGATCACGTGTTGGACTCGTGATCGACAGCTATTTCCCTCCTGGAAGAGAGCTCAGAGCTCGTAGGTCCGATCTATGGGTAATGCTATGACCTTACACACACACACACACCGAACTCCCCGCCCACGAGAGTCAGAGTAACGACCCGAAGCACAGCTGTACCGAAATAATTTCGGCCCTGGGCAGGATTCGAACCAAGCACTACGCGCACCACCATGCTAGTATTTCATCGTTCTACCAACTGCGCCACCGAGTCGTCTATGTGTGTGTGTATGTGTATGTGTCTATATATATACACATATATGTATGTGTATCTTGGTAAAGACCTGTGTTACGTCAGTGTCAACAATCTTTTTAGTTGTTTTCTCCCTTCGTCTTATGTGTTTCTTATATTCCGGGGGTAGATTAAACACGAGTCTACCGAGATCCATGGTATATTGACACTAATTATATAAATACATTGGCGAGCTTTCGACAAAGAAATTGACAGGAAAAAGTCCATGTCAAACATACTAGAGGAGTTATGAATTGACAGGGTTTTTGTGGTTGAAAATGAGGGGAATTAGGAGAGGTTCAAATCAGTCAGAAGGACTTGTTGGGGGAGGGGGACTAGGGAAGGTTAGCGTTGATTGATGTAATGTGTCCTATTGTCCAGGGGGTTTTGTCCAGGTGTGATGAATTCTTTGTTTAGGAGCAGGATGCCTAAAGTGTTCGTTTGTATGTTAATGATTGGTGTGTGCTGTGAAATGTAGTCTTTCTCAAGGATGTGTAGTTTTTGTGATTGTTACAGCGTTTGAGTATTTCGGTGTCTAAGTCTTGCTTGTGGGATTTCTGTTGTGATATTGATTCATGTGTTTTCGTATGCTACCATTACGGGTATGCATTGTGAGCCCCCTGCTAAGTGAAGTAGTAGTAACACCAATGTAGTTCATGTTAAGTAGAAGTTTACAACCTTCTTCGGGTCAGGAGTATTGGTATACCACGTTCGCTTGCTTCAGGGTCTTGTAATCATTTGTCAGGTTTTTCCTCATGAAAAGTCTGGAGACTGTCGTGTTTTTGTAGTATATAATTATGGCTAATTTTTCGTGTGGGCTAATGTAGGTACCGTTCCTTGTGATAATGTCTTTTAAGACACTTTCGTCTGTTTTATATGCAGGTGTAATTTGATTCTTGAAAAAAAATGCGTATAGACCGTGAGGGTTTTTGTTCGTGTTGTATTTGGATACGTGTCAGAAAGTGGTGGATTTCTTTTTCTATGATAGTGTTTGAGTAATTTTTGTTGATGTTTTAGACTCGAGAGTTCTATGTGAAGTAATTCCCAAGAGGAACAGTTACGAAAGGCACGTCTTAAGTATTCTCGAATGACGCTCAGCTTATACCGTTGGGGGCATTCACTGGCAGCATTCATGCATCGTCCTATGTCCTTTCTATACACGGTAGTTTCGTGACAGACACGAAACTACCGTGTACAGGAAAGAATCTATATCAATGGTTTATAAAAATTTCAGTCCCTCTACTGGTTCTGGAAGCCACATGGACTGGTCTTCCATGGTAAGAAAAAAGATGGACATCCTTTATCCTTTTGAGGCACCAAAGCGGTGTTTATCTCTGATCCCCTCCCCCCCACCCACACTGTCTCTCATTTTCTTCTCTCTCTCTCTCTCTCTCTCTCTCTCTCTCTCTCTCTCTCTCTCTCTCTCTCTCTCTCTCTCTCTCTCTCTCTCTCTCTCTCTCTCTCTCTCTCTCTCTCTCTCTCTCTCTCTCTCTCTCTCTCTCTCTCTCTCTCTCTCTCTCTCTCTCTCTCTCTCTCAAATATAAACATGTTGATAGTCTAAGAACTCACACTAGCGATTCTGGAAAAAAACAAAATCTTTAGTTGTTCCAGAACCTGCAGCAATTATTTTTTGCAATAAACAAATGAATGAATAAAAGTTGAGACATTCTGACAGCTTAACATGAGTGGGTAGAGGAAACACAGGGGTCTTAATAGAAGCTTATTCCTGACCAGGAAATAAAACATAGGCTAAGACTCCTGTGTTATCTATTCCTATTGAGATCAAATAAATAACAATATAAATAGATAGATAGGTAGATAGACAGATAAATAAGTAAATGAATACATAATTGAATAGAAAATTAAATAAAGGATATATATTTTTTCACTCTCCTCCTAACGGAGCCAGTTGGACACAGCTGAACAAGATCGCCTGGCGACTGCAGAATGAAATCTCTCTGGCGGCAATAACCAGCGCTTCTGTCCCTGAGGACAATATCGCAACAAAGAGGTAGAAACGTCAAGGTGGGAAAGGAGGGATGGTAGAAGGATGGTAGCTGAACGCAGGAATAGCGTCCTTATCTTACGTGGAAAATAGTATCCAATCCCCAAACATCACGTGACTCTGGCCCGTAAGGGTACTCATAAAATCCTTGAAATATTGACTGAAATAATCGCAAACAACCAATACCTTATGCGTAACCATGTACGAAAGAAATAATAGTTTATATTTTACATTTATGTCTGACGCCAGTTAATTTTATTTAGCTGATGGTGACATTACCATGGAGAAAGGGCTTACATTGTTACGATTACCGTTTCAAATCGCTAATCTACTGTATGAATTTATTCCTTTTTTGCACCAGACGATTTTATTACACCGAAGAATCATATCTACGTAGGTAAGAGGCTTAAACTATTTCGATTAACCCCGTCTATATATATATGTGTTAGCGTGGTATGTCGTACATCATACCGTTATCGTACATTGTACTGGTGTGTTGCTTATTTGGGGAATTATATGTTTCCCCCTCTTTATAAAATTGTCATATGTTTTGTTGTTTGTTGTTTTATTATTTATTGTAATTATGTGTAATCATTGTGTATATTTGTAATTATATTGGATATCGCATAATGCGATGCACGTTTTCTCGACAAGTGGCAACACTGGCTTGAGTCAGTGCTGAGCCAGCTCTCGTTGTATACACACGCATAGTTGTCAGTGAATACAGTGTATTTCCCACAATCTGATTTTCATTTATCAGCCACCCAGTATATATATATATATACAGTGACCTAGTTTATATTGGACAGACTGGAAGGGATTTTGATACTAGGATGATTGAATACAAACGGTCAATCAAGTATAAACAAGAAAGCTCAGCTGCGTTCCAACATGTTAAACAATTTAACCATTGTTTAGACTGGGACAAAGCTGAGCTCATTTATAAGTCTAGATGTGAGTTCAGGAGAAAAATGGTTGAATGAACTATCATTGAATATCAACCCAATATGAACATTTCGAAGTAGTATTGGTCCCCGGACATAATTTCAGGACTTTTCATCATTAACTTAGTCAAAGATATTTGCCTCCTGACCTCATATACTGAGTGAGCCGAGGGTAGAGACTTCCCCCAATGTTCCCCTATTTCTTGTCAAGGGTGCTACTTAAGTAGCACTCACTCTTCTATATTTTGTACCTACTGAAGAGTATTGCAGTTTGCAATCGAAATATAAAGACTTCCTGTCTCCAGTCATGTGATATATATATATATATATATATATATATATATATATATATATATACTGTATATATATATATATATATATATTCATATTATGTATATATACATACATATAAATACATTATATATATATATAGATATATATATATATATATATGTATATATATACATATATTAATATATATATATATATATATATATATATATACTCGTATTCACCTCACCATTATACAGTACTCCCACGAAGTGTGAAGTGAAAAATCCCTGGTGGAGTAAACCCTGGCAGTTGCGGTAAGCCGCCTTTTTTTTTTTTTTTTTTTTTTTTTTTTTTTTTTTTACGTTTGGGTCGCCTCCCCGCCAGGCCAGAGCTGTCGGGAACCAAAGCAAGAAGCAGCGGGCACCGGGAATCGAACTCAAGAGTTCGACACGGTGTCTACTGCCCTACCGAGCGGACCATATATATAAACACATGAATAGATAAAATAGTTAAATTAAAATAATTATGTTATTGAATAATCGACATAAAAATCGCAGTATGAAGAATGAAATCTCATTTATAGCAAAATGGAACACAACGAAATGAATGAAAAACAAATTCAACTGATTACATTCATTAGGGCCACAGGGACACATTTGCCTGAAAAATAAGCCATAACGGGGTTCATTTTATGAGATTATTATGTAATCTCATACATGAATATATGCATACATGTCCTCTTCTGCGTGTGCGTACGTGTGTGGTTGTGTGTGTGTGTGTGTGTGTGTGTGTGTGTGTGTGTGTGTGTGTTGTGTGTTGTGTGTGTGTATTTCTCGCCGTTTTCTCTTTTTCTCTATAAGGGGAGGGAGAGGGGGGTCGTCGATTAAATGCAACGGCCTTTCTATGGATGTGATGTGTCTTGCTACATTGTTTCTGATCCAGGGCAGTAGGCGAGATGCAAGGATGACCTGTCATCCAGGAGGATCCAAGATAAAAGGGAAGGAGGGGGGTAAATAGAAGTGTTATATGTGGGGATGGAAGGGGTGGGAGTGGATTTTATGCCTTTGTGTTTGGCTACCTTGACTTAGCGTTCGACAAGGTGCCACACCAGAGACTACTAAAAAAATCAAAGCCCATGGCATAGGAGGAAAAGTGTTAGAATGGATTAGAGCTTGGATTAGTAACAGAAAACAGCGGGTCACCATAAATGGAGTAAAATCTAGGTGGGGCAATGTTACTAGTGGGGTCCCCCAGGGCTCAGTCTTGGGTCCCTTGTTGTTCATTATGTACATAAACGACTTAGACGATGGGATAAATAGTAATGTTAGTAAGTTTGCGGACGACACTAAAATAGGACGCCTAACTAGTTCAGAAGACGACGCAGAGATTCTGCAGGATGATCTTGACAAATTGTTCACATGGTCGGTGAAATGGCAAATGAACTTCAATATCTCTAAGTGTAGCGTGTTAAACGTAGGGCTACACAACCCCGTAAATAGATACAGCTTAGATAATACGCTTTTAGAGAAAACTGAGTGCGAGAGAGACTTGGGGGTTTTAGTGAATCCGGACCTTAAAACTAGGAGACAGTGCATTAGCGCCAGGAATAAAGCTAACAGAGCATTAGGTTTCATTGCTAGGACTGTAACGAACAGAAGGACAGAGGTAATTATTAAACTCTATCTAGCGATAGTTAAACCCATCCTTGACTATGCGGTACATTTTTGGTCTCCGTCCTACAGAATGGACATCAATTCACTAGAATCAGTACAAAAAAGAATGACCAAAATGATACATGGACTCAGAAATTTGCCGTACGAAGAGAGGCTTAGGCACCTTAACTTACATTCTCTGGAAAGACGCAGAGTGCGGGGTGATCTAATAAAGGTATTCAAGTGGATCAAAGGCTTTAACAAGGGTGATGCAAACAAGGTCATACTTTTAAAACAACAGGGAAGGAATCGCAGTAATGGTTATAGAATGGACAAATTTAGATTTAAGAAGTAAATAGGCAAAAATTGGTTTACTAATAGGGTGGTCGACAAATGGAATAAATTTAGTAACCATGTAGTAAGCGCTGAAACTATCAGTTGTTTTAAGAAACGATTAGACAACTTTATGGATGGGGATGACAGGTGGTGATGGAGAAAGAGCTGCCTAGTGTAGGCCTTGTGGTCTCTTGCAGTCTCCTTCTTTCTTATGTTCTTATATATATATATATATATATAAATATATATATATATATATTTTTTTTTTTTTTTTTTTTTTTGCAGAAACCACCGGGAAATTGAAAAAACAGATACCGAACGTTTTCGTCTATTTAGACATTTTAAAAGGTACGTTCGGTACGTTCGGTACGTTCGGTACGTTCGGTATCTGTCTTTTCAATTTCCCGGTGGTTTCTGCAAAAATATTTTTATCACGTGTGTTTTGTGATTTCTTTGCATATATATATATATAAATATATATATATATATATATACATATATATATATATATGTATATATATATATGTATATATATATACATATATATATATATATATATATATATATATGTATATATAGATAGATAATGTATATATATATATATACATATATATATAATCATATGAGAAGTACAAAGAAAAGAGAAGAGAAGTAAACCATAAGATAAAGGAGGCAAAGAGAAGAGCGGATGTGAAATTTGGTAAGGATAAGACAGAACATTTTGAAAGTAATAAAATGATGTTTTGGAAAGAAATTAAGAAAGGAAGACGAGAGGAATCAAGTAGAGAAGAAAAGGTAAAAGGTGCAGATGGAGAGATAATAATGGAAGAGATGGCAGTAAGAGGAAGATGGGTAGAGTATCTTTGGAAGTTGCTAATTGTGAAGGAGAATAGGGAGGGAAATGTAGTTGCAGTAGGAAGCGCTAAGAAAATGAGTGGTGAGTGAGGAAAATGGAGATGAAATAAGGAAAGATGAGGTGAAGGCAGTTGTTAAGACAGTGAGAGTAAGGCACCTGGGTTGGATGGGTGTCATGCAGAATGTCTAAAAAAAGGAGATACAGTGATGATGAGTTCGCTGGTGATGTCATTTAATGTTTGTTTAAGAGAGGGTAGAATGCGGTATGACTGGAGGAGTGCATGTGTAGTTCCACTTTACAAAGGAAACAGGGTAAGTGTGAATGTAGTAGTTTCAGAGGGGTTAGTTTGTTAAGTGTAGTTGGGAAGGCTTATGGGAAGGTCTTGAGTGAGAAAATTAGGAGAAGAACAGAGGGTTGGTGAGGAATAGTGTGGGATAAGGACAAGC
>NC_134781.1:60264981-60267481 GCF_046742065.1 Oratosquilla oratoria | reverse complement strand
CGAGGAAGTTGAACGTGTCCCTTCTATACAAAAAGAATGGAGACGTTTGCCTCTGCATAGTGCAAAATCAAAAAAGGTTTTATTGAGAAGGGTCTTGTAACGTTAGCTAGGATAGCATGGGTAAAGTGTAATTATCAGTAATGATCTCAAATCATCTAAATAGTGTTTCCACCTCAGAAAAAGCAAATGAGATTCTAGGACTGAATGCGGGATCTTTTGATTTAAAAAGTTCATCTATAATTAATAAGCTATATAAATCGTTATTTCGTAGCCTTAGCTAGAATAGAATAGCAAAATATTAGTAATGATCTCAAATTATCTTAGCAGTGTATTTCCTCCTCAGAAAAAGCAAATAATACTCTAGGACTCATTGCGCTATCTTTTGATTTTAAAAGTTCATCTGTCATTAACAAGTTAATCGTTACTTCGTCCACATTTTGAATATGCTGTATCCGTATGGTTATAGAATCTCATTAAATATATTGACAGATTTGAAATAGTACAACGGCGAGCCAAAAAAACTTATTCCAAATATCACAAATAAGTCATACGAAAATCGATTAAAACATATGAATCTACTTTCCCTAAAAAAAGCGTAGACTCAGGAATGATTCGATACAAGTCTTTAAGATTCTAAAGGGAACTGACAATATCAAAAGTGATGAACTTTTCACACTGAGTGCAAATCAGACAAGAAGTAATGGTCTCAAACTATCAGGAAGTAGATTTAATTTGGGAGTGGGCAGAAACAACTTTGCCAACCGTGTAGTTAATGAATGGAATAAACTTACTGCAGAGCAGTGCAATGTAGTTCAGTTCGAAGCTTTAAGATTCATTTAGATAAACACCTAAGCAATATGGTGTAATGCCTGCCACTTATCACATTTTATTTCATTCATTCATAAATATTTTTTATATAAAAGATTATTATCACTGTGTTTGTTTCTTGCTTATCATTATCTATTTATTTATTTTACTTATCTATTTACTCATCTCTTTATTTATTTAGTTGCTATTACTTTAGCATCCGATCTAGTTATGGACCAAAAGTTCTACTGTCGGCATGATCTTCCTTTGTAATCCTTTGTGTGACAGGAAGTGGGATTTGCTGGAAAATATTTCACGTGCTCTTTTGATTTAGCTTTTTGTTATTCCGTTTTATTTTTTTGTTTTACTTTATCTTATTTGTGTACATTTATCTACCTTTTTTATTTTTTATCATTATTATTATTATTATTATTATTATTATTATTATTATTATTATTATTATTATTATTATTATTATTATTATTATTATTATTATTATTATTATCATTATTATCATTATTATCATTATTATCATTATTATTATTATTATTATATTATAATTATTATTTTTATTATTATTTATTATTATTATTATTATTATTATTATTATTATTATTATTATTATTATTATTATTATTATTATTATTATTATTATTATTATTATTATTATTATTATTATCATTATTATTATTATTATTATTATTATTATTATTATTATTATTATTATTATTATTATTATTATTATTATTATTATTATTATTACTATTATCATTATTATTATTATTATTATTATTATTATTATTATTATTATTATTATTATTATTATTATTATTATTATTATTATTATTACTATTACTATTATCATTATTATTATTATTATTATTATTATTATTATTATTATTATTATTATTATTATTATTATTATTATTATTATTATTATTATTATTATTATTATTATTATTATTATTATTGTTATTGTTATTATTAAGGCAGAGGCAGAGCATGCATGCCGACAGGAGACCTTTTGGTCCATATCTAGGTCGGATGCCAAAAAAAAAAAAGATAAATTCATAAAAAACTATGTCAATAATTAATAAAATACATAGGCATTCATTATAGGCAGGCAACCGCGATTCGTGTAGTCTGGAGCCTATTCGTCAGCGTCTGTCTGTCACTGGGCGGGCGCAGGCCAAATTGCTTCAAGTAACAGTTACAGTCCGATGGATGTCTCGTAGAGGTGGGTTGGTTGGTGCAGAGAATGATGTAAGTGATGCAGCGATAGTTACAGTCCGATGGATGTCTCGTAGAGGTGGGTTGGTTGGTGCAGTGAATGATGTAAGTGATGCAGCGATCTAAATGCATTTCTGCCTCCTTTCTTCAATATTATTATTATTACTATTATTATTATTATCAAAAAACATCCTTCCCCTTTCCTATAGCTTTCTCACATATCTGTCTTACCACAAAGATCTGATCTACACAGCCTCTACCTGTCCTAAATCCACACTGTTCCTCACCAATTACTCCTTCTGTTCCTCTCCTAATCCTCTCAATCAAGATCCTCCCATAAGCCTTCCCTACTACACTTAACAAACTTTTATGGATCTGGAAAAGGCTTATGATAGGGTAGACAGAAAGGCACTGTGGGAGGTTATGCAGATTTATGGGATAGGGGGAAAGCTTTTGGGAGCTG
>NC_134781.1:60252481-60254981 GCF_046742065.1 Oratosquilla oratoria | reverse complement strand
ATTAAATTCAAAGTAGAGTGGGAAATTGAAAGAATACCCTTTCTAGACGTTTTTGTAATCAGATGTCCAGACCATTTGACCTTTTCGGTTTACAGGAAGCCTGACCATACGGGAATTTATTTAGACTTTTTTTAGTAATCATCCAGATAATATAAAATACAGTGTTGCTTCGGGCCTTGACTTAAGAGTTCTCAGGATCTGTAGCCCGGAATTTCTCTACTTAGAAATTGAAATAATACGCACTCAGTTACTAGAAATAAGTTACTTGCACTGATTTTTGACAAATGCCCGCAGCAAAGTCAAAGCCTGTTATTATTGAACATCAAACACTACTACTAGATTTGTCTGGGATGAATCAAGTATTAAGCTCTCATATAAGGATTCCATCCCTGCCGCTTCAGAATTACTATCCAGCAATCAAATCAAAATCACACTCAGTTACCCAAATAGCATTTTTACAAAAGTGGTAAATGTCCATCACAGAACTCCTAAGAATGACAATTCCGGAGTGTATAAATGCCCACGTCTTGATTGTGACGAAGTGTACTGGGGACAAACGTGACATGACCTACCTACAAGAATAAAGGATCATAAAAATTGTGTAAAATACGGACAAGAAAAATCAGCTGTATTCCTCCATTCATGTCTGTGTTGCTCTAGTAGCAAAGAACGATTTTCTAGCTCCCAGTTGGTGCTGCACCTATAATTTCCGATCGTGTCCTCTGGTTGAGTGACTTATTGTGGGTAGGAACAAGGTCTTCCCTCATACATCACATGGCCTGTCACACTTGACTATATCTTGGTGGTTCAGGATCTTGAATGTTTGTGTGATGTCGGCGGTACTGCAGTGTTGGTAGCTTTTGGGTTTCCAGTCTTTCCAGTCTTTTCCAGTCTTTCATATGTGTGATAATCCTTTGCACCATCCTGGTTGTCCTCCTCTGGACCTGCTCCTGAGTGTCCCTGTCTCTCTTCAGTTTTGGGCTCCACACCACTGAAGCATACTCCAGGCGTGGCCTCACCAGAAGGAGGCAGAAGGTTTCCTTGTCCAGGGAAACAAAGGTATATCTTATTGCCCCTAGGACCTTGGTTGCCTTATTGACCTAGGCATATACATGCCTGGAGAAAGATAACTTGCAGTCAATAATTACATCAAGGTCTTTCCCATCAACTTACTTCAGCGTATGCTGTGTGTGTGTGTGTGTGTGTGTGTGTGTGTGTGTGTGTGTGTGTGTGTGTGTGTGTGTGTGTGTGTGTGTTTGTGTGTGTGTGTTTATAATAAATATATATATATATATATATATATATATTATCTATTTATTCCATGTTTCCAGGTGTATTGGGAAGAAAGGGGCTTCAATACTTTTTACACTAACAATTGCGAAAGTCTTGTCAAAAATTACATAACCAGCACTGAAATTCATTCTTACGCCAAAATCATATTATCACTTTTAATTTCCATCATATGCTAATTGAAACAGTTTCCCTCTTATTTCCTTCATTTTTGTTTTCTTTTGTCGGTTAATGACCCGTGATTAATCACTTTACATTTGTTTGGTTTCGTAAATTAACTGAACTTAGGTGATTCCTGTGTTAAAGATAAAAGTACATTGATGTCAGTAATTGGTGTTTATTGATTTAGAAATGCGTGGAAGAAACGCGTGATGGAACTAACGCAATGCTGGAGGTCAATAATAGCATTTCTACACAAGAAATAATTTCCATGACATGGCATCACACTTCAGTGACGTCACAATCCTTCTATGACGTCACTCTTCTTGTATGACGTCACACTCATTTCTATGATAGCCCTTCACATTTTGTGATGCCTGTGAGTATTGATGTATATTATAGTTTATTACGTAGATGTATATGTAGTATATCATACTTGTATTTGCCAACATGTCTGGTTACATATCAATATGCTTCCATGAATATGATGATAGAAGCGCTGGTAATATACAGCCCATAACAGCAGTTACAACAATAATGCCATGCATATGCAACGTAACGACGTACAACAAAACAAAAGTATACTGTCCCACGTTAAATATTCATTCATTCAAATTATTAATCTTTATTTATGAAAGAAAAATTATTGGGGGACCTTGGAACAAGATACACAAATGTGGCAAGACGACGTTTTATAAATATGAACAATTGGCATCGATTAAACGAAATATTTTAGAATGAACAACTGCAAGAGGAACGAGTCAAATTTATAAACGACAAGGTAACAGAATTTTTAGAAGAATGAATATATCTTGATACAGCAATTTACAGTAATATGATTTTTCACCATTGCGCTAATCATAATGTAACTAGTAATATATTAGGACTATTTTTTGTTTTATTTTGTGAGATATGTCTCGCAAATTAGATTATAGGAATTATATATTTCTGACAGAATGATTACCGGTATGAGATATTTGAATCCATGGAATCGCTGCGTAAAGCTAGCATTTGTTAAAAGTAATAATATATTATTTACCAATGCATTTTT
>NC_134781.1:60222481-60237481 GCF_046742065.1 Oratosquilla oratoria | reverse complement strand
GAATGTGCTTATCAGTTTGTATTAATACATGGGAGGGTACGGAGTTTAGAAAACAAATATACATGTAAAATGAATAAAAGTTATACTTTCTTCGCGTGAAATCTTGAAAATATTGAGTAACTAAGACGAGAAGAATCCTTTAATTTGTTGCACGAGAGAACAACGGTGCTAGATTTTTCGCATGAATAGAAGCGCTGGTAAACTATAGACCAGAACAAAAACAACAACAGCAATCCATAAATGGTCATGAATGAGCAAACTTTCTTGTTTACTCCTGTAACATCGACCATGGCGCTGACGGTCGCTTTCTCAATTATTTCCAAAATAAAACCATTTCAGTACCATTGTTTG
This sequence comes from Oratosquilla oratoria, assembly GCF_046742065.1. NCBI lineage: Eukaryota > Metazoa > Arthropoda > Malacostraca > Stomatopoda > Squillidae > Oratosquilla > Oratosquilla oratoria. Next base: position 60,237,130 of record NC_134781.1, on the reverse strand, counting down.
CTAACAATGCTTTGAAGACCCATTTTTCCTTAGGTGTCCCTTCGTTGATAAGATATTATGAGGTATAGGATTAACTACGAGCATGTGTTATTAGATTTCACATTTAAACGTACCTACAATATTGTACTGCATTAAAAAAACATATCATAACCAAATAACATTACTTGTTTGACAGGTATTCTGCATCGGAAGCACTTTGCCTGCAGTGTTAAAAAAATTATTGCTAGAGGTGTATTGCCAATTTTCTAGGTGCTGGAGTTCTGGAGGACATGACAAAAGCCTGCCATCCCTATCATGTTTCTATACACAGTGGGCCTACTGTAAGTCAAACAGTGATTAAGTATATCGTATTTGCATTCACTAGCTATTACAAGGTAAGTATAATTATCAAACGAATAAAGAAAAAGAGCCAATCACTTGCAGAGCTGCTGGAGCAACGTTCCGGCGAGCTCCGGCAGCGCTGCACTCCTATTAAGTTGTCCCACCAAATGCGAGTTCCCTAAAGGTCGCATAACCAAGATACGTTTTCTATGTTGGTTAAACTAAACAAAACTTATATCAGAAAAAGTAAATTTCACTGTAATGTATAACATTTCTATTTAGCATATTTTCAATTATTCCTACCGTATTCCTACCGTATTTTCAATTATTCCTACCGTATGATAAAAATATATATATTTAACAGGAGAGCAACACTAGTGACACCTATTGGTCGAAGTAATAATTTCGTGCATTCGTTCGTCCGTTACACTCTTGGCAACAAACTTTCTTTTCTTCAACATATGTTACTTGATCAATTGTTTTGAGTTTGTGGCGACATTTTGGGTCACCGTGGAGTATGGTTTCGTGTGATGCGGGTGTCTGTATCTTTGTGGTGATATATTTCATACATATATGATTCCGAAATGCTTGCACAAGATTTATGGTTACAAATAGACACGATGACAGTGCAGTCACCTGACATTTATTAAGAGGAAGCATCGTCTGAATGTATAAATTGTTTGATTGGTTTTGCTTTGAGTGATATGGCGTCATTCGACTATACATGGCAAGAAGTATATTAATTTTAGTTATAACTCTGATGCATTGTAAAGTTGGTTATGATAGCAAAGTGAACTAAAGTGAAAAGTGAACAGAATGCTGAAACATGTAGTAAACATGTGTTGGATCAACGGTGACTTGGTAAGTGAAGAATCTGTGTTAATGTAAATGTTTCAGTGATGGTGTTTGTTTCAGGTCATTAGTGTAAAGACGCTGTTTGGCCCAGTTTATGCATTGCCCCCATCACATCTCGCCTTATCTTTTCCCGTGTTAAACACCCAAAATAGATTACCATAAATCTTTCTTATCACTATCACCAAAATGTTCATATTACTTTACTTTGAATAGACAAAGGATTATTTATGATTTATTTTGCTCTGTTATAGGAGAGAGCGGAGGAACACGCACAGACTGGTGATAACACCGCCGACACGATTATTGTATTTCATTATTCATCATCATCATCATCATCATCATCATCATCATCATCATCATCATCATCATCATCATCATCATCATCATCATCATCATCATCATCATCATCATCATCATCATCATCATCATCATCATCATCATCATCATCATCATCATCATCTTCATCTTCATTTTCCAATCAGAACTAATGTTTTAATGGTTTGTATCTGATATTTCAAGGTATTGATGATACTTGAAATATGATTCAATTTTTAATATTGGTAGCCACTTTTAGCCATTGTGTAGCATTTTCGGCAACAGCCGATGTTGGAGATCATTTGACACATTGCCTGACGGTGAGGTGAAATATGTTGTCACGTGATCAACGCAAATACTGTAATCCTGAAATCACAAGTCATTTCTTAACCTGAATTGATCATTTCTATTCGCATGAAACAGTTCTGGTCTTTTAAAAGAACGAAAGGATACAATTTTAGAAGTGCGATCCCGCTAGTCTTTGTGTATCCTTTCACCCTTCCCGTGCTAAACACAGCAAAACAGGTCACCAACAATCCCTTGTACGCTCAGATTAAAGTAATTTGAACATGCGGAGGTGAAACGGATTGTTAGTGATTTATTTCCTCGTGTATAACACGAAGTGGGGTGGGGGTGAGCTAATTGAGAAGCCGGACGGGACCGCACTTCCAAACAAGTGCTACCTAGGAGTCACTTAGTGACGAGAGTTGTTTGGAATTAGGGAGTGTCGGGTATGCATACTGTAGTGATACGCCCCCGCTCCTCGCTCGTGACAAACACAGTGTCGATTGGTGCGGGGTTCTCCTGAATAATTACGAAGCAATGCAAGCAAATACCAACATAGGCGGTCTGGCAAAACTCTAGGAATCGTTCGTTCGTCTTTGAGTTTCGCTACGATTCACAGACCGACTCAAGTAACTAAACCACTTGCTTAACCTAAGGCAGGTGTCACACTGTCCGGCGTCGCGGCGTTGCGGCTTGTTGTTGGTTCTAGGAGTCCCCTCTTATAAGTTATTAGACTCAAAAGGCTATGATGGTATTTTAACCAAGGGGAGATGGTGGTCGATATATAAAATTGTGGCTGTCGTCAGGTGGTTTTATTAATCTAATTGAACTTACAAACCTAATCTGGCCGCATCCGGCCCCGCCGCATAGTGTGACACCACATTAACCAAGTAAAACCATTCATTCATATTCATATTTTTCAAAACAGAAGATTTAAGAGGATGTTACTAGTCAATGGAAGGGAAATGTCACGACATCACAGAGCCACTCGCATCTTTCTTCAACCCTGACAATTATCCCTGTCTAGATCACAGGCAGACACCTGATCCATCCCTATAGTCCCCAGCTCTTAGTTTCAATTAGGTATTGTGCAGGATAGCCTTTTGTTTTAGTGCATGTTGACTAATTTGAGTTTAGAATCTTAACTTTACAGACCACACCTAGGTAGATCCTTACACTTGTGTGTGGGTTCTCTCTCAAAGTTAGTTTTACCTAAACGATTGTGCCTCCAAAGATGAGGACTCTGACCTCTGAACCTATTTACCCAACTCACCACTCGCAACCTTCCCTTTCTACCCTTTCTCCCTTCCCCTTTCCGTCCTCTTCCTCCTTTCCCTCCCCCTCTCCCTCCCCTTACTCTCCTCTTAACCTCACCTCCTTTTTCCTTACCCTTTCTCCCTTCCCCCTCTCACTCCCTTCCCCCCTGCCCTTTTCCCCATCTCCCTGCCCCCTCTCCTGTCCCTCCCCTTCCTCTCCCTCCCCTTCCTCTCCTCTCTATCTCCCCTTACCCCCGTTCCGTCCCCTTCCCCTCTCCCTCTCCTTCCCCCTTCTCCTTAAGCTCACCCTCACCCTCACCCTCACCCTCCCCTCATCTTCGTCGTCAGAGAAATTCGGTTGTAACACATTAATGTGACATACATTTGGTGAGGAACAAGTGGTTACTGTTAAACCCATCCCGGTTAAGTCTTTGGCGTCTAAATTTGACTGATGCGTCTATTCAACCTGCCGTCAGGTGATTTTATTCAATGAAGGAAAGTTTTATAAACGTCAAAGGGAACATAGATCGTTGTATGACGTCATCTGCAGGAAAGGGCTTTGTTTTAATTTTTTATTTTCTTGTCTTTGTTTTATATTTTATTTGACTTTACCTCGTTTTATCTTATATATTTCTGTTTTGTTTTATCTGTGTCTTTTCTTTTTATCAAATTCGGTTTAATATAATTCACTTTATTCCGTTTTATTCAATTTCATTTAATTTCCTTTTGACTTGTTTCATTTTGTTTCGTGCTTGTCACAAGAACTTGTTCAGGAGTGACCCTAAACATTCACTTTCGTACATCATAGGTTTGATTTTTTATGACCTTAAGATGATAAAATCTGAACTTTGACCAAAATTGTACGTGTCAATTCTATGTAAAATGTGTGTAACATGTGGGGGTGTAAAAAAGTGCGAAATACGAGGACAACAATAGATTGGCTATAAAATGTACAATTTTGGATGGAGCTTCACAAAAGTTGGTACAGTATTGGTAAATGCACCGATATACATGATTATAACAACAAAAATGTGATGTATATTGTTACTTCAGATATTTGTGAAACGTTTGTTGTCAAAATACAGAAATTCTATTTTTTTCAAGTCAGTGTCAGAATGTGACATTAATTTTCTTTTCCATAAACAATAAATATTTTGATTTCTGAAGTTATTAGCATTTATAAGTATTATACTGATATTTGAATGAAAGATATGTATTTTGAACGATTCATAAATAATTTTGCGTTGGGACCGTTACTCCAGCTTTAGCGTAAAAATGGACAAAATCCACTATCATTTGTACATTTCTTGACATGTCTTCACCAACTTGGTACAAAATATTCAGATCAATTGCACGCAGGATTATAACACCACAAGTGTCATAAATCGTTTTGTTTGACAAAAAATAGGGACTTTCATCCTCAAAATACACTGAAATTACGATTTAATTTCTAACATCAAAGTAATGGAATGCGATATTTTCATCATATCACACAAGATTTTTTTTAATTAGTCGAATATACTAATTTAAAGTGAAAGTTAAATCAAAATTATATCATACATTAAGAAAAATATATAATTCTTTTTGCATCGGTACCCAAAATAAAACATCTTGTTATGCCACACATTATGCATTATGTTGTACAGAATATCCAGTATTTGGTTTATTTTAAAGACAGGTTGAATCACAACAAACCTAATAATAGGTAAACGATAATAATTAACAAAAACAAATTAATAAAAAAATACTGCTACTGCAGAAGACAGTGTATCTAGTTATGCGATAACATCAGAAAATAGGCAAACGAAAGTATAATAATCACACTTTTTGCTCATTATTAACATTATTTTTGAGTTGCAATTATACTAAGGTCACAGTTTGTTAAAGCACCAACATTGAAACAATAATACATGTAATAATGAGACATTCATATCAACTTTAGCTTATTTTGAACATGGGCAAATCATGGTGAACATAATATAATTAATATAAAATATTTTTTTATGTAATCTGAATCATCCCCTGATCATCATCCAAGTCAGTGTCAGTGTTTTGCCATTTGTCATATACACCAACGTCACAGCTATAGGCAGTACAAGGTAACTCGTTTAATTTGCACGTTCAGCACTCACCAGACCAAGTTCGACACTAACAACTGATGCACTGAAGAACGGCTTCGGGTGCTGCTGGCAGGTCCATCCAATATACTGAAATACTTCCAGGTAGATTACCTTCCGCACGATGATACTATGGGTCTTGGTTCCAAACATCTTCGCCAAATAGCAACATGATAATTTGTTCGTTTTATATGTTTCTGACATGCATCCTGGCATGATGGTAATTTTGAAGGATCAGTTGTTTTTGAGCCAAGCATTGCATATCTCACTTTGTTGACATCATGATACTGTTTTGAACCATAAATAGAGCAGATGGCTGTTCCTCCAGCTGTGATGAGATTTTCATTGGCCACAAAAGACCTACCAAGTTGACTCCTTGTATTTTGAAAAACTGGCTGATTTTGGATCGTCTTTGACCATTTTTGTTTTCTCTTGGCCTACAAAAGCACTTGATGAGTCGCAACCACTGAATGCCTTATAACCAATTAAGGAATCACACGCAGCACGTCCAAGAGAAGTCCGAGCATTGGTGAAATTGATATGTCGTCCCCGTTGCTTTGTGGCAGTGTTGAGCAACATATTGGTTGAAATATCATGACTCTTGCCAATTGACAAAACGGCGACATCAGTGTCGCAAGATTTCAAAATAACCGTAGACGCACCATTCTGGGCAGCACGTGATGTATGCAAAAATATCCGACTATCCGCCTCTTCATGGTTGCAGCAAAGATCTTGGATCAACGTCGAGGTGACCTCATTTCGTGCTCCTCGAAGCACTTTGAGAAGAACGCATTGTTCTTCACTTGTGACGTAAAGTGACCAAAGGCTGGTTGCTGCCAGGTCTTCAGAAGAAAGATGGTCAATTCTTTCCTGATTTTCAGAATAAATTGACGTTTCCATGAGGCCAGTTGTAGATTGAACTTGCTTATTCCTTTCTGGATTTTTGATGGAAATAGCAGGGTAAGTATCCATACCCAGTCAGTGCGATTTGACGTGCCACTACCACGGACAGATGTGGTAAAGATGAGATGTGTTTACTCCTTGTAGGTCCTTACTAGTTCCATTTTCAATACATAAATGAGGATCATTGCATCAACAATCCAGGTGTTCTCTATGGGGATCACTTCAATAGTATTAGTATGCTTCACAAGTTTCTTGATTTTTTTCATGAAAGTGACAGTTGCCGACAAGACTGACGAGTTAAACACCATTCAACTCCGATGACAAGATGTCTTGTCATTTGGTCAAATAAAACAAAAAATAATGGGTTAAACACGATGTGATAAGCGAAACGTCGTACAAGTAAAGGCTCCGTCCTCATATGGTGTTTAACTCGTCAAGTTTCTTGAGTAGGACTGACTTCACTGGAGACTCAATGGATAGTGGCAGTGGACCTAGGGAATATTTGAATAGTTCTGGAAGTGATACATTTTTCGCCCGGCCTATCTCCATCAAACGGCCTAAGAGTCCCCATGTTGACTTTAACGCGGATGCTTGGTTCGTACTTTTTGTTGTTTTCTTTTACTCCAGACTGGCAAAGATCTTCAGGTTCTTCTTTTTCATGGAATCATGGAAGTTAATATTACCAGTCGGGTCCAATCTCTGACTGGCAATTTTTTTTATTATTTCAACACCTTTGTCGAGTGCTTTCAACAAGTTGGTCGTTAGTTCTTATTTGGAAGCAAGATGGCATTATTTGCTGTCTGCTTTAAATGGATCAATCCAGTTGCCAATTCATGTTTGAATACGTTGCACGGATATTTCATCATCCTAAACCCGTTTTGATCCAGCATCTTTGGGTTTCTGGCTGTTTTCCATGATCTGTTGTTTAAATATCTCTCGACATAATCGCTGGTAGTCTCCATGAGGATCATCTATTTAATAACAACTCCTGAGTTCAATATAAATCCAATTAATCCAACCTGTGATTATGTTCTTCGATGTGTATTGAAATATATTTTTTGATTGTGAGGAAGTCTGCTAAAGGTTTGAATCATAATTTAAAAATTCGATGCATTTTTGCAGTATAACTTAATCATATAACTTAGAATAAAAATATATGTTACACTTCTCTTGCTTGAGACACTTGTGTAATTTTATTTCCCAGTGTTGGGTCAGTTTTAGTTGAGATCTATCAAGAAATATATATTACATAAGTGGATTTTGATGATTTTATGTGCTGAGCTTATTTTGGGTACTTATGCAAAACTATTCGTATATCACTTGAGATACATGATATGTCTTTCATTTAACTTTCAGTGTAATGCTAACAGATGCTGATAACTTCAGAAATCAAAATGATTCATTGAATATTGGAGAGAAGATTCTGAAACTGTGACATAAAAAAATAAAATTCCGTCTATTTTGACAACAAAAGTTTCACGACATCTGACGAAAAAATATGTATGAAATTATTTTGTTATAATTATGTAAACTGGTGCATTTACCAGTACTCTGCCAACTCTAGTGAAATTCCATTCAAAAATGTACATTTTATAGCCAATACACGGCTTTTCTAGTATTTCACACTTTCTTGACTCTTATATGTTACACACACACATTTTCCATAGAATGGACACTTAAAAACTTGGTCAATGTTCAGATTTTATCATCTTAAGGTTAAAAAAAAAAAAAGAAAAAAAAAATCATGAAACCTATGTTGTACCAGGGGTGCTACGAAAATGAAAACTTTCGGAAGAGCCCCAGGACTATTGTGCTCTGCAACACAACCTGGTTAATTTCTACTGTATTTCTTCTTTTTCTTCCTTTTCACCTTCATCTTCCTCTTCTCCCTCTTCTTCCTCTTCTTCCTTTTCTTCCTGTTTCTTCCTCTTCTTCCTTGTCTTCCTCTTCTTCCTCTTCTTCCTCTTCTTCCTCTTCTTCCTCTTCTTCCTCTTCTTCCTCTTCTTCCTCTCCTTCCTCTCCTTCCTCTCCTTCCTCTCCTTCCTCTCCTTCCTCTCCTTCCTCTTATTCCTCTTCTTCCTCTCCTTCCTCTCCTTCCTCTCCTTCCTCTCCTTCCTCTCCTTCCTCTTCTTCTTCTTCCTCTTCCTCCTCTTCTTCCTTTTCCTCCTCTTCTTCCTCTTCCTCCCTCTTCTTTCTCTTCTTCCACTTCTTCCAATTCTTCCTTTTCCCCTTCTTCCACTTCTTTCACTTTTTACTCTTCTTCCTCTTCCTTTTCTTCCTCTTCCTCTTATGCCTCCTATTCCTCTTCTTCCAATTCTTCCACTTCTTACTCTTCTTCCTCTTCCTCTTATGCCTCCTATTACTCTTATTCGCCTTATTCCTCCTCTTCCTCTTCTTTTTCTTCCTCTTATTTTTCCTGTCCCTCTTCTTATTTCTCTCATTCTTTTTATTCTTCCTCTTTCTCCTCTTCCTCTTCTTTTTTTTCTTTTTCTTCTCCTTTTTCTACTCCATCTTTCTTATTCTCCTTTTTCTTTTCTTTTATCTTATTCCTTCTCTTTCTTCTCTTTCTTCTTCCTCTTCTTGTCCTTCTTGTCCTTCTTCTCTTTCTTCTTCTCTTTCTTCTTCTCTTCTTCTCTTCTTCTCTTTCTTCTTCTTTTCTTCTTCTTTTCTTCTTCTTTTCTTCTCTTTCTTCTTCTCCTTCTTCTTCTTCTTCTTCTTCTTCTTCTTCTTCTTCTTCTTCTTCTTCTTCTTCTTCTTCTTCTTCTTCTTCCTCCTCTTCTTCTTCCTCTTCCTCTTCTTCTTCTTCTTCTTCTCCTCCTCCTCCTTCTTCTCCTTTCCCTACTTCTTTATCTCTTCCTTCTACTTCTTTATCTCTTCCTTCTACTTCTTTATCTCTTCCTTCTACTTATTTATCTCTGCCATCTAATTCTTTATCTCTTCCTTCTACTTCTTCACCTCTTCTTTCTCCTCTTCCTTCTCCTTCTTCTTCTCTTCCTTCTTCTTCTTCTTTTCCTTCTTCTTCTTCTCCTTCTCTTCCTCCTACTTCTCCTTCTCTTCTTTCTCCTTCTCCTTTTCCTTTCCCCCTTTTCCCTCTACTCGTTCCCCTTTTTCTTCTTCCTCTTCTCCCTCCTCTTCATGTTCCTTTTTTCTTCCTCCCTCCTTTCCCTTCCCTTCCCCTCTTCTCCCTTCTCCATCTCTCCATCCTTCTCCCCTGCCCTCTCTCTTCTTGTCTTACTATCTCCTCCCTCCTCTCCACCTTTCACCTTACTCTCTTCCACCCTCTTCCTTTCCCTCTTTCCTTGCTTACCTTTGTCTTTTTGCTTTTCTCTCCCTCTTTCCCTCGCTCTCACTTTCCCCCTCTCCCCCCCACACCTTATTGTTCCCTCCCCTCACTCTTTCCTTCACTCTCCCTAATTCTCCCCCTCCTCCCTCCCTCCTTCCTCCGTCCTCCCTACCTCTTTTCCATCCTACCTCCCTTACTCTCTCCCTTCCTACCTACCTCCTTTTCCCTCCTTTACTTTAGAACTCTCATGACAAGGAATACCTCTTAAGGCCTGTTTGCCTTAACCCCGTCAATACTGATTCCGTGAACAGTTATTGTCTCTTACACCAAGTCATTTTAGTCAGTTGAATTGCCGAGCTTAGGACGAAACGAGGTCACGAGCGAGTGGTACCCGAGTCCGTCCGAGTCCGTCCGAGTCCGTCCGAGTCCGTCCGAGTCCGTCCGAGTCCGTCCGAGTCCGTCCGAGTCCGTCCGAGTCTGTCCGAGTCCGTCCGAGTCCGTCGAATCCCGTCCGAGTCCATCCGAGCCCGTCCGAGCCGTTCGAGCCCGTCCGAGTCCGTCCGAGTCGATCCGAGTTCGTCCAAGTCCGTCCGAGCCCGTCCGAGCCCGTCCGAGCCCGTCCGAGCCCGTCCGAGCCCGTCCGAGTCCGTCCGAGTCCGTCCGAGCCCGTCCGAGCCCGTCCGAGCCCGTCCGAGTCCGTCCGAGCCCGTCCGAGCCCGTCCGAGTCCATCCGAGTCCATCCGAGTCCGTCCGAGCCCGTCCGAGCCCGTCCGAGTCCGTCCGAGTCCATCCGAGCCCGTCCGAGCCGTTCGAGCCCGTCCGAGCCCGTCCGAGCCCGTCCGAGCCCGTCCGAGCCCGTCCGAGTCCGTCCGAGTCCGTCCGAGCCCGTCCGAGCCCGTCCGAGTCCGTCCTAGGTCATCCGAGTCCGTCCGAGTCCGTCCGAGTCCGTCCGAGTCCGTCCGAGTCCGTCCGAATCCATCCGAGTCCGTCCGAGTCCGTCCGAGTCCGTGCGACTCTCAGTTGTAAGACCAGAGGGGTCATTAGGCTTCGTATTCCCCTCCTATCCACGTGAGCCCCGGTTCGCTACTTCAAGCACATTGGCCAAAGGTGATGGTGTCGATCGCAGCAAAGCGCATCTTAGATGAATAGATGAATAGATATAAAAATAAATTAAATAAATAAATATATAAATAAATGGGTAAATAAGCCAGTGAATAAGTAAATAAATGAAAAATAGACGTATACAAATTATGCCACCCAGTCGCCACGAATTTCTTCAATATGGTGACTGACTTTAAAGCAGCCCGACCATTTGGCCTCACAAAATCGCCTGCGTTTAAGCAGACAAGAAAGCCTCAAGTGCTCCGCCGTGTTGAAGCGGTTCTGTGGGAGAAGAATCTTCTGGATGTAAACGACGACTGCTGAGGCAGGATGGCCTCGAGCCACAAGACCAACCAGTGTGTACAGGCCACGTGATACCTTGCAAGGCTGCCAATTTCCGTAACCGAGGTCGTAACCATGGCTACCAGCTTTTCACAAAACACGTTCACCTTTCACAACCAAAATTGTCCGTTTTTCACAACCAGAAATGTTAATGGTTGTAAAACCAAGAATGTCAACTTGTCACGACTATGGCTACCAAGTTTTTGCTGGTCGTAAAAAAAAAAAATATATATATATATATATATATGTATATATATATATATATATATATATATATATAAAGAAAATGGCAAACAGCTATGATAAATTATGATAAAACAAATTGTCATAATTTTCCATTTCTTAGCCTCATGAAAATGTAATTCGATCTAATTTAAAAATTATAAAGCAGAAATTAGCATGTTAGTAAGAGGTAAATAAATAAAAGATATATAAATAAGCAAAGTGATAGATGGAGAAATTCATAAATCAAAACAAAATCCTGTTTACACACACACACACACACACACACACACACACACACACACACACACACACACACACACACACACACACACACACACAAATAGCTGTCGATCACGAGTCCAACTCGTGATCCAAAGACCAATTTAATACACACACACACACACACACACACACACACATATATATATATATATATATGTATATATATATATATATATATATATATATATATATATTATATATACAGTTCTTATTGATGACGTACTCCTGTCCAAATGTGTTAAAGCAAAATCAATTACAAAACTATCTTGATCAGACACTCTAGGTAATTACCTCGATTAAATGGTCTCATTAATTACCTCGATGAAGTGGACTTGTTAACTATCGATTAATTAATCTCGTTAAATATCTCTATTAGAGTTTGTTTAAGCAGCAAAATACCGAATTTTACCATTTAATGATTTTATATTGGCGGGCGGTTTTATTCAGCGAGGAGCGACCTGCATCCGCTAAGGGATTTGAACATTGACATTTCAAGCGTACTGGGACGGAAGCAATAAAACGATATTTTTCAAGATAATTATTTCTGAGAACTCCAGCGAGTAATAATGATTACTATAGATTAGATTACAAAGAATTTTCAATTACGTATCTTCCAACTCGACAAGGAAGGATTTGGAAACGAGTGATATGAGTAAATAACAAAGATGTATATATGTAAATGAATAAGTGAATTAATAAAGAAAAGAAAAGTATTTGACATTTGTTATTGTTGACTAGGTCGACGCGAGTGACGTCACCAGCCAGAGCAGGTGCGATATGACGTCATCGGCGTGATACATCAGTCAACAAACACTAAAGACAAGACGACCTCGTGAGAGATTTCGGGTATTCAATGTTGAGGAATATCTCATTACTGAAGACGACTTGGTGAAAAGAAAGGTTCTTGGAACCGAACTTGGGGTGGGGCAGGGCAGGGGAGGGGAGGGGGTTAATTGAAATATTGCGAGGTTACCTTTTGCTAACATGGCGACGTGGCTCGTAAGTTTTATTTTGGCTAACTACATACAATTTTATTCCCCTGAATAAGCGGTCTCTGGGTTGAAAAAGGTTAAAATGGATCGAGACCAGCCTGAACAAAAAAAAATCTTAAGGACCGTCACCGCATTGAGGGGATTAGAAGAATCTCTTCTTTTCAAAATTTTATATATAAAAAAAAAAAACACGTTGACGCGTTCGGCTTTGCTTCTTTCTCGTAAGCATAAAGCTCCTTCGCCGATGAGTATTTTATGAGCTCCCGTGTAAAGTGGTTCTTGTATGATAAAAGTTTTCCATATTTCTGTTATATATCTATCCATTTGGTAATTCACTCACTTTATTTGTCATATTTTTTGTCTTTTGTTGATTTTAATCTATTCTGTTTTATCTAATTATCTTATCTATTCATCAATTTATCTGATATCTTTATTTTTTATCTCGTTTATCAATTACTTAATTCACTTGTTTATCTGTTTGTTCATTTATTTATTATTTATTTCTTTTTTGCACAAATAATTATCTAATCTATCAGTGCGCCCAAAGCAAAATTTGTAGTAGCCAGAAAAAGTGATAATGTGAACTTTTGGACTAATCCGGCCTCGATGCCTGAGTTTGATCCTCAACGACTACAGGTGACTGCCAGACACCCTGGCTATCCTAGAACAACAGGCAAGGATAACGATGTTGGGATGAAGAGTCGTATGGCTCCCCTTCATGTTTTTCGCAAAAAAAGTAAACAAATAAAAAATAAATAAATAAATAATAATAAAAATAATGAGAGTAATTTGTTGAAGAGAAACTGTTTTTCTCTCTCTCTCTCTTACTGCCGACGTAATAAAAAAAATCTTTTGATAGAACAGATAGATAGACTGATTTTTTTTTTCAGGTTCCTCACATGTTATAGAAATGTATAATTTGTACTAGAAGGTCATGGCCATCCTATGCCTTTGTCATGGCTCCCATGGGGGTCCCCATGGCCCCAAAGCTGTGAACCACTGATATATCTTATTACGGCAAACGCTTGGAGATCTACATCAGGTTCCTCAAGGTCCGACACACCAAAGACAGTCTCGCGTAGACTGTAGAAAGATATGTACAGGGAGTCACGATATTAAAGGGGTAGAGGATGTGGAGTTTCCATGTGGAGTGACGAAATGCTACCATGCTCTTAAACAGCGCTTCTATCTTTAGGGAGGGAGTTGCACCGAAGAAGAGGTGGAGTCATAGAGAGAGGTAAAGGAGAGATTTAAGGAAAGTAGCAGAAAGGAGGAATAATACAGGTTAAAAGTGATTATCATGACTATTTTTCAGATAGTAGATTAGACTACAGGTATATAAGAATGATGCGCGACTCTGGTCTACAAGACTAGCCGTGTGTAGACCATGTAACTAATTTAGGATGAACTGCTTTCTGAGAGTTCAAAGCAATCTGGTGTCTTAGGTTGTATCAATGTTCAGGAGGGTAATGGCTTTCAGAGTTTGAAACTATGTATGATGGTATGATAATTGAAGAGTAAGAAACAGGACCCACAGAGCGTTGCTCCCTACCTGTATACTATTATTAGGTCAGTATAATTAGGTAAACACACACACACACACACACACACACACACACACACACACACACACACACACACACACACACACACACACACACACACACACACACACACGCACGCACGCACACGCACACGACTTGACGGTGCAGTGGTAGCGATCGCGACCGCCACTACGGCGGTCTGGGTTCGAATCTCGCCCAGGACTGAAATTATTTCAGTATCGCTGCGCTACGAGTCGTTACTTCGAATCTCGTGGCCGGGGATATGGGGATGTGTGCTTGTAAGGTCACAACATTACCCATAGATCGGTCAGATATGAGCTCTGAGCTCATATGGGAGGGAAATTGCTGTCGATAACGAGTCCTGCACGTGATCCAAGATCATGGCAAATCACTTACACACATAAACCCGTAAGCCTTGCTGGTGTAGTGGCTAGTGTCGAGGACTGTAACGCTGTAAACCGAAGATCGAGCTCCCCCCCACCCCCGGGTTTGAAAGAATCATAATTCAGCAAAACATTACTGTCTCCCTTGAACAAGGGTAAGTGGCGTGTGTATGTGTGTGTGTGTGTGTGTGTGTGTGTGTGTGTGTGTGTGTGTGTGTGTGTGTGTGTGTGTGTGTGTGTGTGTGTGTGTGTGTGTGTGTGTGTGTGTGTGTGTGTGTGTGTGTGTGTGTGTGTGTGTGTGTGTGTGTGTGTGTGTGTGTGTGTGTGTGTGTGTGTGTGTGTGTGTGTGTGTGTGTGTATGCGTGTGTGTGTGTATGTGTGTGTGTTTTTGTGTGTATGTGCGTGTGTGTTTGTGTATGTGTGT
>NC_134781.1:60173270-60178270 GCF_046742065.1 Oratosquilla oratoria | reverse complement strand
TATATATATATATATATATATATATATATATATATATATACATATATATATATATATATATATATATATATATATACATGGCTTATATGGACAGGTTTTTCCTCAAGCATATTGCATTGAGGCGAATGGCAAGTCTATTTTGACAAAACTCCTTATTGTGCTTTTCTCTCTTTCATAATGCATCATTGCTTCCTATAGGCTGTAGTTCAAATGTATCTCCATATGTTATATTTTGGAATAATGAGCACATATTTTTCAGCCCAAACGCGTTTTTACACCTGGTGCTTCCTCGTTGGTAGGTGCTTATATACAACAAGTGCGGGGTTAGCCGGGTTGTGATTGGCTGTTGGTGAGTACCTCTAGGCGTTATCTATTATCCTATTGGTTGGCGGGCAGCGTTCGTCGTCATTCGTCATCTCGCTTTCACAAGGGAATCATCTCTTCACACTTGATAGTATCTTCAAGTCTTCAAGCTGTACATTCATATTCGGGGATAATTCCTTTATGTTAAGGGCTTCCATAATAGGTAGCTCTCTTGTGTCGTGATTGATGGGTGGAGATTCTGTGTTATCCACCAGGCCTTCCCTACGGTAGCTTGGTGGACGTCTATGTTGTAGTTTCTAGGTTCTCCTGATGTTAGGTGGTATGATAGCCGACGTGACAGCTTCATAGTAGTCATGCCAACATTGGGAGAAGGTTGGTTTGAATCTGTACACACACACACACACACACACACACACACACACACACACACACACACACACACACACACACACACACACACACACACACACACACACACACACACACACACTTACACGCACACACACACACACACACACACACACACACACACACACACACACACACACACACACACACACACACACACACACACACACACACACACACACACACACACACACACACACACACACACACATACATCCCCCCCCCACACACGCACGGTGTGACACCTTCACGGAAATTCACACGGTGTATCGCTGTTTTACTCCAGGCTTTAATAAATGGATGCTTTCTTCAACCTTGCCATGTTCGCGGTGTTAAGGTACGTTTTGGTCGGTGAGATTTATTATCCCTCAACGATGATCGTTTACGGTTCAATGAGGATCGTCAAATGACTGTCTAGAGCACTCATTGTTCCTTTTTGAATGGGGTTGTTTTGCTTCGAGGTGTAAAGTACGAGGCTCATAATTTTAACCGAACCTACAACCAACGCATTTATCAAAATATGATACTAGGTATGATGCGCGTGACCCACCATTGGCTATGGTAGGTTTATAATTAATTAATCGTACCGAGTAAAACGTACCTTCCCCATAAAATAAGCGTAAAGTTGCACCTAAGTTTATCTGAAAAAGTGCGGATACCACTGCGCGCTATGATTTCATCCATTTGAACGACGTCATACTAAAACGACGCCATCATATTGTGACGTCATGTTATGACGGCAGTCATGGTGTCATGAGGCTCTTCTACCCGACATAAGATTCCATTCAAGACCTAATGGCCTACACCGTGTCATCCCGATGAGTTTCTTTATAATTTTATTCTGCTCAAATCCAGGCGGCTAATTGAATATACAATGGTACTGCAATGGATATTAAAGGGTTCATATTGTAATGACTTTATTCATTAGTTAAGCATTAACAAAAAGCAATGTACAGTGATACTACACATACAGGAGTGGATCTTTTGCTAGTCATATAAGTTCCCCCTGTAAACCATCCCTCGAACCCCAGGTTGAGAACCCCGGCCCCAGAGGTACAAATGCTTACTCGTAATGTACCGCGGCTGTGTGGACAAGGAGGGCAGAGGCGACGGCTTTAGTCACAGCAAAGCACCTCCTGACGTGCGCTCCTCGCGGATCTCCTTCTGGCTGAAGAATCTTTTAAGGCGTTGGCAAAGACAAAATCTTGAAAGAGTGACGGGGTGTTGGTGTGTTCAATAGACTCCCTCCCAGAACCAAAAATCTAAAAATAAAAAAAGTGTAAAAATGCACAAGTAGGCAAGCTCAGCTCGCTGAATACATATTCAAACAAACTTTGACCTCTTTTCAAATCTCTATTTACCAATCTCTTTGCATCTCCTATCTATCGATTTATCTATTCGCGCCTATTTTATCCTATTTATCTCTCCACAAACATACCTATAGATCTATCCATTTATTTGTCTATACGTCCTTCTATCCATCTATCTGTTTAATTGTTAAGATCAAAATAATGTGGAGAGTAAACAGAGACAGTCAAACAAACAACTTAGATATATTTATTCACATTCAAATATATACAGTATATTTGTATGCGAATAATAGATATAAAATAGGTATATTGATAAGTGTGGGTAGGAACTGGATTTATAAAAATAGTTCCTATATAGAAAAATTGATGAGTATGTAAACACACACACACACACACACACACACACACACACACACACACACACACACACACACACGCACACGCACGCACGCACGCACGCACGCACATACGCACACACGCACACACACACACACACACACACACACACACACACACACACACACACACACACACACACACACACACACACACACACACACACACACACACACACACACACACACACACACACACTCCCTCTTTCCCGCCTGCCCGGCCGCTGCCAGCGAGGCTTCAGTGATTGTCTGCAATCAATGTTTTTCTTGTCCACGATTTACACAATTTCACTGGAAACTAATTCATAAACAATTCACACTTGCTGAACCATTTGCTCTGCCACAAACGTTTGGGAGAAATATATATTTAAGTCAAATGTAAACCACAAAGCAGAATGGAGTTCAGGCAAGAGGAAAATGAATTAAGATCTAATTGAAATGCAACAGAAAAGAATAAATCAGAACAACATGAGAATAGAATAGAATGAATAAAATTGAAATAAAGCAAAATGAATAACATAAGGTATAAAGTCAAACAAAATATATTATGAAATAAAATAATGAATAATATAAAAAATAAGCAAAATGAATAAGATAAAGTAACATGACATCAAATTAGATAAAACAGAAAAGAAAACAGTATAAAGAAAATAAACTTAAATCAAATATGAAAACTTAAAGTTATATTAATTAGATTGGAAATGAATGTGATATTGTGATAAAAAAAGATATCTCTGTAATATATAATTGACGGTTAATGGTCCTTGACTTCTTTCTTTAACTCACTTATGCTGTGGGCAGACCACCTTTCTTTTTTTCTTCAAAAAAAAAAAAAAAAAAAAAAAAATCACAACAACCAGTATGTGTACCTATCCCGAAACTACCCTGGCCAGAACCTCTTGGCCTCACAGAAACCGGCAACGATCCTGGGACTTCCGGTGATCTCTGTGTTGTGTCAGTGTGGTTCTCTTGGTCAAGGGGTCACTGGGGAGAGAAGGGAGCAGTCGCCGGTTGTCAACTTTCCTCATGTGAAACAAGTGACAGAAAAACATAGTTTAGTAAAGAGAAATATCCTAGAGTTAATCCGGGGACCGATTGCCAACCCCTTGGGGTTGTAAATTTGAGTGAAATTATTTTTTTTCTTATGGAATTTAGAGAAGGAAATGGAGAAGATTCTTTCCGACGTCCGATCAAAGGTCGAGGAAGACAGATTTAATGAAAACTCTCGAGAACTTTAAAGAAACTAATAACATTGACCCTTTCAATTCAGTGACACCTTTGAGGCCCTTGATCTGGTTGACGTCAGACGATCTTATTCATTCGAAAGAGTACAGGAAACGGGCTACTAACGCTCGATACCCCAATTCCTTGCCTCAACAAAGTCATTTGGCGTCAATCTGAACAAAGTCTATGAGGCGTCACCGTGTTGAAGGGTTCATGATTGTGTCCGCTTGTCTGACTATCGGCGTCGGCTTCGGCTTCGTCTACTTTCCGGTCGAACGCGCGAACAAACTTTGGGCCCTGATTGTACACTCGACTGCTAATGTCTGCTCGCTTCCCCTGCCTCGCTGATGAGGTTGAAAAATTCTTGATTCTTAAACAGTGGCCGCTGCCCTAATTGCTTTTATTTTTACATATATTATAGAAAGGAAAAACAAAGAACATATATACAAATAAAAATTAACGAACAAATATATGAATAAATAACTATATAAACGAAAAGATAAAAATAGATAAATTCCTACTTAGGAGAGAAAAAAATCCCGACCTAGACATGTAAAAGAATCTTGGGAGGATGAGAATTCCAGAGCCTGACAGTGGCTGGAAAGAGAAACGTAGCGTCCAGGTTTTATATCACTGCCATCTGGTGGTCTTGGGACGTGTAGGCGTCTTGAACAGGCCTCTATGACAGGCGATTTTATACAGCTGAGGGGGAGGGGGGCGGACCCCCGGACTGAAGGGTCCTTCGTCGAGCAGGACCCCTGGAACTCAAGCCCTTAGCTGCATGAAATTATTTGTTATTAACCCATTCAACTCCGATGACAAGATGTCTTGTCATTTGGTCAAATAAAACAAAAAATCATAAAACACCAAAATGTTTGATCAAACACCAGAAAAATATGACGTCAGTCCTCGCTTCGCTGCGAGCGAAGCGAGGATTGACGTCATATTTTTCTGGTGTTTGATCAAACATTTTGGTGTTTTATGATTTTTTGTTTTATTTGACCAAATGACAAGACATCTTGTCATCGGAGTTGAATGGGTTAAACCGAAGAAACGCTGCAGATGGCGTCATCATGTTGATAGGGTGAGGAACACCTGTGGCAGGGGTGGGCAACCTTTTTGTGTGTGGGTGTGTAAAATCAGCCAAATCTTTGATACAAAACTTTCTCGCGTGCCAACGGATTAAAATTGTAGGCCCACATACGAAACCTCCTGAGGTGCCCAGTGTTGCATGCGGTTCCCAATGGTCGTACAATACAATGAAGATTTATTATTATCATATATTTTTTAGGTTAGTTCTGGATTTTGTGTCGATATTTTTTTTTAGTGTGCTAGGGTT
>NC_134781.1:60165770-60168270 GCF_046742065.1 Oratosquilla oratoria | reverse complement strand
TTGGGACAGAAGAAGAATTCACGTGTTTCCTACGAACAATCAATGCCAGTACTCTAATTTACGCACGCACACACACACACACACACACACACACACACACACACACACACACACACACACACACACACACACACACACACACACACACACACACACACACACACACACACACACACACACACACACACACACACACATACACACACACACACACACACACACATACACACACACACACACACACACATACACACACACACATACACACACACACACGCACACACACACACACACGCACACAAGCACACACACGTATATGTAATTTATATATATATATATATATACATACATATATATACATATATATATATATATATATATATATAATCAGACAACTTTCAATTAAATTTCTTTAGACAAAATTTTTGTTGAAAGTAATCACTAGCGTTTTTCCAGTTGGTAGGGTGATTAAAAGTGCTTAAATGTTTAAAAATGGCACTTGACTCATTCCCGTCTTTGACACATTTCTTGTGTTATTTTATCCTAACAGAAAGATCTTTTGCCGTTTGGCCGATATAGAATTTATCACATATTTTGCAAGGAATTTTGTACACAAAGCCTTTTGGGCAATTTTTAGAATTATTATTTAGGTATTGTTTGATTGTATTACTGTTTCTGAAGGCTACATTGATATTAAAATTCTTGAGTAATTTGGGAACAATAGTTAAGTTTTCTTGGTAAAGTAAAACTAATAGGTTATTATGGTCTTTGGGTTTGTTAGGCAGAGAATTGTAATAAGTTTTCCTCGCAAAATTGTAACAAACATCAATGAAATGTTTAGGATATTTCAATCCAAAAGTAATATCGTATACATTTCTTATTTCCTCATCAATATACTCGGGACTGCAGACCCGTAAAGCTCTAAGGAACACAGATGAGAAAACCGATCTTTTTACATTATCAGGGTGGGAAGAATAGTAATGGATGTATGAGTTTACATTAGTTGGTTTTCTGCAATCACTAAATGTAAGGTTTATTTCTTTATGATGAATATTAACGTCTAAAAAGGGTAGCACACCGTTATTTTCCACTTCAACCATGAATTTGATTGACTTGACTAGGTTAATTATTATTATATTTGTAAGGAAATAGCCAATAATTACCAAATGTAAGAATGCTGGACGTGTGACCCACGCTCGGACAATTCGTTCACTACCACTCCTAGTGTAGTTCCTTATGCTCTTGTCATACTATATTATGTTTGCTGTACCCTCTTTCTTTGAAATTTATATTGAAGATGTAATATACGAAAGCGCTCTGCTCCGTTTGTTTACGTTCTAAAGTGGTTACCTTGCATATATATATATATATATATATATATATATATATATATATATATATATATATATATATATATATATGTGTGTGTGTGTGTGTGTGTGTATGTATGTATACATACACACTGAATGGTTCCCAGTGATCAATTAATATATTTTTCAACCACATATCACTTTTAATTCCGTACCATCGCAAACGAGACTGAGAATCGCTCGAAGGAGGCATCCGTTGGAAATTGAAACGTAGACGAGCCGAGGATTCGAACCCAGCTCACCCGTAACAAATGTATATTGACGTAACCCAATACACTATCAAGATAGCGTATTGGGTTACGTCAATGTAACTTTGTTATGGGTTAGCTGGGTTCGAATCCTCGGCTCGTCTACGTTTAATTTCCAACGGATGCCTCCTTCGAGCAATTCTCAGTCTCGTTTGCGATGGTACGGAATTAAAAGTGATATGTGGTTGAGAAAGATGTATGTATGTATGGATACATATATAATTGCATGTATGTATGTGTGCATAAGCATTACGTATATATGTGTCATCTTGGTTGAATCGATCACACCCACGCTCGCTAATACGCAAGTCCCAGCTGGAGAAACGAGAGGAGCAAAAAACTTTGTCCATTTCTGCACTTTCTTTGGTCTCCAAGTGGTGATCTGGCCAAGATTGGGCGATTTCTCTACTCCCAGCACCCAGTGAGCACGGAGCATCGGGGGCACAAACTAGAGATGCGGACAGGAAATTGGTTCTGACCACCATCTTAACTGAGAGAGACAGAGATGAAGAGAGAGAGAGAGAGAGAGAGAGAGAGAGAGAGAGAGAGAGAGAAAGATATATATATATATATATATATATATATATATATATATATAGAGAGAGAGAGAGAGAGAGAACCTTATAAGAAAATGTAAAAGACTCCTCTCGTCATTAAATCTGATTAATTTTTCCTATATTTTGTTTTCTTTATGTCGCAGTGAAGTAATTGCTTCAATTGTGTGGAGATTCCCTTCAAATCTGAATAAAATCAAGACACGAATCAGATTAAAAGAACATGAAAAATATATATAGTCCGATCAATGTTAAAAGCCCTCTCTCTTTTCAAATTATTTATCTATTTATTTTTCCAATTTGAAATGTAATGGAAGAAAATAAAAAA
>NC_134781.1:60155770-60160770 GCF_046742065.1 Oratosquilla oratoria | reverse complement strand
TATACGTATATGTATATATGTGCATATATATGTGAATATATATACATATATGTATATATATAATACATATATATATATATATATATATATACATTATACACAGACACACACACACACACACACACACACACACATATATATATATGTATATATATATATATATATATATATATGTATATATATAGTATCCGAAAAAAGTATAGAGCGCTCCCCATTGAAATGAAGGCTAAAAAGCGCTCTGATGTTTTTGCGTTTCCCACCGCTGTCAGGCATCTTGTCATTATCATTTTACATCTGCAACACAGCCAGCTCTCTGGCAGCTCAGCCAGCTTCCGTTTTTCCGCCTCAGTGCTCTTCGAGCTCTTGTGGAGAGGGGTTGTGTTAATTTTTGCTCCAGCCGCCTACCCCCTATTTTTGTTGTTTCACTTTGTGGCTCTGCAGTTTTAGGAGACATTCATCCTGATAGCTCCTACTAACCTTAGTGGTGAGGAAAAGGCTTAGTGGGAGACTGAAAATGTGTCGACGAAAGAGATTTCGAGACGTACAGGGCGAGGTGAGAGCACCATTCGACATCTGGTCGCTACAGCTCGTGGCCTCCCACCCAACGCCGTACCACCTCGAAAACCTGACCCTGGAAGGCCTAGAAAGACCTCTAAGTGTACTGATAACCTCCTATGACGTTACTAGGCTGGACAGTCTGAGAAACGAGGTGGGGAGAAGAGCGGGGGTGGAGAGGTAGTTGGGAGATAGGGTTGATGAAAGAGTATTGGGATGATTTGGACACAAGGAAAGAATGAGTGAAGAAAGATTAGTAAAAGAGTTGGGGAAGGCAGAAGTTTGAAGGAGTAAATATGAGGTGCCCATCAAGAATGAGATGGATGGATGGAGTACAAGGGGCATTGTGAAATAGGGAAATATCTGTGGAGGAAGGAAGGAAGAAGACAGAAGATAGAGGTGAGTGGATAATGGTTGTGCATGGATGATGCTGTGATGCATAAAAGGGAGTGGGTTGGGGATAGGGTGAAGGAATTCGTGAAAATTATATTCTGATGCAGCCCGAAGGGATGTCTCCCCGCCTTCTCCTTTTCCGCATGAGGGGGACGGAGAGGGGGTGTCGCCGATTAAACGAAACGATCTTGCTGAGGATATGCTGCGTTTTGCTACATTACTTCTAACCCAGGGGGGGTGGCCGAGATGCAGAGATGACCCGTCATTCAGGAGAGGCAAAGATAAAAGGGAGGGGTTGGTCAATGGAAGTGGAGTATGTGGGGATGGAATGGGTGGGAGTGGATTTTATGCCTTTGTGTTTTTGGCTACCTCCCTTGTAAAGGGGGAATGGAAAGCTGTTTTCATATGTATATAATATATATATTGTTACGGGCTGCTGGTATGTGAAGAGACGTTACGTATAACGTCTAAGTGCTTAAGAACCAGCGCACTTCTAGAAGCCACTGTAGGACTGAACTATCTGGTCAGGGCCTAGATAATTCGTAAGACTAGAAGTAAAGGTAACAAAGAAGATTCCAGGAAAGGAATATTAAACTAGCGATAAAACTAGTAAACGAAATTATTAATGGAAAATATTTACAGGCAATCAACACAAAAGAGAATGGGCAGTAGGGTCAATGGGACCGTTACATGATTATGAGAATATGGAAATTATCGTTCAAATAAGAAACAAGATAAGTATACAATATGGTACTATCTAAGTACAAAGAGATCAGGAACATGCATCAGAATAAGTAATAAGTACAAATATAAGTAAAGTAATGCAATGTATATCAGACACGTAATGTAGGCAAAAAGGGTGATCACTTCACACCAATCGTCTCATGAATCTAAACCTTCTAGTTTTTATCAAGAGATCAATATGTGGGAAATGACAAGGAATGAGCGGTTTCAACTGCTTATATACCATTGGACCGGAAGCGAGATACTTCCGGTGAAGTGTGCGAGTGAGTGAAAGGGGGGGAGGAGGGTAAGTTAACACGTCAACATGGGTAGTTTTAAGACCCTCGACTCGCTTGAACAATCTATTTATTTAGTAACTGTCAAATCTGTGCGCTCCGAACTATTCAGGATTTCGCTTGTCTGTTTGTTCTACAAGAGTGCGCACCTCTCTGCACGTAGGCAAGATTACATATAGTGGACGGGCGTTACTGCTTAACATTGTTACAATACATACATAGACAAGAAATATGAACATAGTTATGTAATACAAAGGAACACAATTCTATAACATAATTACACATATGACGTAATATCTAATATTACGTTACACCTCCACCGTTTGGGAAAGCTTTTCACTTTCTGTTGAAAAGCTACGTTCTAGAAAGTATGGAGTAGTTCTTTTGCGCAGGGGACAGCTTCTTGCTGTAGTAGGCGATAGCGTGAAGAACTTCATTGTGTTCTTGCAAGAGGGCGGCACCGATACCGGTGTCGCTGGCGTCGACTTGCAGAAGAAAGGGTCGTTGGAAATCGGGTGCCCTTAGAACTGGTGCGTTAGTGAGAAGGGACTTCAGGTTTTTGAAGGCCGTCTCACAGGTAAGTGTCCACACGAAGTCGTGGTCTTTTCTCAACAGGTCAGTCAATGGTTCTGCTACATCTTGTTTCTCAGATAAGTGTCCTACTTTTATCTGAAGATTTTGTAGTATCTGAGAGTTTTCCAAGGGAATCTCAGGAGGATTAGGCAGGTTATCAGGAGGCTCTTCCGATTCTATTGTGGTAGAGCTGCAAGCTGGAATTGGATCTCTGGAATGATAAGGTTTTAAGGTATTTATGTGACAGAGACGGGAACTCTTTCTTCTGTCTGGAGTTTTGATTATGTAGTTTAGATCACTGGTTCTGGACAAGACTTCATAGGGTCCTTTGTATTTAGCCTGCAATGGATCTCCTGGTATGGGAAGATAAAGTAACACTTGATCTCCTGGAGAGAAAGTTCTAAGTTTAGAATTTTTATCATACCGACCTTTCATTACTCGTTGAGCATTCGTCAAGTTCTCTCTTGCCAACTTCCAAGCTTCTAACAACTTCTCGGTGACCTGGGACACGTATTTCAAAGAAGGAACTGGTGGTTCTTCTTTCATCCATTGTTCATGAAGTATCTTTAGGGGGCCACGGACTTCATGACCGAAGACTAATTCTGACGGGCTGAATCCAAGGCTTTCTTGAATTGTTGTTCGGGTGGCGAACAACAAAAAGGGGAGTCCGTCTTCCCAATTTCGAGTGTTCTCGGCACAGAAGATTCTTAACATTGTCTTGAGCGTTTGGTGAAAGCGCTCTAGAGCACCTTGTGATTGAGGATGATAGGCGGAGGAAGTTACATGATTTATACCTAGTGTTACAAGAGTTTCTCTAAACTTGTTGGAAAGAAAATTACTTCCTTGATCACTTTGAATGTTCTTGGGGAATCCTACCATAGTAAAATATTTCAACATTTCTCTGATTATGTTTTGAGCTTTAATATTTTTCAAAGGAATTGCTTCTGGAAAACGAGTGCTCATACACATGATTGTGAGAATGTACTGATTTCCTTTACTTGAAGGAGGTAAAGGTCCTACACAGTCAATAAGAACTTTTTTAAATGGCTCTTCCATTACAGGAATGGGATGGAGTGGAGCTTCTACAATTTTCTGGTTGGGCTTACCTACAAGTTGACATGTATGACATGTTTTACAATATTGGGCAACATCTTTGACAACCGTGGGCCAATGGAAATGTTGGGTTATGTTGAACAAGGTCTTTCTTACCCCTAAGTGACCTGCTAAGGGAGTATCATGAGCCAATCTTAGAACATTATTCCTGAAACCAAGAGGGAGGACTATTTGATTCCTTACTTGCCATGGCTGGTCAGCGGTTGCGGTGGATGCTCTCCATTTTCGCATTAGGACTCCGTTTTCTATATAGAAACCTCGTGACATATTTTCAACTTCTTCTGGAGATGAAACAATCTCGTACAAATTTTTAAGAGAAGGATCTGACTTCTGTTCTTTGATTAATTCTGCTCTAGATAGAGAAACTGGTGAAGAAGAAGATGGGTCAGTTTGGGAGAATAGGGATTCTAAATTATAGGTCTCCTCTTCAGATTTCTTGTACTGAGATCTGGTTACAGCACAAGCGGGAAACAACTGTAAGTTATCTGAAGGTTCTACTGAGGTCTTAGGGTTATTTGTTATTAAGGGAGAAATGACTTTGCTTCCAGCGATGTCATTGGCCAACAATAAGGATATTCCTACTATGGGAAGAGAGTCTACTACTGCTACTTTAACCATTCCGGTTGTTAAATCAGACCGCAAGAAAACATTATGTAATGGACATTTTATAATTCCTCCAACTCCTTCTATCAATATATCATAACCTGTATATGACTCACCCAGATTCTGCAAGACAGAATTTAAAATCAGACTTTGCTTTGCTCCTGTGTCTCGGAGTATGGAAATAGGATATTGTTGTGAACTACTACTATGAGATATAGTTCCTGAAGATACAAATGGTTTGAAACAAGGATCATGATCTGATGAGGGGGGTTCTACATTACTTGACAATACCGGCTTTGGTAGTGTATCCTGAATAGAGGATTTTGAATCATCTGATTTTATATTACTTACAAGAGTTGGTGTCTTATTGGAGAATGAGGGTGTCAGTCTCTTTCTGCAATTAGAAATGTGATGGCCAACCTGTTTACAATATGAACAAGTTACAGGGGGATTAGTCTTAAACCTTTCCATTCTTTGCCAAGGTTGGTTTGGAGGATATTGATTGAAATCAGACCTGTAACTGAAATGTGATGGGCTAGACTGATTTTCAAAGTGTTTCTTTGGGGACCAAGGATCAGAGTATTTTGTTGAATCTGGAATATATGACTTTGACTTTTGGGATTCCATTTGTCTTGACTTAGGTTTATGATTTAGTGTGAACTCATCAGCCAATACAGCAGCTTTAGTTAAAGTTTCGGGAACATGATCATCTATAAAAATCCTAAGATCTGTCTCTAAGGTATT
>NC_134781.1:60148270-60150770 GCF_046742065.1 Oratosquilla oratoria | reverse complement strand
AGAACATCCAGGACGAGGCTGTTGGTAATCCATATCCTCTGTGTTAGCGTCACTGTCACAGGAATCACCCCAGATAATGTCATTCACGTGAGTAACTGCGTCTCGTTGTGCTACAACTGCAAAATAATACAATGTGGTAAGAATGTAAAACGGCAAAATAATACAATGTAGTAAGCACGTAAAACTTCCAACTTGTTGTGATATTCAAAAGTATGATTAGTAAAATTATGAAAGTATGATTACCTTGTTCTTTCCTCTGCAGTTGCATCTCAGTCCGGGCTACTTGTTGCTGGGATCTTGTCTCAAAGATTTTGTCATAACCCGACATGCAACCTTTCCTCTCGGTCCTCTGGTCCTGGTAGAACCTGATGTCCTCATCTTTCTTCTCCCTGGATAACAGTCTGTTGCTCTCTGTATCCTGAACAGCATCTGGGGCTCCTATCTAGTACAGGCTGTCCAATTCCAAGACAAATTCACTCCTCTTTCCTCCAGGGTCACTTGCTCTCCCTTTGCTCTTCATCAGTGCTTTGTGTTTGTCATAGAATTTCACGAAGAGCTTCATGCAGTTCTATCTGGTCATCGTCTTGATCCTAGCCATCTGCCAGAATAGGATGATAGTTTCAACCATTTCATAGGCGAGGCTTTGAACCATGGGTTTTCCTGTACTTTCTGGTAAACTTTAGAGATAAAGGAAATAATGGAATGCTTGTCTGTTGGTGGGAAGCTGGAAACCACTGATGCAAGCTGAGGGGTATCCGACCAGGAAGGTTTCAGTGAGACATCTGGTGGACGGCCGATTTGATGTTTGCTTGTGGACTGCAGGTGGAGGTTCTAACACATCAACTGTGCGTCCTCGTAGCTCCTTGCTCAATGTCATTGTGAAGTATCTTGTTTATAGTTTTCTGGATTTGTATAAAGTTTCTGTGCTGGCCTTACTTTTGTACTGTTCAGTATTGCCGGGCATCATTAACAGGTTTCTGTAAATGTGAAATATGAAATAAAATTCTGAAATTATGTATAAGTTTTGATATAAATTAACTTAAGATTCAAACATCCATACAAAAACTATGTCTCCAGGTTAGCAAAAAATTCAAGATTTTCAAAAACTTCATCTCTTAAAATTCACGAGAAATTTGATAAATTCTAACGGTTGCTATATGTAGAGTAGATTCTGTTCTTTCGTTTGGTACCTAATTTCTTGCTCTTAGATTAAAAATTATACTACAAAATATGCTTAGAAAGGCCTCAAAATTGGCCCTTTTGGTAAGATTGATAGCAAAAAAAAAAAAAAAAAAAAAAATCAGTCTCTATGTAGCAATGCCTCCATACATTCTAAATAAAAATAAATGTCATTTTTAGTTTTTTAGGTCAAAAATATGGGCAAAAGTACAGTAACGTATGAAAATATGAAAAAAGTCGTTTTTGAACAGGTCTAACACACACACACACACACACACACACACACACACACACACACACACACACACACACACACACACACACACACACACACACACACACACACACACACACACACACACACACACATATATATATATATATATATATATATATATGTATATATATATATATATATACTGTATATACAGTATATATATGTATATATATATATATGTATTTATATATGTATACATTATATATATATATATATACATATATATATATACATGTATATATATATATAAATATATATATATATATATATATATATATATTGCTACAGGATGTAGTTTTACCAATTGTATTTTTTTCTGTACATTTATGCACACTCACACACATATTCACACGGATGCACATACAGACACACACAGAGCAAGTCCGCCCACTCCAGTGCTGGCCGACGAAATTTTTTCCTCCCGCCGTTGTCAGAGCTTAGTTTCCATTCACATCGGATGCAAATCACGATCAATACTCGAACCCATGGAGAGCTCTGCAGATCAAGAGGTGGATTAAGTACCGGAGGTTTGGGCCTAGGTTAAATACTTTCATTTTTTTCTTTTTCTTTTTTTTTGTACTCGGGACTTCAGGATTTTATTCAGTTGTAGTCTGACTCTTGAGCTGAATAGAATGGTTTAGCTTTTAGGACAAAGTCAAGGAAGTGAAAGTAATAAAGTAGGTTCGAAAAATGTTCATCGGATTAACGAAGCAATAAAAGGCTCTGTTGCGCCTCTGGATTGAGGACTGATGATGTGTAAAACAAGGACTAACTGTCCTATCGTGCACTGATACATTCAGCCACACCTATAATGGAGCAATAGGGATGAATGTCCATATACTGGCTTCCACAAGTCAACATACACACACACACACGCACACGCAGACACACACATGTGCGTATAGGCACACGCACGTGCAAGCACACGCACGTACACGCACACGTACACGCACAATTTCCTTGCAGCGTTAACAATGCTTTCAAGTTATGAACCTGGCTCGACCTCGGACCTTCCGCGTGAGAGGTCAAGACGCTAACCACTAC
>NC_134781.1:60130770-60135770 GCF_046742065.1 Oratosquilla oratoria | reverse complement strand
ACTTATTCATCTATATCATTATTCATTTTTTAAATGTGTGATTAGGAAAAGAGCGGGCGATATATTACTCATAATTCTAGACATCAGGTAAACACCCAAACAATATGCTATCGTATCTGTTAATTTATCTAATTATTTTTCTAATCATTACTTTATCTGTTCATGTAAGTACTCATCTACTCATCTATCAATCAATCTACCATGTATTTATTCAACGAGCTACTTATCTAGAAAATATATTTCTCACATTCATAGCAATGAATTGTAGATCTTGAAAAGGAGAAGGAGTACGAAAAGAAGCTGAAGGAGGAGTGGGAGGGAGTAAAGGATAGAGCAGAGATGGGTGTGGAGGAGGAATGGGGATGGTTCAAGGAGGGAGTCTTAAAGTGTGCAAGGATGGTGTGTGGAACAAGAAGGACAGGGGGAAATAGAAGAAAGGGTAGTGAATGGTGGGATGAGGAAACAAAGAAGGTTGTAGAAGAGAAGAAGCGAGCATTCACAGATTGGTTACAAAAGAGGACAGGGGAGTCATATGAGACATACAAAGAAAAGAAAAGAGAAGTAAAGCAAAAGGTAAAGGAGGCAAAGAGGAGAGCAGATGTGAAATGGGGTAGGAGTATGACAGAAAATTTTGAAAGTAATAAAAAGATGTTTTGGAAAGAAATTAAGAGAGGAAGAGGAGGCGAATCAAGTAGGGAAGAAAAGGTAAAAGGTACAGATGGAGAGTTGATAATGGAAGAGATGGCAGTGAGGGGAAGATGGGCAGAATATTTTAGGGAGTTGCTGAATGTGAAGGAGGATAGGGAAGGAAAGATAGCTGCAGTGGGAAATGCGAAGAAAATGAGAGTGATGAGTGAGGAGAATGGAGGAGAAATAAGGAAGGATGAGGTGAAGGCAGTTGTAAAGATGATGAAAGCAGGTAAGGCACCTGGTCTGGATGGATGTCATGCAGAATGTCTGAAAAAGGGAGGTTCAGTGATGGTGGACTGGTTGGTGAGGTTATTTAATGTTTGCTGGAGAGAGGGTAGAGTACCGGAGGACTGGAGTAGTGCCTGTATAGTTCCTCTTTACAAGGGAAAAGGGGACAAGTGTGAATGTAGTAATTTCAGAGGGATTAGCCTGTTGAGTGTAGTAGGGAAGGCTTATGGGAGGATCTTAATTGAGAGGATTAGGAGAGGAACAGAAGGAGTAATTGGTGAGGAACAGTGTGGATTTAGGACGGGTAGAGGTTGTGTAGATCAGATCTTTGTGGTAAGACAGATATGTGAGAAAGCTATAGGAAGGGGGAAGGATGTTTTTTGGGCTTTTATGGATCTGGAAAAGGCTTATGATAGGGTAGACAGAAAGGCACTGTGGGAGGTTATGCAGATTTATGGGATAGGAGGAAAGCTTTTGGGAGCTGTCAAGAGTTTTTATGAGAGTAGTAGAGCATGTGTTAGGATTAGAAATGGAGAGAGTGAGTGGTTTGAAGTAAAGGTGGGACTTCGTCAAGGATGCGTTATGTCGCCCTGGCTGTTCAACTTATACATGGATGGGGTGGTGCGAGAGGTGAATGCTAGGGTAGTGGGTCAGGGATTGGAGATGGTTAAAGAAAATGGAGAAAAGTGGGAGGTGAGCCAGCTGTTGTTTGCGGACGACACTGCGCTTGTGGCAGGGTCAGAGGAGGGATTGAGGAAGCTGGTGGCAGAGTTTGGGAGAGTATGTGATAGAAGAAAGCTAAAGATAAATGTGGGTAAAAGTAAGGTGATGAGATGTACAAGGGGTGAAAGTGGCAGTAGACTGGAAGTGAACATTAAGGGAGAGCGACTGGAGGAAGTGGATAGTTTTAGATACTTGGGTGCAAGTGTAGCAGGAAAAGGTGGAGTGAAGGTGGAGGTAGAATGTAGATTGAGAGAAGCGAGTAAATGCCTTGGTGGATTGAAGAGAATAGACATTTGGGAATGGATGCGAAGAGGAGACTGTATGAAGGAGTGATTGTGCCAACAGCACTGTATGGGGCAGAAACGTGGAACATAAGAGAAGAAGAGAGAAGGAGTTTGAATGTGTTTGAGATGAGGTGTCTGAGAAGTATGGTGGGGGTTACTAGGCTAGATAGAGTGAGAAATGAGGAGGTGAGGAGGAGAACAGGGGTGAAAAAGGATTTGGGAGATAGGGTTGATGAAAGAATATTAGGATGGTTTGGACACATGGAAAGAATGAGTGAAGAAAGAATAGTAAAAGAGGTATGGAAGGCAGATGTGGAGGGAGTGAACATAAGGGGACGTCCTAGGATGAGGTGGATGGATGGGGTGAAGGGGGCTTTGGGGAAGAGGGGAATGTCTGTTGAGGAAGGAAGGGAGAGGACGGAAGACAGAGGTGAGTGGAGAATGGTTGTATATGGATGATGTTGTGACTGCATGAGGAGGAATGGGCGGGGGGGTGGGGGTGGGGTAGTATGTGTGAGTAAATTTTGACGCAGCCCGAAGGGATTTCTCCCCGTCCTCGCCTTATATGCAAAGGGGGACGGAGAGGGGGGGTCGCCGATTAAATGAAGCGGCCTTGCTGTGGATGTACTGTGTCTTGCGACACTGCTTCTGACCCAGGGCGGTGGGCAGGGTGCAGCGATGACCCGTCATCCAGGAGGTGCTCAGATGAGAGGAAGGGTGGGAGGGGTGTGGAGTGTATTTAGGGATGAAATGGGTGGGAGTGTTTTTATGCCTTTCCCTTTTTGGCTACCTCCCTTGGAAGGGGGAAAAAGCCTTGGTATATGTATGTATGTATGAAAACAAGTTGACAAAGACATTGACATTTCTGTATAAGCGTTGATGATTTTTCTTTTTTGAACAAATACTTTTCTCCAAAACCTTGTGGTACATTGTGTTATGCGGTACCGCCGCGGTTTCCACGCGGTTCAAACAGCTAGTATGAACAGGGCCTAGCCTATGAGCATTATGCGGTATTTCATCAGAACTATTGACATAAGTGGAAGGGAAAACAAGTTAGTTTTGGAGCTCCGTTGATCAAGAAGGAAACCATCATTTCGCTCGAGTGGTTCCTCGTATACGCGAGAGCCACGGCAGGTGTTCTTCACGAAGTCAGATCGACATCGAGTTCGGGATGGTTCATGAGAACGATAATTTTTATTTTGTTGCTTCCCAGAGGTCAAATGTTTATATTTCATCACTAATAACCAGAGCTTCTATCCTTGTGGACAAAATGTGGTATCATAGCAGTGCTAACGGAAGGTAGCAGAAAGAAAGGCTCAAGTTAAATCTACATATAAGTATATAAGGCGTCAGATAACAATGATAATTACGATGTTATTTACCTTGACGTCAGCAAAGCGTTTGACAAGGTACCGCACCAGAGACTACTACATAAAATCAAAGCCCATGGCATACGAGGAAAAGAGAATAGATCAGAGCTTGGATTAGTAACAGAACACAGCGGGTCACCATAAATGGAGTGAAATCTAAGTGGGACAATGTTACTAGTGGGGTCCCCCAGGACTCGGTTTTGGGTCCCTTCTTGTTCATTATGTACATAAACGACTTAGACAATGGGATGAATAGTGATGTTAGTAAGTTTGCGGGCGACACTGAAATAGGACGCCAAATTAGGTCAGGAGACGACGCAGAGATTCTGCTGAATGATCTTAACAAATTGTTCACATGGTCGGTGAAATGGCAAATGAACTTAAATATCTCTAAGTGTAGTGTGTTAAACGTAGGGCTACACAACCCCGAAAATAGATACATCTTAGATAACATGCTTTTAGAGAAAATTGAGTGCGAGATAGACTTGGGAGTTCTAGTGAGTCCGGACCTTAAAACTAGGAAACAGTGCATTAGCACCAGGAATAAAGCTAACAGAGCATTAGGTTTCATTGCTAGGACGGTAACGAATAGAAGTGCAGAGGTAATTATCAAACTCTAGCGATAGTTACACCCATCCTTGACTATGCGGTACAGTTTTGGTCTCCGTCCTACAGAATGGACATCAATTCACTAGAATCAGTAAAAAGAAGAATGACCAAAATGACACATGGACTCAGAAATTTGCCTCACGAAGAGAGGCTTAGGCACCTTAACTTACACTCTCTGGAAAGACGCAGAGTGCGGGGTGGTCTAATAGAGGTGTTCAAGTGGATCAAAGGCTTTAACAAGGGTGATGCAAACAAGGTCATCATATTAAAACAACAGGGCAGGACTCGCAGTAATGGATTTAAACTGGACAAATTTAGATTTAAGAAGGAAGTGGGCAAGAATTGGTTTACTAATAGGGTGGTCGACGAATGGAATAGATTTAGTAACCATGTAGTAAGCGCTGAAACTCTCAGTTGTTTTAAGAAACTATTAGACAACTTTATGGATGGGGATGACAGGTGGTGATGGATACAGAGCTGCCTAGTGTAGGCCTTATGGTCTTTTGCAGTCTCCTTCATTCTTATGTTCTTATAAGCATTCTTCTTTGAGTAAAGACCAGTAGAAAAAAAATTGGTGCGTCGGGGTGTCACAACTCCCTAAAGTATACACGGACGGGGCCCTTTACAGTTGGTGGAATGACATCACAGAATATTTGTGAACTGTATACCAGGTAGTTACGGGCGGTCACTTGAATCAATCATGTGGATTTCAAAAGATCAAGAAGGAACGTGGATGCTGGTAGAAGCGAATGGATACTTCGACTTATTCATTTTACTAGTGCTTCTATCCTTTTCAAGTACGAGACAGAAACAGGAGTGGAACAATGGAGAAAGGAAAGGAAAAAGGTGGATAAGAAAAAGCCTCGGGGATTTTTATTTTTCAGAAGTTATATGAAGATATTAGTTCCAGAAATTACTCAAGAAATAATAATGGATATGTGGAGTTTAAGAGACCGGGATTTTATGCTCTGCAAAGGAAGATATTATATATAAGAATCGAATTTAAAAGTCCTTAAAAAATGGATGTGCTGATTCAGAAAAAAATTTTGTTATTCGAAAAAGGCTGTGAGGTTTTCATAAGAATATAATCAACTGC
>NC_134781.1:60103270-60108270 GCF_046742065.1 Oratosquilla oratoria | reverse complement strand
ACACACATATATGTATATATGTATATATATATATATATGTATATCTCTATATCTATATATGTATATATACATATGTATGTATATATATATATATATATATGTGTGTGTGTGTGTGTGTGTGTGTGTGTGTGTGTGTGTGTGTGTGTGTGTGTGTGTGTGTGTGTGTGTGTGTGTGTGTGTGTGTGTGTGTGTGTGTGTGTTGAACTAAAATACAACACACACACACACACACACACACACACACACACACACACACACACACACACACACACACACACACACACACACACAAACACACACACACACATCCTCGGATTCTCGAAACAAGCTTAAACAAGAAATTAAAAGAATAGAAAAAAAAAGAAAAAAAAAGGTGGAAAAATAGAAAGGTAAGGGATACAAAAAGAGAAAAGAAAGAAAAAAAAACAGCAAAAGATGCAGAAGGGAAAGAATGAAAACTATAATGCATGATCACAGTAATAATATTTATCAATGTGTTATTACGAACAACTATTGTTATCCTCATTTTCTCGGCTCTTTCACCTTCCCTATTTCTACTTCCCCGTCTTCTTTCCCCTCCTTCTTACTCTCCCCTTGCTTCTTCCCTTCCTCCCCTTCTTCCTCTCTTTCCCCTCTTACCCATCCTCCTTCTTCCTCTGCCCTCCCTTCCTCCTCAATCTTCCTCTCCTTCTTATATTCCTATACTCCTCCTCCTCCTCCTCTCCTCTCTTTCTCTTAGTTCATCCTCTCGTATGCCCTCTTTCCTTCCCCCTCCTTTTCCCATCCCCTTCTTCCTTTCCCCTCCTTTCCTTTCCTCTCTCCTCCTCCTTCCCTCCCTCCCCATCTTCTTCCTCTCCTTCTCCCCTTCCCTTTTCTCCTCCTTTTTCTTTATCTCCATCCCACTCTTCCCCTTCCTTCTTCCTCACCCTCCCCTCTCCTCTTTCCCCTTCCTCGCCATCCCCTCTTACCTTCCCTGTCCTTCTTCCTCCTCCCTTACTACCTTCCCCATCTTCCTCCTTTCTTCTTCCTCACCCTTCCTCCCTCCCTTCCTTATTTTCCCTCCTTTCATCCCTTCCCTTTCCTTCTTCCTCCTCTTGCCCTGCTCCCCTTTCCCTCTTCACCTCCCTTTCCCACTCCTTCCTCTCCCTCCCTTCCTCCTTTCCTACATATCTTTCCTCCCCGTTCTCTCCCCCCCCCCTTCTCCCTCCAGAGGGGCCATATTCTGGAGATCCAAATACTAAGAAACAGCGAAGCACAGGAAATTAATTTGGGTCTTTTGAAATATAAATACTTAATTGCAAATGAAAGTGCCATGTTAAATCCTTGGGGCCGGGAGATCTCTTTACAAATATTATTATGAATGAACGCAAATGACCTTATACACAAACACATACACACACACACACACACACACACACACACACACACACACACACACACACACACACACACACACACACACACGTGTGCATACACATGTACGCTTACACATGTACGCATACACATGTTTTGATTTAATATTTAGACTTGACGTCACACGGTTTAAGTGTCATGTTTACGTCTTCCTGTCTTGACGTATGTCGTCAATACGTCACGGAGAACTATGACGTAATATACGACGCCAATGGCAACATCTTTGAGAACCAGGGCGTCAATGCTCACGTGATTAAATTCCCGGGAATGAGCTCATTATTCATATTAGGAATTGATCAGCGCCGACCTGTTTGCCAAACAAGAACAATTTGGCAGTAATTGATCATTCCACGAGAGAAGTGATCTCAGCTATTATTGCAGGAAAAGTTTGAATTATGAGAAGGATGGAGGAGATAGATTATGTCAAATTAAACGGTGATGTTTCCTAAGTAGAACATTAAGCATGATTCCCTAGGTAATAAATTCAAAACTCTCCATTAAAATGAAAATAATTTCGGTCTACTATGTCATACGCCTTTTACAAATCCATTTTCTTTCGTCCGACTAACTCACCAATAAAATCACTCAATATTATATGTGAAAATCTTCATTAAAATGAAAATAATTTCGGTTTATTAGGTCATGCACCTTTTACAAATCCATTTTTTTTCTTCCAACTAACTCACCAAAAATTCACTCAAAATTGAATATGAAAACAAAATATAAATAAGAATTTAAATAATTAATTAGTTATTAGATAAGCAAATACATAAACAAACATATGAAAATAAGTAAATTATAATTGAAAATATAAAAAGACGGAAATCACTCATTTCCTCAGCACTAATAAGGCAAGGAATGAAATTACTCAAGTATGTCTATTTCGTTTGAATACGACATCATTCGTGTTTTTATTTTTTCTAAAGATAAAAAAAAAAAAAAACGAAGAAGAAGAAGGAGAAGAAGAAAGAGCGCGTGCAAGGGTACACACGAGCAAGAACCTCTTCCAGACAGCTCTGGCGACAATGTTGAAGAGTCTTAATTCCTCAATTCGAAAGAGGCTAAGAACTACATAGGCGAAGGAATGTTTATGAATATATATATATATATATATATATATATACACATATATACATATAAATATATATATACATATATGTATTTATATACATATATATATATATATACATATATATACATATAAATATATATACATATATAATATATATATATATATATATATATATATATATATATATATATATATATGTACGACACGCACGCACGCACAGATATCCCTTTCCTCGTTCTGTCTCCCTTTCTCTCACTTTGTACCTCATTCTGTCTGCCTCTATACCCCTTTCTTGGCCCCGTCTCTATTTCTCTCTCTCTCCCTTATTCGCTCTCTCCCTTATTCGCTCTCTCTCATATTTCCTTCCTCTCTCTCTTTCCTTTTCATTTTATCTCTTTATCCCTTCCTTCCCCTTTAACAAGAATATCTCTTCCACTTCCCTTCCCTTCGCCTCTCTTTTCCCTCTTTTCTCTCTTTATCTATATCCCATGTATAGAATATCACCGATAAACGCAAGTGCACTTATAATCCAATATTCAATTGAAATCGCTACGTCTCAATAATCTTCGAAACATTTCATTGAACACGGTTGATTTTTTCTTCCCTCGAAACTTAAAATTCATACCAATTCATATTGAACACACATGTAAAAAAATATCTATTTGTGAATGAATATTTAAAATCCACTCGAAAAACTGTGGAAGAGCCAGAGCCCGCAGATGGGTAGTTGAATAGTTGATATTTGAAGGAATAGTGGCAGAAGTGTGAGTTTGTGTGCATGAGGGGATGGTTAAGAAGTTGATCGTAGAAAATATTGGCTGAACGGTTGGAATTGACAGTGTTGTTCGAGACTTGATGAAAGGGTGAAAGTTGAAAGGATAATTGAGATTGACAGCTAGTTGATCGGGTAGAAACTAGAGATGTCTTTAGAATTCTAATCACGAAGAAGTTGTTTAGTAAATCTAATCTGTCTTTAGTCAGATCATTTCATTCAGGTAGGCGGGAGGCGCCGTAAAAAAATCGAAATTAAGTGAAAAACAAAAACGAATAAAGAAAAAGAAGGAGAAAACGAAAGAGGAAGCAAGAGGCAATAGAAAAATAGAGAAAAAATGGAAATAAATAAACAATAAAAATGTATTGAAAACAATTACCAAACAAAGAAAAAAAGCAAAAGAAGCAGAACGATAAAATGAAAGAGAGGAAGTGAAGGATAACAAGAAAAATAGAAAAGAAAAAGAATATGTAAAAAAAAAATTGATAGGAAAAATGGAAAGAATATTAAGAAAACGAGAAGAGAAAAAAAAGTAAAAAGAGGAAGAGAAAAAAAGTAAAAAGAGAAAAAAAAAAAAAAGTTAGTGAGAAGACAGAATGGGGTTCAGAGACCCCACAAGCTTTCATTGCCACTCCTCGTCACCCTTCTTCTCTCCCTCCTCTTCCTCTTCCTCCTTTTCCTCCTC
Organism: Oratosquilla oratoria; assembly: GCF_046742065.1. Taxonomy (NCBI): domain Eukaryota; kingdom Metazoa; phylum Arthropoda; class Malacostraca; order Stomatopoda; family Squillidae; genus Oratosquilla; species Oratosquilla oratoria. The sequence goes on along the minus strand of NC_134781.1, from coordinate 60,104,328 downwards.
CTCTTCCTCTTGCTTTTTATCCTTTTCCTCCTCCTCTTCCTTTTTATCCTTTCCTTCCTCCTCCTTCTCCCTGTCCTCTTCCTTCTCCTTCTCCTCTTCTTCTTTCTCTCCCTCCTCCTTCTTCTCCTCCTTTTCCTCTTGCTTTTTATCCTTTTCCTCCTCCTCTTCCTTTCTATTATTTTCCTCCTCCTCCTCCTCCTCCTTTTCCTCCCTGTCCTCTTCATTCTCCTTCTACTCCTCTTCTTTCTCTCCCTCCTCCTTCTTCTTCTCCTCCTCCTCTTCTTCCTCCTTCTCCCCTCCTTTTCATTCTCCTCCTTCTCTTCCTACCCCTTCTCTTCCTTCTCTTTCTCCTCCTTACTATTATCTTCATTCTCCTACTCCTCTTTCTCTTCTTCCTCCTCCTCCTTCGCCTCTTTCTCCTCCTTCTTCTACTCCTCTTTCTTCTACTTCTCCTCCTCCTCCTACTCCTCTTTCTCCTCGTCCTCCTCCTCTTCCTTCTGCCCGTAAGTGCCAACGTGGGAGGCAAAGAGGACTGAGCGTGATGAGGCTGCTGGCGCCTTAGGCTGTCACCCAAGCACCATTGCCACCACCCACGGGTCCTCCTCACCTATTTGCCGTCCCACGTCCCCCCACTCAGCTTCCCCGGGAACAGTGCCACCTACTTGACCCCTTTGGTACCAGGTGGCACTTTCACATTACTTAGTCCTCCTCCAGGTTAATTAATATGTCTTATGATGTGAAAATTGGTTCTCGTTTTCCAAACTGCCGCGACAGTAGCAAAAGAAGCTAGTTCAGTGACATATACTGATTATTTCATCATGTGTTATTTTACTTAATTCTATTTTAATTTATGTCGTCGCACATACTGCTGTCTACGTATCTTCTCTTTTCACGCAAAAATAGATAGATGAAAAAATAATTTAATTACACAAATGAATATATAAATAGAATGAAAAATAAAAGAATACAAGGAGAATAAAATAAAGGAGGGATAATAGAGGAAATAACCATTCATATTTGTGTGGAGATCGATCTCCAGGTATAAAAAAATGCATGAT
>NC_134781.1:60095770-60100770 GCF_046742065.1 Oratosquilla oratoria | reverse complement strand
TCCGTTCTTCGACTTAATTCCAAACCCGTCCTCCTCTCCTATAAATTTATGTGACCACCTCAGTGCGGAGAAGGAGCTGTAGAGATGAATAAGATCACCTGGCGGCAGGAATAATCAAAGGAAAATTGCCACAATGTACGGAAGGGATTGATTATGCCAACAGAACTTCCCATACGTAGCATTTCACACAATGTATCTCACATCAGCAATGTTGCACTACAAGGGGTTTTGTTTATGAAACTTCATTAATACAACAAGATGTGGATGTTAATCTCGAAGGTAGTATTCCTTTGAAGCTTTTTACGTCAACGTCCGTTCAACGCTGGCAAGCCTCTGACAGTCTCTCCCAGAGCGTTCGAAGTTTCAGGAGAGGGACTATCAATGGACGTCAACTTCATGTTACCTTTTAGTCTATGTCAACGCCGCCGCCGTAACCAGCACCAACACCCTTACCACCACCAACAACCCTACCACCACTACCACCACCGCCAACCCCACCACCACCACCACCTCTACCACAACCACCACCACCATCATCCTAAACCCACCTTCCTTAGCACCAACACCCACAAGCTCTGGCCGATATCAATCACCCTCTCCCATAGTGAGGAGCACTTGGCTTTTGTTTATGTTCTAACTACCACCAGATTATTCTATAGACCTCCTCTTGGTAGCGACAGTGTTACATCAGTCTCCACTAACCCCTTCCCTTCCGGGTGATGACACCTTTTTTTCATCTCCGTGGCACCCTCACACGGAGACGAAAAGTCTTCTTTTCATATCATCCTTTCTTGCTACCACAAAACGATTTCTTATTCAGCTGAGGGGGAGGCGCCCCCCACTTCCTCCCTTTCCCCCACCCGAAGGGGCTCGCTTGTTTGCAACAAGAGGCGGAGGCAGTGGCGGGGGTTGAGGGACTTCGGCAAAGAAAGATTTCGTCACCGCGGAGCTGGGAGAGATCCCCCATTAAAGAGACATTATATTAGGAGCTGCACGTGAGGAGGATAAAAAGAAGTAGGACGTTGAGGAGGAGGAGGAGGAGGAAGAGGAGGAGGAGGTAGTGGAAGAGGAACAGGAACAGGAAGAGGAGGAGGAGGAGGAGGAGAGAAAGGAGGAGGAGGGCGGGAACTAAATTTATATTAATTAGGGAATGATGAAGAGATGGTGGAGAAGACGAAAGGAAGAGATCATTGTTGGCGAAGGCGCTGCCATGAATAATTGCTCGGGTTGAAGTGGTGGTGGTGGTGGTGATGGAGAGCCGTAAGATGGAGGTTTTTGAAAACGTTTGAGTAGGGACTCAGGTGAACAAGGAGGAGGAGGAGGAGGAGGAGGAGGAGGAGGAGGAGGAGGAGGAGGAGGAGGAGGAGGAGGAGGAGGAGGAGGAGGAGGAGGAGGAGGAGGAGGAGGAGGAGGAGGAGGAGGAGGAGGAGGAGGAGGAGGAGGAGGAGGAGGAGGAGGACGAGGATGAAGAGGAAAAGGTGGAAAATTAGGAAGGAATGAAGTAAGAGAAGGAGAAAGAAGAGGAAGAATAAAAGAGGTAGGAAGAGGAGGAGGTGGAAAAATAGGAGGAAACGGAGAAGTAAGAGGAGAAAGAGAATGAAGAATAGAAGGAGAAAGAGGAAGAGATGGAGAGTGAAAAGGAGGAGGAAGAAGAGAAGGAGAAGGAAGAGGAGGAGGGGAAGGAGGAGGAGGAGGAGAAGGACGAAGAGAAGTATGTATGTCGTCTAACTTTTATAACATAAAGCTTACATTTAAGTTGTAACCAAAGATTTTTTGACACAAGAAAATTCAATAATATTTCTTTATACCACTGAAAATTGTAACGACCATTTCAGTGGTAGAAAGTAATACTACTGAATCTTGTATTATGAAAAATATGATCACAGCATAAATTCAGGCTCTTTTATTATTAATAGAATTGTTAATCAGTTCATTAAATTAATAACTTATTAACAAAGCGCAGATATCCGAGGATGACCTTGGATCATTGCCTAGGCTTTGCTTCTCTCTGTTCTTGCTCTTTTCATTTATTCTTGCTCTTTTCATTTGTTATATGTTGTAAAATCTATGTATTGGCTGCAGATGTCTTAAGAGATGAAACTTTTTTTGACAACGTCAATCACTTTCTCAGTAGTTTTGAGGATATACTATACATACTGTATATACCTACATACATACATACACACATGCATATATTCACATATCCATCCATACATACATAGATGTATACATACATTCAAACATACACACACAAAAACATACATATATGCATATATGCAATATATATGCATGGACACATATACATTTCAAGGACTTTCTGGTCTAGCTTTCTAGAATTCGTATTGGTATGAGACCGAAAACCCTTCAAAGGTTGCAGTTCGCCCTGACACATCCTCAGGACTCACATCGCCCTCTTCTTTCCAGACAAATCATGTTAGAGTCGGGACACATCGGCACTACAAACGCGGTCAGATTTGGAGAAAAAAAAAACTAGTTCTAGTCTCCCTCTACCCAAAGGGTTCTTGACTGCTCTCCTCACATTCAAGGAGAGAGTAAAGGGTACACTCCACAAGGATTAAAAAGCCCGGCAATGAAAGAAATTTAGAAATGTAAAAGTGGTGAAAGTGTAGAAATGCGCATGTATATATATATATATATATATATATATGTACATATCTGTATATGTATATGTATATGTATATGTATATGTATATGTACAGGTATATGTATACGGATAAGTGTATGTACATGTACATGTATATGTATATATATATATATATATATACATATGTATATATATATATATATATATATATATATATATACATGTATATATATATGTACATATATATGTATATATATACATATATATATGTATATATGTGTGTATATAATATATGTACATATATATATATATATATATATATATGTGTGTGTGTGTGTGTGTGTGTGTGTGTGTGTGTGTGTGTGTGTGTGTGTGTGTGTGTGTGCATGTATATATATATATATATATATATATATATATATATATATATATATACATACATATATATATACATATATACAAACAATTCAGACACACAAACAAACAAACCAGTTAGTATCCTCCTCTAGTTTTCACCAGATTAATAACTGAGGTAATAAATATCACTGGAGCCCACTTCCAGGCAGAAACGACTACTTCTTACTCGAGTCTAATTACTCCAGTTGAACATCATGTCATAGAATGTGGAGAACCCTCTATGTAACTTGTGAAATCCTAGTGGCTACTTGAGCATTTTAGTCATGTTAATGTCAGGATATTTTATTCGGCTTGGGAAGACCAAGGGGCATTTAGGCGTTCAAAAGTATGACAATTAGTATATCAAGGACCCAAGGGATATTTTTACTCAAGTACTGGAATTGATAGTGGAACGTATGAAAAAAAAAAAAAAAAAAAAAAAATATATATATATATATATAAGAGTTGTCAGACATTTTTATTTTTATCTTTATTGTCTTAGGTTATCCTTTCTGGGATGTATTTTCCTTTTTTCTTTTCTTGAAATGAAAAAGAAATAAGAAGAACAAAAGGAAGCAGGGTTCCCAACGTCCACTTTATCAGACAAAAATGAAAACCACTCACGTTCATTTAATAAAATCTTTTCTACTGAAAAATAAAAAATATACATATTCTTTTCTTAGCACTTTTCTTTTTTTTGTCTATGGCAGAATTTACTCTGTGCATCCCGACACTGTTGTGATCTTTATAACCAAGAGCTCCTGAGGTGTAGGAAAGCCGGAACCATTCTTCTGGCCACTTCGTGACTTAAACCACTCTCTTGTATATAGACGAAGGTGAGGAACTCACCCCAGGAGGCGCGTAGCGTCAGCCGAAGCCGTCACATTTGCCCTATGATACGTTTGGACTGTTGGGATAGGTAGTAGTCACTGCCGGGAATCGGACAAGTGCGGGATTCGAACCCACAATTAAGCAGATGCGAGACCAGTATGCATACGATGACGCCACCAGTGGATATGTATGTAGTTTATGGAGAATCAAGAGTGGTTCAGGATTTTTGAGTGCGTCTACACTCCCGCCGCGGCTTGAAAGGGTGAAGTGCAACTTAAAAGAAAAAAAACAAAAAAAAAACATCAAAGACAGAGCTTGTGATCTGAATGTACCGCTCAAGAGTCTCTCATCTCTGTACTACGATGACGTCATTGACAGGCTTTATTCTGGCCAGGTGGTTTTATTGATTAGTGAGCGTATCAGAGAGATCCTATCAGAATATAGACATAGCGTTGAATGATAACTATCTAATGTACTTTCTGTAAAAAATTTCTCTAAGATATATATATTTTTTTGTATGGAGAAATATAAAAATTCTTTAATAGGGACTTTAGCACCTTCCGTTTTGGGTGGTATATTTCCTTTATTTTATATGTCGCTACATGATTTTATTAATTTTATTCACTCTAATATGTGTAGTCGTCAGGTGATCTTATTCAGAGTGCCGGGCTGGTTTCTTCTCAGAGCGATTGGAATATTGCATTATTCGATAAGACAATGATTATAAAAAAAATACACTGTTTCCTTCCCCCTCTCTCTTTCTCTGTATATATATATATATATATATATATATATATATATATATATATACATATATACATATATGTATGTATATATATATATACATATATATATGTATACATATTATATATATACATATATATATATATACATATATATATATACATATATATATATATATATATATATATATATATATTCCTCTCTATCTCCTTCTCTACCTCACGGCTATTAGATTCGATGGGTATTGAGAGAAGAACTCTATCTGTGCCAAGTGTTCTCGCAGACTCTTGTGATGATCAAGAGTCCTGTGGATCTCTCTCTTCTTTCTCCCCTTGTTTTGGATATGTCGTGTTGACATGTTTTTTTTTTCTTTTTTTTCATTCACGATTTTTTTTTAATCGTGGACATTCTCTTTTTTGATGAA
>NC_134781.1:60088270-60090770 GCF_046742065.1 Oratosquilla oratoria | reverse complement strand
GTTTGGAATGTCGCTCACTTCGCCCCATCTGTTACGCTGATTTTGTTTACTCTATTTATTTCAGGATTCATCTCGACTTAACTTTTTTTCTTTTCTTTTTCCTCTTTCGGACTCTGAGAGCAGTCTCCATTTCCAACACATCTTGACCTTATGTAAGAAGATAGCATTTGTTTTCTCACTAAAATAGATTATTCTATTTCCATTCCTTTTTCCTTTCTTGATATGCTCGTGAATTTGATATGTTTCTGTCTATTCATTCATGTGTGTCTATTTGTTCAGCTAGTTATATCCCATTCATTTATTCATCGATATTTTCATACGAATATTCAATTAATCATTTATTACATAAATCACTATAGTATGCATGCATTTCTATATTGTGTTTGATATTGATTTATTTACTTAAGTATGTACCGATTCAATTGGCTATTTTTTTGTGTTTCAATTATCTACATATTCATTAGTTTTTACTTAGTTGTTTGTTTATGTATTTATTTATATATGTAATTACTTATAATTTTATATGTCAAGTTATTTGTCGTGGTCAAGGATGAATACCTGCTTGTGATTGTCCTGCAAGATGGACAGTAAAGTTGCATATTCTCAGAACCAGTCTTCTCCCTCACCTCTGTCAGTCCATTAGGGGCTGACATTTACCTACGGATTGGGCCCAATGTCTCTTTCTATCAACTTAAGCTGTATTTTCTATAATTTTTTACATATAAAATACTGACAATCAGCAATTTCTCCCTTCCTATTTCTTTCAGTCCGCGACAAAGAAACAGTCCCACACAGACATCAATCCAAAGTTTCTTCCCAGCCGCTTAGTAAAACTTGAGACAATTATTTTTATTACTTATTGCTCATCCATTGTTCTTTCATGCAAAACACCCAACCATAGCATTTTCTTTTGTTAAACTTATCTATTTTTTGTTCATTTTCATTTGAAAACCTTCTGCAGATGCACCAAACCTTCTTCAGTTGTGTAGAATCTTTTACCACCACCCAGCAACCTTTCAAAACCTGCTCCTGAATCAATTTTTAACATTTGCTTCAGTTCCTGAAGTGAAGTTACTACCTCGTTTCAGAGAAGGGGCTTATTCTAAAGCTCCTTTCATTTCAGCGTTGTTTTGTTTTCGCACGGTTCTTTGAGTGGTTGGTGAGTGCACAAGCTCATGTGTGGTCCTTTCCAGCGGCTCTTTCATTAATAAACCTCACATTGTGGCAACATCTTTGTCTTAACTACGTCTGACTGGTTGCTGCACTGAGCATGCATGTTCATCAGCCAATCAGGCAAAGTTTGGACAATGTTGCCATCGTTGAGTCATCACTTTATGGATTTTGTACCAGCCTCGGACAGGTGATTTTAGGCAGCTGAGCGTGTGTTACTATTTTTGAATGTTAACTTGAAGTCACTGTCCCATTCTATCCGACAGTTTCGTAAAGGGACCTGTCAGGTTAGGTAGGTAGAACAAAAAACGCCCACATGGTTCGAGCATATGGAAAGAATGAGTGAAGCAAATTGGTTTGAAGGGTAGACCGAGAATGAGATGAATGGACGCTGTGAAGGTTTTTTTTTTATGTACTCGGTATGTTTGTTCAACAGGAAAAATATAGTGCAAAACGAATGAGAGTGAATGGAAGGAGAGTATGAATGGATGACGGGATGATGCGTCCCCAAGGGATGTTCTTCTCATCAACTACATAATCATTTCTGAGTGGACAAGGACAAGTGTCATCATATGGTCAACCTAGTGGAGGCGGGCTGAGGTGGAAGAGATGGAGGAGGCTTAAACCAGGCCTGAATCTCGGGCACTGATGTGGAAGATCTGAGCACCACTGTATTTCTTTTGATTCTAGAAGTGTGGCGGGGATCAGGAGGCACACTTCATCACTCAGGTGTTCAATTGAGATGACATGGGTGGTTGAACTTGTTTTTATTGTTTATGACGTAGGCGTGGGCTCTGATTTAGCCAACACCCATGTACACTGCATGGGGTATTGATTGCATAAGTTTTATACAGACTATAATCTATGAGTTTTAGTGTCATCTATACCCACCAGTCACCCAACATTCTTTTCTGATATGAGACAAATATCCAGTCATAATTGAATGTTGATCAGTTCTGCTAACCTTCCGTTCTGTTTACTCCTTAGATCGTTCCTTTATCACCTCTATAACTATACATACTCAGTGCAATAATGTCTCCAAGGGTAAAAGCAATGGTTGTTGATGACAAAATTCTACTAGAAAACATGCATGCATACATACATACGTACACACACATATATGTATGTATGTATGTATGTATGTATGTATGTATGCATGTATGTATGTATGTATGTATGTATATATATATATGTATGTATGTATGTATGTATGTATATATATATATATATATGTATGTATTTATATATATATATGTATGTATATATATATATGTGTGTATATATATATATACATATATATATATATACATACTGTATATATATATATATA
>NC_134781.1:60080770-60083270 GCF_046742065.1 Oratosquilla oratoria | reverse complement strand
GTAACGACACCAGCAAGAGCAGGAAGAAAAGAAATGGAGTTCCACAAGGATCAGTCTTGGCTCCAACACTTTTCAACATCTATATGAGTGATATGTCCACCACAACCTCCAGAAAGTTTGGATATGCAGATGATTTTGCAATGGCCTACCAATCAAACAAGATTGAACAGCTAGAAAATACAATATCGGAGGACCTGCAAACAATACAAAAATACTTTGAGAAATGGTATCTGCAAATGAACACAAACAAAACTGTGTCAACACTGTTTCACCTAAACAATAAACAAACTGACAAAACTCTGGATATTAAAATAAAGAACCAAACCCTCCCAGCCGACAAAACCCCCAAGTACCTTGGTATAACCCTAGACAGGACTCTAACATATAAAAAGCATATAGAAAAAACAGCGCACAAATTGAACAAAAGAAAATGCTTGATCAGAAAACTAGCTGGAACCACCTGGGGAGCAAAACAAACAGTGCTTAAAACCGCAGCACTTGCCCTGTGCTACAGTGTAGCAGAATATGGGGCACAGTGTGGGCTCAGAGTGCACACACAAATAAAATTGACAATAAACTCCACGCAACCATGCGGATAATATCAGGGGCCATTAAACCAACACCACTCATTTGCCGGCCAACGATGAGTGGCATAGCACCACCAAATATACGGTCGTGAGGATGCCATACAAAAACAACACCAACGCATAGACAACCTTCCAGCAGATTATACCCCTCAAAACAAATAATGGAGGAGGCCCCACTAATAACGAGGCTAAAATCAAGAAAACCTTTCTTTAAAATAAAAAACGAAAATTTCAACCTTAAAGAAGCCTGGCAAGAAGAATGGACAAGGAAACTACCCACTGGGGGAAACTTAGTAACAGACCCAAACGAAATACTTACCTGGATTTTCCAACCTAACCAGAAGAGATTGGACACAAGCCAACAGGCTGATATCACAACAAGGCAAAACAGCCGTTAACCTGCATCGCTGGGGCTACAAAGACTCCCCAATGTGCCCATCTTGTCATAATTCGCCCCAAGATACAGACCATCTCGTACTGCACTGCCCAATCACAGCAGTGCCAGGGGGTTACCAGACTATCTATGAAGCAAATCAAACATTCATAGACTGGCTAGCAAATACAAAGTTGGAGGTGTAAGAAAGCCATACGATACTACTACTACCTCGATAGTTTTCCCCGAAATCTTCCGTGGGTAGACATCCCCTCAAATCAATGAAATTATCGTATGCTCGACGGCAAATTTGTATCTCTCGATAAACTCACTTACTAGTATTGTAACTGTTCATGTGATATTCGTATACCGTATGTATATTCATATGCATATGTATATGTATATGTATATGTATATGTATATGTATATGTATAAGCATATGTATATGTATATGTATATGTATATGTATATATATATATATATATATATATGTATGTGTATATATGTATATACATATATATAAATTACACGAAAGCGCTCTGCTTCGTTAGTTTACTTTTTCCTAGTGGTTATTTACGCATATACATATATATATATATATTCGTATATATATTTGTATGTATATATACAAATATATATATACATATACATACACACACACACACACACACACACACACACACACACACACACTCACACACACACACACACACACACACACACACACACACACACACACACACACACACACACACATATATATATATATATATATATATATATATATATATATATATACATATATACTTAATGATAACAAAAACAGACACACTGATGATAAGAACAAGGATAATAAAAAATTAATAATAATAATAAAACAATAAGACCATTAGTGTATGTAGGCCTTCTACGAAGCGTAATACCTTCACGCACCACTAATTACCCCCCTAGTAATATAATTACCCTGATTACCCATACTCCGTTGAGCAGGCCTAGAACTCTAAGTTCTTTGGTAATTTCTTTAACGTCCTTAATTTCTCTTTTTCGTGGAAAGTGGCGGGAGGAGGAGGTGAGGAGGAGGAGCCGCGTCCCCGCCTTCTCACGCCTTTCGATGTCTTCGACATGTTAGGGTTAGCGAAGATGCGGGTGAGATCAGCATCACGAGTACGGGAGATCGACAGGTCCTCAGGATGGATGGCATGTAGAATTAAGGGGGGGAGAGAGGGGGGAGACCAATATACACACCTATACACACACACACACACACATATATATATATATATATATATATATATATACATATATATATATATATATACATATATGTATATATATATATACATATATATATATGTATATATATATATATATAGAGAGAGAGAGAGAGAGAGAGAGAAAGCGTAGAATCCTAGACAAAGCTGGAAAAATATGGATTAATTTTTGTGTCCTGGGAAGCAATTTCATTTGATCCAACAAGCGTCTTAACCCGAGCTCACTCTAGTACTAAATAGAATCGTTTAAACATGACCCAGAATATATA
>NC_134781.1:60066956-60071956 GCF_046742065.1 Oratosquilla oratoria | reverse complement strand
CAACAAAACGTCTCTCGCTGAGCTAAATGCCAGGAATGTCAACGCGCGGACAGAGTTTTGAGGAGAGTCGAGAAAAAGTTTTGTTTATTTATTTTCTTCTTTTTCGGTGGGGGAAGGGTGTTAAAAATTAAATGGTCAAACAAAACAAGGGGGAGTGGGTTCCTAATTTCGAAAGGAAAAAAGAGAAAGAAAGAGAGAGAGAGAGAGAGAGAGAGAGAGAGAGAGAGAGAGAGAGAGAGAGAGAGAGAGAGAGAGAGAGAGAGAGAGAGAGAGAGAGAGAGAGAGAGAGGCGAGATCCTCTGAATGGCTGGCTCTTTTTAAAAGGGACGGGGGGGGTAGGAGGGTGGAAATCCGATTGCAATTCATACACGGAGAGAGGGAGGGAGGGAGAGAGGGAGGGAGGGAGGGAGGGAGGAAGGGAGGGAGGGGAGCGGGTGCCAGCCACGGTGGCAAAAAGCCCACAGCCACTTGACCTTATGGAAAAGAGGTTTCAATTTAACCCCCTCCTTACCGCGTGGTGCTTTTACTTCCATTCGTGATATCGCCAGAAGGTTTCATTCATTCTGTGGCTGCTTCTGGATGATGTGTATTGTTGTTCCTCTTGATTAACCCATTTAGTTCCGGAAGAAATATTTTTTTTTTTTATGATGCTAGTTTTTTTAGTGTATTTAATTCTGTGGTATCTTATGGAGGGTGAAAGAGCTATCGACAATAGATCCCCTAATTGAAAGCTGTCTCAACCGACCGAGATCCCAAACAACTTAGAAATAATCTCAAAAGGCCACATATTCGTAGTCACTTGTACCAGCTCTCTGTGTACATAAGGTAAAGGTAATGTATTCCGTTCCATATGCGTGCCTACAAGCGTAATCTTTTACCGTCTTTTTTAAATTAAATATATTTCGTTTCACTTAGAGAAACCTAATTACATATATTGCTTTCTCTGAATAATTATATCTTTTATGAAAATTTATATATACGTTATTATATTTTTAATCAATGAAATGCAATGCAGAGGCTCAGCCCTTGCAATTTTATGCGTTCACAAGCACATATCCAGACGCACACATACACACACGCATACACACACACATGCACACACACATACACACACACACACACACACACACACACACACACACACACACACACACACACACACACACACACACACATGCACACACACACACACATACACATACACACACACACACAAACACACACTCTCTCTCTTTCTCTCTCTCTCTCTCTCTCTCTCTCTCTCTCTCTCTCTCTCTCTCTCTCTCTCTCTCTCTCTTTCTCCAATGTGTTTTTATGTAAAAAACAGGACCGCATGAACATTACTCCTTTCTTTTGTGATACACTTAGATAAATACCATTGGGTAAACATACACACACATACACACTGGAGAGTAAGAAACAGTATCTCACGAGCGTTGCTCCTTTCTTGCATAATGTAATTAGGAAGATACAATTAGGTAAATACACAAGCATACATATACGCACACAATTGCAAATGAAATCAACAGAGGAAAGAGAAAGAGAGTCGTTCATGACAAAGTCTACCTTTGAATACATAAATGAATAATGGAATTCGACAGCAGGAAACTCAATACATACAGGAGATCGCCACGAAAGCCAAATAAGAACAAACAGACTAGATGTAGTACGATAGAAACTATATATAGGAAGCGCAAATCAAGGAATAATATATTGTTACGAGTGACCTCAGCCCAGGCAAATGTGTTGTTGTTAACATTTAAAATTGCATAGAAGACGAACATCAGGATAGCATTTAGCTATATGGATATAATTTTGGCTAATGGATACTTCCTTTATAAGGGGAAAAGCCTTTGGTATATAGATAGTGTATAGATAGAACTTTGGCTAAATAGTAACCATACTATACATAAAATCAAGTTGGAATATACAGTGGTACTGTGGAGCCCAATACCTGAGAATATGTATGGCCAGGATTGAATAAAATTTAATGTGACATCTCTAGAGAAGGTCCAAGGTTTTAGAAAATTAAATGGAAGGAAAAAATTCGGCGATGATGAATAACTACGGTAGAGGAAAGATGAGATGAGTATATAGCGCCAAGGAACAACTATTAAAAAATAAATAAATAAATAAATAAATAAATAAATAAATTGGGGAGACCATGGGTAAATCTATGTAAATTATAGCTTCCTATATAAAACAAAAGTTAGATAACTAACTACAAGATAAAAGCCCAAACCGTAGAGTACTTTTAAGAAAAAATATAAATGCAATGAAAATGATGACTATGTGTTTATTTTATTGGAATCTATGAGGCCTAACTTTGCATGTTATTCTGGATATATATATATTTAGATTTTGCACACTATGCAGAATTCATAAAATCGTTATTCGCCAACCAATTCTTGTTCAACTGGAAACCTATTACCGGTTATAAATGAATATATTTCGTCTGTTTAGAAATCAGAACGATTTTTTATGTGACGCAATCCAAGCCAAACCAACAAAACACTACAAACGGCCTACAAACTCACATTCATTTTGAAAAGAATATCATAAAAAAAATCCGAGCGTCACGTTAGACTGAACTGTGTTAAATATGCTCTTTTGTAATAAAGCTGCTACGCATGGGGAGTGTGTCTCCGGTCCCGCCTACGGCGGGGAAGCTTGCTCCAATGCGGGTACCGGGGCGGAGCCCGGGTGCGGGACACCCCGAGTACATGTCCCGAATGAGCGGCTGAGTAGGGATGGGGTGGAAGTGGCAGGGAGAGGTGGTCGCCTGTAGGCAATGGAATTAATAATTAGTTACTTGCCAGCACACCCTTAGGAATTCGACGAATATGACCAGATAAGTGACAATGTGCATCTGATAGCCTGCATGGTAGGTTATTATAAGCGACATTATCGTGAAACTATTAGATATTTTTCTATAACGGGTTGTTCAGAGGTTTTAATAAATTTTAAGTTTTGATACCCTGAATATACACGATAATACAATTGACTTGGAGTTGCGTTAGATAAATTTTGCTTATATTTTTTCAGCAATAAACTCGTGTATATATATATATATATATATATATATATATATATATATGCATATACATGTATATATTCATATATATATATATATATATATATATATATACGTATATATTCATATATATATATACACACACACACATATATATATTATATATATATATATATATATATATGCATATACATGTATAAATGCATATATATATATATACACACACACACACACACATATATATATATATATATATACATACATATATATATATATATATATATATTGATTATCATAGGCTGAATTTGCTTTACTCTGTTCATTTCAACATTGCTAAGGCTGAATAGGAAATAGAAATTATATTAGTCATGATATAAACCTTCATGATTAAATGCATCCACAAGGGATCAGTGGCAGATACTTCCTATTGGTAGTGTTGCAAGATGGACGGGAGAGAAAATTATCTCCCTACTGTCCATTTTCAATACCTGTCAATCTCCTCATATCTGCCTCCAAGTGCAGCCCCGAGGGGCTGGCACTCATTTTCCGGACTAGGATCTAGATTTCTATCAACTTTAATCGTATTTCCTTCACCTGGTTACATGTGGAAACATGCTCTTTTCTTCACTCATAGCTGATGACACAGAAACAGTCCCAATCTGATAAAACACATTCTGTGCTCCCAGAGATTTATGAGAAGCCCGAGGACCGTTGCCAGGCATTGTGAGGCTGAGGAAACAACGCCTCCTCTCCCTCTCTCCCAATCCCTTCATTTTCCTCATAAGCCTGTCAGACAGACGCCTCCTCCACAACTCTCACACTCCCTCCACCGCCCTCATAACCCCATATGACCGTTAGGCCAAGGTCTAGACATCAGGTCACCTCCACTATATAAGCTCAAGCTCGAATGCGCTCGAGTGTCATTTCTTCATTATGTAAGTACTGTTCTCCAGTTATGTTACATCATTGTAACCGATTTAATCATTGTGTTTGTACTTGTATTTTTATATTTTTCTGATTTCACTGAAGATGTCGCAATGTAGACGAAACGTTGATTATCAAAATGGATGCTTTTGTTTAATTTGTCGTTGCTCCCCCCCCCCAAACGACCGGATCCTTATTAGAAACCTTGAAAAAACAATCAAGACGATTATCAACTGTCAGAATGCTGTCGATTTTATCAACTGTCAGAATGCTGTCGATTCTACTACTACTTATATATATATATATACATATATATATATATATATATATATATATATATATATATATATATATGAAGTAGAATAAAATCATACAAATAAATAAATAAATAAGTAAGTAAACAAATAAATAAAAATGAATTAACATAAGCAAACAATAGAATAGGCAATAAATCGACCGGTCTACCTCAATGTATACGAAAATCAAATCTTTGCTGGTCAGTTTTAATGGTGGCTTTATGACGGCAAAGGACGTTGTGGGAGAGGAAGAGTGAGAGGAGGCATAGGGGCGACGAGCAGGATGAGGATGAGGATGAGGAGCAGAAGTAGGAGGGAGGGAAAATTGAGTTAGAGAGAAATGTTGAGGACAATTCCACCAGATCTCTTGAGCATGTTGAGTAGTAAAACTCTTAAATGAACTTTAAGCTGACTGACGCCACACGATTTTATTATACGAAGGAAACGAGAGACGCTTAATTCGAGTGAACCATTTTATTATTTCTATTCTGACTGCAGTCAGGTGATTTTATTCATCCTGGAGGTGGGTTCTCTGCAGACACCTCTTCATTAACGAAGCAATTTTGGGATCTAGGACATAAACAGACCTTTCATTAAGAATATAAATTTGGCGGATGATTTTTCATTAAAGGCATAATTTTAACGGGTTCTAATTAGTGTCATCAACGTTTTATCGTATACAAATTGGAAGGACCAATATTACTTAGGTAAAATCTATCCTCCCTCACAACCCCACGTCAGACTGA
>NC_134781.1:60044456-60046956 GCF_046742065.1 Oratosquilla oratoria | reverse complement strand
GGAGGAGAAGAAGGAAGAAGAGGAAGAAGTGAACGAGTAGTAGGAGGAGGAGGAAGAAAATGATGATAGTGGCAAAGATGATGACGATGAGGAGGAGGAGGAGGAGGAGGAGGAAGAGGAGGAGGAAGAAAAGGAAGAGGAAGAGGAGGAGGAGAAGAAGGATAAGGATGAAGAGGAATAGTAGGAGGAGTAGGAGGAGGAGGAGGAGGAAGACAAGAAACAGGAGAAGAAAAGGGAGGAGAACAAGTACAAGGAAGAGGAGGAGGATGACGATGAGCAGGAGGAGGAGAAGGAGGAAGAGGAGGAAGAGGAGGATGAGGAGGATAAGGAGGCTTTTTTAAGTGATAATTAGGAATCATAGACTTAGTAAAGGAGGAGTTACTGAAGAGAGAAAGTAGAAAGGAGGGATGGAAGAAGTTAAAAGCATTATTCTATTCTTGAGGGGAGATTTCCCTTTAATTTTAAAAGAATGATGCGTGACTCTGGTCCGTAGAAATGCCAATAAAGTCACTAAAATACTCGTATAGACTGCATAAAACGTACGCAGTCAATATCCAGTACGGAGAAGAGGAGAAAAAGTAGGAGGAGGAAGAGGTGGAGCAGGGGGAGAGGAAGAGAAAAAGAAGAAGGAAGCGGAGAAGGAGAGAAAGAAGAGGAGGAGCAACAGGAAAGGAGAAGAAGAGTAGGAGAAGAAGAGGAAGATATACAGGAGGAAGAGCATGGAGAGGAGCTGGAGGAGGAGTAGGAGGAGGAGAGGAGGAGAATTAGGAGGAGAGGAGGAGGAATCGGAGAAGAGCAGGAAGAATAAGAAGAGGAGACAGAAGAGAAAGAGGCAGATGAGAAGGTAGAGAAAGAGCAAGAGGAGGAAAAGGCAGAAGAGAAGGAGGAGGAGGAAGAGGAGGAGGTGGAGGAGGAGGAGGTGGAGGAGGAGGAGGTGGAGGAGGAGGAGGTGGAGGAGGAGGAGGAAGAGGAGGAGGAGGAGGAGGAGCAACAACAGCAGCAGCAAGGAAAGAAGCAGGAGGAGGAAGCGAGATATTTTCTCGGTTCTTATATCTTGCCAGCGCCGGCCTAAACAAGCACTTCCTTCCTGCCTTGAGACGCCCAATTTCCTCTTCCTCCTCCTCTTCCTCCTCCACTTTTCTTCTTTTCCCTTTTTCCTTTATTTTTTTTTTATTGGTCCTCTTCTTGTTAGTCTTCTTCTTTGTCTTCTTAGTCTTCCTCTTGGTCTTTCTAATGATCCCCCTTCTTGGTTTTGTTCTTGGTCTTCTTGCTCTTCTTAGTCCCCCAAATTTTCTGCTGAGGAGAAAATACAAATAGAAGGTACCACACTTTTCAAAGAGTCTGTCTTTCGTAAGCTTCTGGCCGCACTCATACTTCTCTCTATCCGCGAATCACCTAACACAAGCTCCCAGGTAGATTCCCGGGTTATCCCTAAACAACCTCGTTGCACGTGAGCTCCTAAGTTTCAGAGATGAGCAATAGCATCATTCGGGAGGTAAGCTAAGTGACCGCAGTCTCTTGACTGGCGCTCAACAAGGCAGCTTACTTGTTTCAAATATTTCAAGGCAAAAGGGACTAATGAGGGTTGCCTGCTGGTGGCGGTCTTTTGTGATGGACGTCAGAGAGAATCACCTCCCTGGTGCCCATTTTCAAAGCGCGTCAGTCTCAATGGGCTGGCACTCGATCCACGGATTGGACCTAAGATCTCTCTCTATAAGCTTCAATTGTATTTCTTCCACTTATTTACATTTGGACAGCTGACAGCCGGCGACTGTTCTTTTCCTACCTCTACTTTCCGTGGTTGGTATAGAAACAATGCCACCCTAATATAACACAAACATCAGTCCAATTTTCTTCCTGGAGAGAACTACGGGAGGCCCTGAAGGCCGTTGCCAGCAACAGTGGGGCTGCGGGTTTCCAGCTAGTGAAACTCGAGTCAACAAGAAAGTCTGCCAGAATGAGTCATCAGCGGTTTGTAATTTAAAATGTGTGTGTGCGTGTGTGCGCGCGTGTGTGTGTATGTGTGTGTGTGTGTGTGTGTGTATGTATGTGTGTGTGTGTGTGTGTGTGTGTGTGTGTGTGTGTGTGTGTGTGTGTGTGTGTGTGTGTGTGTGTGTGTGTGTGTGTGTGTGTGTGTGTGTGTGTGTGTGTGTGTGTGTGTGCGTGTATGCGTGCGTGTATGTGAGTGTGTCTGTGTGTGCATAGGTGCGTGTGTGTGAGTGTGTCTGTGTGTGCATACGTGCGTGGGTAAGTGTGCGCATTCTTGTGTGATCATGTGCACGGATGTGCATACACCAATTTACATATATATGTGCACGCCTGCCTGGACATGCATTTCTGTATGTGCATTTAAGCGTGTATTCATGTGTGCATGCAAGCGTGAATGCGTGAGCGCTTGCTTGCGGGCAAACTGGGTCAAGATTAATTTATGTTTATGGAGAATACCGACTTCGGAAAAAGAATGTGGAAGACCAGAGAGGAGCAAGGTGGTCATTGAAGC
>NC_134781.1:60031956-60039456 GCF_046742065.1 Oratosquilla oratoria | reverse complement strand
CTGTACTTTTCTCCTACTTTTCTCTTCTTCTTCTCCTTTCTCCCCTTCTCTCTCACATTACCATTTCTTGGTCCCTTTTCTCTCCTCTGCTTATTTCCTTACGCTTGAGTTACCTTCCCCCCCTTCTTCTCTTCTCTTTTCTCTTCTCCTCTTCTCCTTTTCCTTTACGCTTCATCTACTCTCGTTTATATTCTCTCCTTTCCCTCCTCCCTCTCTTACTGTCTCTCTACATTCTCTTTCTCATCTTATTCTTCTCTCTTTCCTTTGCGTCTAGACTACATGCATTCAACAACTGCACTCTCCCCCACCTCCCCTGTCTCCTCTTTTCTCCCTTCTCTCTCTCCCTCATCTTCCCCTCTGTCCTCTTTTCTCCTCTTCTCTCTCCTCTTCCTTCTCTCCTCTCTCGTCTCCCCCTTCTCTCTCTCTCTCTCTCTCTCTCTCTCTCTCTCTCTCTCTCTCTCTCTCTCTCTCTCTCTCTCTCATCTTCACCTCTGTCCTCTTTTCTCCTCTTCTCTCTCCTCTTCCTTCTCTCCTCTCTCGTCTCCCCCTTCTCTCTCTCTCTCTCTCTCTCTCTCTCTCTCTCTCTCTCTCTCTCTCTCTCTCTCTCTCTCTCTCTCTCTCTCTCTCTCTCTCTCTCTCCCTTTCTCTTCCTCCTTCACTTTATGGTCCATTTCGCTTCCCCCTCTTTCGGTTCGACCGTCATCCGTATCTCTGTTCTTCTGCCTCCTCCTCCTCTCCTCTTCCTCCTCCCCCTCTTACTCCTCCCCCTCTTTGCCTCTTTTCTTTGCGTTTCTCTTAACTTTCGTCTTCCATCGTATCGTTTGCATTGCTAATCCCATTGACTCCTCCTCCTCCTCCTCCCTCTTCTCCTCCTCTTCCTCCTCGTCATTATCCTCCACATTTTCCTCTTCCTTTTTCTACTCCACTTCTTCCTTTTTCTCAATCTAATTCCTCTCCAATTCCTCTCCCTCCCCCTCGTCCTCCTCCCCTTTCTCCTCTTCCTCATCATCTCCCTCGTCTTTCTCCCATTCCACCTTCTCCTCCTCCTTCTCCTCCTCCTCCTTCTCCTCCTCCTCCTTCTCCTCCTCCTCCTCTTCCTTTTCTTTTGATTTCATTTACTTCCCTTCCACATCTACCTCTCCTCTTCATTCCCACGTCCTTCTCCCTCCTCTCCGTCGTTATATTTCTCATTTATTTGTTTCCTTGTTATTTCTCCCTCTTTACTCAATCTTCTTTTCCCTTATGTGATCAGGCCAGCCTCCTCATCAGGGGCCACCTCACCCACCCCACCCCTCCCCTCCGGCCCCAATGTCGTCCTGTTTTCTTTCTTCTCCTTTTTTCTATCCTTTATTTCTTTTTTCCTTTTCCTTTCTTCCTTTTTCTTTATTCATCCATTCCATCCCCTCACTTCTCTTTGCTTCTTCTCTCTGACCCTTTCCTTACCTTCCCTTCCTTCTCAGTTTCATTCTTTCTGCCATTTGTCATTCGTATCCTTCTTTCTCTTGGGCCTCCATCCATTGCGAACCAATGGAGATGAAAAGATGTGTATGTGTATACAGCATGTGTGTGCAGAGGGTGATGATGATGATAATGATGTAAACAAGAATGAAAAGAATGAGTATTAGTAGTAGCTATAGTAGCAGTACAAGCAGCAGCAGCAGCAGTAGTAGTAGCAGCAGCAGCAGTAGTAGTAGTAGTAGTAGTAGTAGTAGTAGTAGTAGTAGTAGTAGTAGTAGTAGTAGTAGTAGTAGTAGTAGTAGTAGTAGAAGTAGTGGTAGTAGAAGCAGCAGCAGCAGTAGTAGTAGCAGTAGTAGTAGTAGTAGTAGTAGTTGTAGCAGTAGCAGTAGTAGTAGTAGTAGTAGTAGAAGTAGTAGTAGTAGTAGTAGTAGTAGTAGTAGTAGTAGTAGTAGTTGTAGTAGTAGTAGTAGTAGTAGCAGTAGCAGCAGTAATGGGAACTGTAGTAGTAGTAGTTAGTCATTATTAAAAATAATAATAATAAATAAATAGATAAATAAAAAGGTCGTCGACCACAGTCATTTGCGGGAGAGGGGCCAATGAACTCTGTCTGTGGGAGACAGACCCTGCTGCTTCCACCATACAGTTCCACGAGGATGGAGGAGGAGGAAGAAGAAGAAGAAGAAGAAGAAGAAGAAGAAGAAGAAGAAGAAGAAGAAGAAGAAGAAGAAGAAGAAGAAGAAGAAGAAGAAGAAGAAGAAGAAGAAGAAGAAGAAGAAAAAGAAGAAGAAAAAGAAGAAGAAGAAGAAGAAAAAGAAGAAGAAGAAGAAGAAGAAGAAGAAGAAGAAGAAGAAGAAGAAGAAGAAGAAGAAGAAGAAGAAGAAGAAGAAGAAAAAAGAAGAAGAAGAAGAAAAAGAAGAAGAAGAAAAAGAAGAAGAAGAAGAAGAAGAAGAAGAAGAAGAAGAAGAAGAAGAAGAAGAAGAAGAAGAAGAAGAAGAAGAAGAAGAAGAAGAAGAAGAAGGAGGAGGTAGTGGGAGAGGAAGGGGAAAAGCTACAGCAGGAAGAGAATGAAAAGGAAGACGTGAAGGAAGTTGAAAAGAAAGCGAAAGAGGAATAGGAGGAGAAGAGGAATGACAATATCAGGAAAAGGATGAAGAGAAGGAAAAGTAAGAGGAGGGAAAGAGAGGAATAGTGAGAGTGGCAGAGGGAGGGGAATGTTGGAGTAGCAGCGGCAGCATTGGCGGTGCAAACATGACGAAAAAAGTGGCGAGTGTCTGGAAAATGTAGGGTTTTCATGGCGCACGACGAGAGAGAGAGAGAAAGAGAGAGAGAGAGAGAGAGAGAGAGAGAGAGAGAGAGAGAGAGAGAGAGAGAGAGAGAGAGAGAGAGAGAGAGAGAGAGAGAGAGAGAGAGAAGGGGTGGGGGGGGGAGAGAGGGAAAGAGAAAGAAAAAAAAATGAAAAAAGTCGAGCGGTCCGACGACCAGAAAAAGGGCCCAACCTGGAGGGATGGGGTGGTGATCAGGGTTGGTCTGGACTGACAGAACGAAGCAGGAAACAGAGGCAGAAAGAGGAGAAGGAGGTGAGAAGAGGAGGTGAGGAGGAGGAAATGAGGACATAAGGAGGTGAGGAGGAAGAGATGAGGAGATGAGGAGATGAGGAGGAGAAGAGAAGGAGATGAGGAGGAGGAGATGCAGAAGAGGTGAGGAGGCAAGGAGGTGGAGAGAGGGTAGAGAGTCCTCGAAGTATCGAAGAAGATAGAGAAGACCTCTGCGGAGGTTAAAGAAAAAAAAAAAAATCCTGAGACTCGAGTAAGTGATCTAAAGTCGGAACACACTTTACGTATTTTATTCTAGTTAATTCAAAACTATTTATTTCAGCTGAGGGAAGGGCCTTGGGGTCTAAAGGGTTTACTATCTTGTAAAAGGTTCGTAATTAAAGATAAGACCTTCATAACGCTGACGCTTTTAATATATAAAATCGTTGATGATAAATTTAATGAATCCTATAGTCCCACCTTTCCTAAAGGGTTTAAAGAATGAAATCTCCTTAAGCCCTGAAAGAAGAGACTTACGAACAAGGTGAAGAGAAAAAGGCTTTATCGAGAAATAGATCTACAATGAAGGTCTCAAAAAGTCTCGGGAGACCTAGGCAAAGAGCCCATCAAGGAGAACGGTGGAGGAGAAGAGAAGACCTGGGAAGGTCCATGCCAGAAGTCTTCGCAATAAAAAAGAAAAAAAAATGAAGGAAAGTTCTACGAAGAACTCAGCGAGAAGACTTAAAGGGGAAGAGGTAGGGGGAGGAAGAAGCAAAAGAAGCAGAGGAAGCAGAAGTAACCGAGGTACTGGAGATGGTAGTAAAAATATAAAAGAGAGAGAGAGAGAGAGAGAGAGAGAGAGAGAGAGAGAGAGAGAGAGAGAGAGAGAGAGAGAGAGAGAGAGAGAGAGAGAGAGAGAGAGAGAGAGAGACAGACAGACAGACAGACAGGCAGACAGGCAGAGAGAGAGAGAGAGGGGGGGAGGGGGCGGCAGATGTCACAAAGATTTTCCAAAAGAAGAGGAGATAAAAGAACAGTCTCCGGAGAGAAGGCCAATTAAGTAGAAGTCGAATTAGCAGTAGCATAAGACGAAGGAGCAGAGGGAAGAAACAAGCTCAGCAAATACCTGAAGACGGAGTAGACTGGGAATCTGAAGGAGGTCGACGAAGGAGACTCTCCAGCGTGAAATGAGGCCGAGGGACAAAGGCCCCCGAAGATCCGAGCTCGAAGGAGATGACAACACAGGAGGGTGAGTGAGGCAGGTCTCTGAAGACCAGAGTCCAAGCAATAGAAGACCCCAGAAAGGAGGGAAGAGACTACCAGAAGACCAGATCGACGCGGAGACCCAGAGACAGAAAAATGAGGAAATCCGAGACAACTCGAAAGACCAAGTTGGTCTCCAAAGACACGAAGGAGACCTAGATCCAGATAGTGGGAAGGTCTTCCAAGAGAAAATCGAAGAAAGGAGAGAAGAAGACGCTCTTCCTAGTAAAATTAAGCAAAGAGGGGGGAAGAGAAAGAGTGGAATCGTAAACTCGGCCATTTCGAGAAATCGGTCGTGCTTGAAGCGGGACGAAGTGTAGTACGAAGACGACGGTGACGACGACAAGAAAAGAGAAAGAAACATGAGCTGACGACAAGGAAAAGAGAAATGCGACAGGCGACTCTAGTCTGAAGGAATATATGGGTAGGGAAAGACCAAGTTGGAAATTAAATGAAAGAGAAAAAGGAGAGAGGAAAAGAGAAAGGAAGATACAGAGGTGGATAGACAGATAGAGATAGAGATGTAGGTAGACAGACAGATAGAAGATAGATATATAGACAGAGGAAGAAAGATAAACAGAGTAGCTTAAAATCGTACTGGAACATCTACCCTGTGAGAGAATTCAACAAAGGCCAAAGGGCATCGTACAAAGAAACATGGAAAAATATTTCAGGAAAAGAACCACTGCATGTTATACAACCAGTCGCCGTGAGTGGGAGGGGAGACGTCTGGAATAGACATTCGAACCAAAGCCTTCGTAAAAAATGAATAAAAGTTGACAATGAAACATCTCGAGGCTGAGCGAACTAATAAGAGAAGAGGAACGAAGAAGTAAAGTGTACCAAGAGGTAGGAGGGAGTGAGGGCACCAAGGTCGTGGTGGCGCGTGGTCTCGCGTTAGTCGCTGGGTTTCTTGGGCTCTTGGGTCCGAAAGAACCCCGGCCGGGTTTCGTGATTGGACAGATGAAGAGGTTGCGGACCTAACTAGAAACCAAGACGCACAAACTGAAGGTTTACGAAGCGATTTAGGCAGACGCTTCCGAAGTCCAAAGAATAAATGCATTGTCATTGGCTAGGTTTCCGAGACAATTCGACAGACTTTTTCTTGTGAATGGAGAAGAGGCATATCACAAAAAACTTTCCAGGCAGTTTGGGATATTTTTCCAAAGGTCACCAAAGAACTACATGGATAAAGACCAGAAACATTTGAAGACACAGATCAAAAGTCTCTTTCAAACTGATAGCGAAGAGACACATCAACAAGAACCACAAATCTTTCGAGGTAGGTCGCCATTCTTACGAAGACCACCGAGGACAAAAGACAAAGAGGTTTCCGAGGAGAGTTCTCCAAACTCTTCTGTCGAGGCAGTGGGGGAGACCTGCTCCGTCCATTGGCATCGCCCTCTGAACAAATAAACGAAGAAATCAATGTCCGGTTCACAAATCATATAAATGCATTTGGTTGCCATCGAGTTCTAGCATAAAGAGATATAAATGAAGGACTGCCAATGAACATCTGCATATATACATGCAGGACTCGTTTACACGCATTCGGGTTACACATGGATTCGTAAGTACACACGTGTACACTCAGACACAAGCGCGCGTACACACACACACACACACACACACACACACACACACACACACACACACACACACACACACACACACACACACACACACACACACACACACACACACACACACACACACACACGACTCAATGGTGCGCTTGGTAGAGTTCCCGGCTGCCACTACGAAGGTCCGGGTTTGAATCCCACCCAGGGCTCAACTAATTTCAGTATCGCTGCACTGCGAGTCGTTACTCCAACTCTCGTGGCCAGGGAGTTGGGTGTGTGCGTGTTAGGTCACAGCAGTACCCATAGATCGGTTATATGAGCTCTGAGCTCTCTTCCTGGAGAGAAATAGCTGTCGATCACGAGTCCAACACGTGATCCAAGACCATGGTGAATCACACACACACACACACACACACACACACACACACACACACACACACACACACACACACACACACACACACACACACACATACAAATAGATAGATAGATAGATATATATAGAGAGAGAGAAAGAGAGAGAGAAAAAGGAAAGAGAGACCCACTACATACTGTATCTAATATTGTTCTTCCTGGTAACATGGCCACCCATCAACCTACATGAAGAATATTTACACGTAATTCATCTATCTAAAGGTCATCAGCAAAAATTTCTATCGAAGTCTGATATCTCTAATGGCCCTAAAGGAGAACGAGTATATTCATTCTAGGATATTTTTACACACACATAACTAAGGGCAGGTACTCTGGTTGGTCCACAAGTACCTGAAAGAACCTGATTCATGCTCAAAGTAACCAGGACCTTCCTTTTTCCTCTAGATGTTTTGTCTACACGACATCATACTCGCAGAGACAAGATTGTGCAGTTCCTATTCAAAATCATAACATCAGGAATGAATTGAATATAATACATATATTACTAGTAACGCTTTCTGTATGCATTCATATAGAATAATACATATACATACTGTACATGCGGAAAAAAACATTAGGGAAAATAACAAACTGTGGACCGAGCGTTTTCGTCTATTCGGGCATCTTCAGAGTATATTAAAAAAAGAAGTATGAGTATATATATACAAAAATAGGGAGGTGAGGAGATGGAACTAGAGAGGGTTTGTCGGGAAATTTCCCCAAGGAATTCAGATTCCGTTCACGGAATTATTCGCTCGATTATTAATCAAACTGGTTACTTTGTACAGTCCTTAGGTTGTTGATAAATGTATCCTTGATCAGAGTGGATTCTATTTTATTTCTGTTCACAAATGATTTATTTTCAACGATTACTTTAGCATCTTCCCGATTAATGTAATAACTAAAGTCCCTTAGATGAACAAATAATGCGTTGGACATTTTCCCACTCCTAACGATATACTGATGTTGTTTTCATTTTGTTTTTAATTCTATTCCTGTCTGATCAATATAGCATTTTCCACATTCTTTACAGGGCTCTTGAGTATATACATCCTTTCTCATTTTCAGGGGAGTTTTTAATTAAAAGACTTCTGATTGAACTGGAGTTTTTAAATACTACTTGAATGTTGAAAGTCTTAAGAATATGAGGTAATTTGACGAAATGCTCGTGGAAAGGAAGAGCAAGTAGGTTTTTCGAGTTAAATTTTTTATTGGCTTTCTTCTCAAAGTAAGATTTTCTAGCCATTTAT
>NC_134781.1:60019456-60021956 GCF_046742065.1 Oratosquilla oratoria | reverse complement strand
AGAACGGAGAACGATTAGCTTGGCGCTAATTGTTTTTCCATGACATGGGATTGGTTTTTTGCACTAACTCGGTAACTCCCTTACAATATACTATGCGCTTCTATGTGTGTTATGGTTATGTGTGCTGATCGAATCTACGCTTGTGTTTCTGTTATTTATTTTTTATTTTGTGTGTGTGTGTGTGTGTGTGTGTGTGTGTGTGTGTGTGTGTGTGTGTGTGTGTGTGTGTGTGTGTGTGTGTGTGTGTGTGTGTGTGTGTGTGTGTGTGTGTGTGTGTGTTCACACACATATATCAAAAGGCTCTTTCCTCCTGAGAAGGGGGGTGACAATATCATACATATACACAGACATGACAGAATTGAATAGACACCAAGAAAAATGCATTTTTGCTTTATTTATATTTTTTATGTTTCAGATTACATACAAGATTAATCAAGCATGCCACGAACCTAAGGAGCAGTAGACCTATCTGAATTTCAGCGAGGTCGTATTGTGGGTCAGCATAAAGGTGGACTTAGTCAATGCAAAATATCTGTAAATCTGTCGTCATTACCCCTTTCTATTGTTAATAGAGTGATCATACTATTCACCAGAGAGGGCAAGAAGGGCACAAAACCTCATTCAGGTCGTCCCGGGCCCTCAGAAAGAACCTTGCGTCTTGTCAAAAGAAATGTCGAAGGGGATCCACGTTGCAAGGCCTCTCACATAGCAACACAAGCTGATGTCAGTCCCAGAACAGCTGTCAGGTATCCCCACAAGCTGGGTTACTATGGCAGAGCTGCAAGAAGGAAACCACTCCTTCGTCCAGCGGAGAAAGGATTGGGCTGTTGAGATGGTGGAGAGACCTGTGGTCTTTTGGACTCTGATGAGTCATGATTCGCATTATTTTCTGACAGTGGACGAGTGTGGGTCTGGATACTCTGTAGTCAAGAGTTTGACCTCAAAAGATTACAGCCAACAGTGAAATATGGGTGCATTTCAATAATGGTGTGGGGTGCAATTTGGAGTGATGGTCGAATAGAGCTTGTGGAGTGTCAAGGAAACATCAATTCAGGCAAATATGTTTCTATATTAAAGGAAGGGCTCATTCCAATATTCTCCAGTAACCATTTATAAGCACTTTAATTGACGAGATAAACACCATATGAGGACGGAGCCTTTATTTGTACGACGTTTCGCTTATTAAAGCTTTTTCAAGTAACAGAAAAAAGCTGTAATAAGCGAAACGTCGTACAAATAAAGGCTCCGTCCTCATATGGTGTTTATCTCGTCAATCTTGTCGGCAAAGTGCCACTTTTAAGCAAGCACTTTAATGTTATCAATTACATGTTTAATGAATTAAACAATTTCTCTTGGTGTCTATTCAATTCTGTCATCTCTGTGTATATACATACATACATAAGTACATACATAAGTTTTTGTGTGAACCTACACACACACACATATATCATATATATATATATATATATATATATATATATATATATATATATATATATATATGTATATGTATATATATATTTGAATATCTGGGAAGCAGATTCTCTTGTATGCATGCATTATTAAAATCGACAGCATTAAGGAGGTTGTTAATCTTCTTATGGGTATTCTCCAGCTTTCTAACCAATAGTCTGCCCACCCTCCAAATGGCAGAGTATTGGTTAGAAAGCTGGAGAATACCCATAAGAAGATTAACACCCTCCTTAATGAGGTCGATGTTAATAATGCATGCATATATATGTATATATATATATATATGTAATATATATATACATATAAATATATATATATAATGATTTATTATACACTATACATATATATATATATATATATATATATATATATAAAGTGTATAATAAATCATTATGTGACCATCTTTCTCCCCAGAAATCCCCCAAGCCTCAAAATATTAACAACTATTACCATATCATCTTCACAGAGGGATATAAATAAGATGAAGAAGTAATAAGAGACGTTTTTACTTAGAACTGCAACCTCACTACACAAAAAGAAAAAAATCGTGTAATGGTATACTATTCTAACCTTAGAACTAACTCTATAATAATGAAAAATAACCTGATTTGCAACATCAAGGCTAAAACCAATGTAGAATACGAGTGTATGTGTTTCATCAAGGAGCGTGCACCTCGCAACTCTAGCTACACTGGGAATACAAGATGCAGTTTCAGTAGGCGACCATCCATATACTTGCAAAACGGGGCTACTAAGCAACACTTACAAAATTTCCATCACCTAGTTGCCAACCAGGATATCTTGCAGTGGTTAAGAACGCAAAAACTATTACTAGCTGTGAAGACCCACGCAAGCTTAAAAATTTAGAAGCAATGCACATAAGAGAGAAAAAATGTTATAAATATTCAATCAAATATGGTTTCTAGCATGAACTCATTCATTGACAATTACCTCTCTCTGGCGCCAAACTCTCCTCCCTTTCACATCCGTCCTCCCATCCCTTCTACACCGTCATGTCAGGTCACCT
>NC_134781.1:59996956-60004456 GCF_046742065.1 Oratosquilla oratoria | reverse complement strand
GGAGAGTATCCTGGCTAATGGCTGATAATAAAAAATTATAATAATAAGAAAGAATGAATAAGTAAGTAAATAAACAAATGAAATATTGTCAATGACGTTTCTTTTTGCCCTAGGGGTAATAAAATCGCTTGCCGACAGTTGGAAAACAAAATCATAAAGTATGTCAAGTGGTTCAACTTAATACACTTCAGACCGATAACAACCTTTGCATATGCTGTTCTGCCGAAGACAGTGCGGTTTCTTTCGTTCGTTGGAAACCCCAGCCTTTCCTCTCTTTACCGTCAAGGTGTTTTATTCTTTCTGGGAGCCCCCTAGTTTACATTTGTACCGACAAGGTCAAACCGTGCAACATGTTGGTCCATGAAGGTCGCAAGGACTTGCAATGTTGCAAAGTCACACTTGCGACTCGGGGAGGGGGAGGAGGAGAGGCGAGGGGAAGGGGGTAGGGGCAGGGGCAGGGGGGAGGGCAAGGGGGATGACCAGGGGGAAGGGGGGAGGGATTAGGGGGAGGGAGAGGGGAAATGGGGGTTGGGGAGGGCAATGTAGAGAGGGAGGGAGGAGAAGGAGGGGCGAGGGAGAAGGGGTAGGTGCAGGGGGGAGGGCAAGGGGGATGGCCAGGGGGAAAAGGGGAGGGGGAAAGGGAGAGTAGGAATGGGGGTTGGGGAGGGCAATGTGGAGCGGGAGAGGGGAGAAGGTGGGAGAAGGGGAAGGGGGAGGGGGAGGGGGAGAGGGGATTTAGAAGGGAGAAGGGGAGTGGAGAGGGAAAAAGGGGAGAACGCACTGTGTATCTTTGTATATTTTATTCTGATTAAGCCGAGACGATTTGATTCCGTCAGTTGTGCCCATGGACTATAGAATCCGTATATTGCGGAAAAAATATCTTTTAGGGGAGGCTATAATCTTCAAGTCGTGACTTCAATTTTGAGGGTCCGTTCTAGACATTGTCAGACGACTCAGATTCAGATGATGCAACACGAAACGGCAAGGCGACACATGCAACAGTGAGAAGCTTCTGAAGGCGTTATTACACTGGACTATTTTACCTTCGACTGTTAGAGCAGATGTGCAGCCCGTAGCGTTCGGGAAGAAATCTGATATGCTGGAGGATAATATTTTTCATCCAGCATATATGTATTTTTTTCTTCCGATAACAAAGCAGTCTGCCATAGTGATTTTATGGCTGAAAAGGGGCAGGAGGTGGGGGTGGTACCGTCGATCAATCAGAGGTTGAAGGAAAAATGGCCCAGTGTGATAACAACCTTGACACGAAAGGTAAACTTCTTGGGAAGGCAGTTGCATGGAACTCAAATGCAAGATTCCGAGTTTTAGTCAGATAAACACGAAAGTATTTATCTATTTTTTTATAACTTTGTTTCTACTGTATCTGACTTCATTCCTTCTCTTCTATCTCCTTCTTCACCTAGTCCAGTTGTGGATCAAAACTGATCTGATTATTTTTCCTCTCTATAGTATTTCGTCGAAAGAAATGAAAAAAAGAGGAACAATGTACATATTTGGCGAAGAGAAGTAGTTGAAAACGAAAGTTGTGGTAAAAAAAAAAAAAAAAAAAAAAACGGGATGGATACGTATCCAAAGATTAGAAAGGGGAGGCTGGGAAATTGAAGAAGAGTTCTCCAGGGAGCGCTGAGGGATGAGAGGGCAGGTTAGGTCCTTGCGCGCAAAGAGGTCAAGAGCCCGTCAGGTCTCGAAGCAGCGCGTGTTCGAACGCCCTAGCCTAGTGTGTGTGTGTGGGGGGGGGGAGTTTCTTGTGAGTGTCGCAAGTGGTCACAAACCAAAAACTAGTATTAGTTAATGAATGCAATTCAATTTGGTTCAGTGACCTCCAGGAGGCTAAAGAATAACAAACCATAAACATACATGGAACACACAAGAAAATAGGTCGAGAGCTCCTGTGCTAAGACTTTTGTTCCCATAAGGAGCTACAAGAACGTCCACGTACAGCTGGCTCGACAGTCTGGTTCCGGTTTTGTTCCGATGAGGACGGGTTACGGTATTCTTTGTCCGCTAAGTCTCAATAATTGGCATCCCTGACTTGAGTGAAGCCTTACCTTTCTCGTCGAAAACTGGAAAATTTAAACAGGAAGCTCATGAAGGTGTGTCGGAAGAAACCCCATCAGAGGCGGCGGATTGGAGAAACGTGGCTGGTCTCTCCTTCAACCGATCCACCGGAAAAGGATTGTACAGTTTCGAAAAAAAAAAGCCTTCCCCCGCTCCACCGGTTTTTTCCCCCCTATAAGGAAATGTTGCAGACTTCTCGACATGCTCCAATCCTGATAATTGGCAAGACGCTTTCATCTGAAAAAAAAAAACTTGTATTTGGTGACGGGGGCAGAAAATTGAAAAAAAAAAGGCCCCAGGAAGGGAGAGAGAAGTGGCACTGAGAGGTAGCGTTCTAGGGGCGTGGCAAAGAGCGTTCAAATGCGATTGGGCGCGTGGGCGTGCGTCTGAACGCGACGAGGCGTTCCATAGGTTAGAAAGAACCTGAGTGTACATTCAGACACAAAACTTTTGGATGATCATATAATTCTCAGTATGCAAATATAACTTTTGTTTCCAGGTATTTGATATATTTTTCTTTAAAATATTTACCCAACAGATGGGTTGTCTTGTACAGAAGAATACGCACACATAAACGCACACACACACACACACACACACACACACACACACACACACACACACACACACACACACACACACACACACACACACACACACACATGCACACACATACACACACACACAGATAATGTTCATTTAATATTTATCCAACATATAAGATGTCTTGTACAAAACACATATACACAAACACTAATACATACACACACACACACACACACACACACACACACACACACACACACACACACACACACACACACACACACATATATTATATATATATATATATATGACGTAGGCGGAGGAGGAAACACAGGAGTCTTAGTCTTGAGTTTATTCCTGACTAGTTTCGCAGGTATGCATTTTCAAAAGAATGGGTTTACAAACGGGCTGTGGCCATTATATACATGGGGTGGACCTCACTACCTCCTCGTGTTACCATAGTTGGTGACGAGTGTGAACATTACATTGTGGCTAATGTAATAATGATGAAATTTTACAATTAAATATGATGACAACACTAATAACCAAAGAAATTATTAATAGTAATTGTAACAATAATAATGATAACAATGATAATAAAAATGAAAATTTAAATATCTAAATATATAATAATAACAATAATAAAGATGATAATGATAACGAAAATTTAAATATTAAAAACAAAGACGACTTTATTCACTATTTTAGCGCACATGACGAAAAGACCAAATCAGGGGTTATCATTGGGTTTTACCTTAGGGCTCTTAAAATATGCAGCGAAGAGTATTTACAAGAAGAAATTGAATACATAACCGCTGCATTCAGGAACCTAAGGTACCCAGAGGGCATGTTAGGGACGTCACTACGGAAAGCAATTAAAATCAGACAGAGGAAAGGAAGTGAAGAGAGGACAGATTTACGATACCTTGTGGTTCCTAACTCTGGCCTCTCTCACATGCTTTCCAAAACGTTGAGACAGACAGGACTCATCATAGTAAATGACACAGGGAAGAAAATAGGACACTTGACCACCAACAGAACCAAGACGAACCGTGAAAATAGCATCGTTTACAAAATTCCCTGTTATTGATGCGACCGTGCATACCACGGAAAGACATACAGAGGACTTAACAACAGACTCAGGGAACACAAAGAGGACATTAGACACCACCGAGAAACCAACGCTCTAGTTAACCACATTGACACAGAGGGACACTTACCTAACTGGGAGGGATCCACCATTCTAGCTAAAGGACTACACAAGAAACAACGGAAAATAATTGAATCACTTTACATTGCCAACCACAAAAACACAAACAAGAGAACTGGTGACTTGAAATGGACAAGATCTACCGCGACACTTGCCCACCAAGAATTGCTTCCCAGACCCCCGGCTCTAAGTAGATACCTTTTTCCCACTTCTGCCTACCCTCTCCAGCTTTCTTGTACATGGAATCGAATAAACCCCTTGGCTCTGCTCTTCTATGTAAAGGTTGTGACTTAGTTTACATCGGACAGACTGGAAGTGATTTGAATACTAGGATGATTGAACATAAACGTTCCATTAAATATGGACAAGAGAGCTCAGCTGTGTTCCAACATGTTAAGCAATTTAAACATTGTTTAGATTGGGACAAAACTGAGCTTATTTATAAATCCAGATGTGAGTTCAGGAGAAAAATGGTAGAATCTACTATCAGTGAATATCAGCCCATGAATATTTCAAAGGGGCAATGGTCCCCGGATATAATGTCCGGACTCTTCATCACCAACCTATTGAAAGCTCATTTGCCTCCTGACCTCACATACGGAGTGAGCCGAGGGTAGAGACATCTTCCCATGTTCCCCTTTCTTTTGTTAAGGGTGCTACTTAAGCAGCACGCTCTCTCTTAATTGTATCTACTGAAGAGGATTGCAGTTTGCAATCGAAATATATAGATTCCCCGTTTCCAGTCTTTTCTACTCCAACAGTAGTTTCTACGTTATTGACAAATGTGTGATTACATTTTTCACCTGTAATATATATATATATATATATATATATATATATATACACACATATATATACATATATATATATATATATATATATATATATATATATATATATATATATATATATATATATATATTAGGGTGTGATAGTTGCCCAAATTATTCCTATAATGCTGTTCAAAATTTTGGTGTTGCATATCGACTAAAGAGATACCTAGATTAAATATTTTAGAGATTCATACATATTTAAGTTAGCACCAGCAATTTAAAGAATTAGGGATTTTACGCACCTGGCAAGTCGCCTATTGGTAATTTGTATAACTACTTTCGCAAGGGATATTAACACAGACAATTTAGTTTCCTTGAGTTTATTAATGCAGACATAAATTACAATTCTTTCAAGGTATACACTATGACATTTTATCACATATTCACATTCACTTAGTTCTCAACAGCAAGAAACCATGATTTTTCTTCAGAGCCAGATGATCTTTTACGCTGATTAAGAACACAGCGTCTATCATTTTCAACTACTCGAAGAGCTTCTTGGAAACGCCTC
This sequence comes from Oratosquilla oratoria, assembly GCF_046742065.1. Lineage (NCBI taxonomy): Eukaryota > Metazoa > Arthropoda > Malacostraca > Stomatopoda > Squillidae > Oratosquilla > Oratosquilla oratoria. The sequence continues at coordinate 59,999,277 of NC_134781.1, read as the reverse complement.
TCATCTCTAGCAACATTGGCAAAGTCATGACATAGCTTTACACCTCGCTCTGCTGCCTCATTGACAACTTGAATCTTGTTCACAATCCGAGCTATGTTTAGATAATCTTCATGATCTCTCCACTCACTGGCTGGTTTATAGAGAAACTGACAAGACATGCATAGAATACTAAAGAACAGGCTTGAATCAGGTCCAACTAGATCTACTAAGTTAGCGTTACTTTCTGGAATAGGGGGAAGATGTGGCTTACCATAGCCACCATGATCAAGTCCCACTCTCTTTGTAACTTCAGTACGTTCATGACAGAGAAGGGCCTTTCTCATCTCTTCTTTTGTCTCGTCTTGTATTTGTGACGAGAACAAAGCCAATGGAACCAAGTCTTCGGTCAGGTACCAAGTGTGTCTACTGAGTGCCACCCGTGCATTAACTAGTATGGCGTCATGTGGGGCAAATTTAGCCAAGATTTCTACTAGATGAAAAGCATTTAGTGGAGCAGAGGCAGGAACTGGGCAAACAAGCCACCATGGGGCATAACCTGCGACTGCGAAAACACCAAAACGTTCCAACTTGCTGATTTGAGTTTCAGTTGCAATCTCGGCTCTAGGAAACTGCTCTTGAATCATGACTGACAAAAGAACGATCTTGAGGGTATATAGCAACTTGGCCATCCACCTTGCTTTATAAAGTGCACTGGGCCTGACCATTGTAAACTTCACAGGTTCAGATCCTTTAGTCACAAACAACAGGCAAAGCTCTACCAACTCCTTGCAGTCGCCCCGAGCAAATGGTTTGGATAGAGATCTATGGAAGAAATTGGCCATCTCCTGCTGGCGCTCCTCAAACACTCCAGGCATTGTGGAGTAGTAGTATTTATTTTTGTCGTTGTAGCCTACCAATTTGGAGAAGTGGTTCTTCAATCCGGAAATAAATGAGAGCAATTATAGAATGTTCACTAATTTGAATACTTTTTGCCTATCATTTCCGAATTTATTCACGTGATAATTTGAATGAATAACTTTGCTCGGTTGTCATGCATTCAACCAAGTACATTCAAGGTTCCTGTTCTTATTGTAAAGCATGAAGGTTCACCTCTTGAAAAGCTTTATGGTTGGACCTGAAGAGCCTTCCACTTTGAGACAATTCCAACAAGCACTTAGGATGACTTCACCTACGTGCTTTCGACAAGAAAAGAGCTCACCCTAATTCCTTTTGCTGGGAGACGCAGGCACCTGCTTTCTGTCCTGAGGGTGAACGAAAATAGCATTTAATTAAATAATTCCAGTTCTAGAAAAGGTTCTTATAGTTTGTATGGTTATATATATATATATATATATATATATATATATATATATATATATATATATATATATATATATATAATTCATCCTCATTACGTTAATATTTACACAGCAGTTTCTGATGGGCTTACCTTTATTTGATGGAGTTGAGTAAAAAATCATCCCCACAACATTCTCTTCACACTTCCAATCCATCTAAAGTTGCCTTGTTGCTGTTGATATCACATCTCCTTTGTGTGGGCCACCTTTCTGATTTGAATGTGGAAGAGGGGGGACTCCAAGAAGCTTTATGCCATTGTCACCAGACACAAGAATGAGCAATTGATCATCAGTGCTTTTAGAATCAAGTGTATCCATTAATTTTCCATCCCAGTGAACTAGTACTTTGTCTGATGGGTGCCAATCATCCTTGATTTTCAAACTTAATTATGATATGATTGAAGCTCGGTATCTGTGGGCTGTTCTTGCATTTAAATTAAATTTTGATGTATCTCCGCCACATGCAGATACAAAGGAATATACAATTGCACTCAACTGGGTTGGTGAGATATCATGCTAACACTGCATGAAACAAGTTCCTTTGACTTTAAGATATCATGGGGCGCAAAAATTGAAACCACTTCTTTCACTATTCTCCTGTGTTTTCTTTTTGGCTCTGCAGTGATGAATTCGTCAGTGTTATTATCCTAATAGGAGAATAATTATCAGCCACAACATTTTCTTCATAATCACAATTTTCTTGATCTTGCCGCACCTTTTCTCGAATCTGTCTCGCCTGTCTTTTCTTAATGCTTCTGGCTAGTACCAGAGTAGGTAGCTGTTCTGTCAGTCAGTATGCGTTTCATGAACAGTATGTCATGATCGACTTCATCTTGTTCGGCTTGAGTTTTCCCCTTCTTTGCAGCTGCCATATCTTTTAACATGGTATTCCTGTAAAATTTCATTGTTTTATCTAGTTCTGATTTAAACTTGATTATACCAGGATCGTCTGCCTGTCTTCTATCCACATTCTTTTTCATAAGT